>NW_026042327.1:764819-1139729 GCF_023856365.1 Brienomyrus brachyistius | reverse complement strand
ACTGGAGCTGCAGGCTGTGGGGGCACCTGCCCGGGAGCTGCAGGCTGCTGCAGTGGGGGCGCCTGCCCGGGAGCTGCAGGCTGAAGAGGAAGCAGCTGCGCAGGCAGCAGGGGCGGCTGCGCTGGTGGCAGCGGCGGCTGCGCAGGCGGCTGTGCAGGCGGCAGCGCAGGCGGCTGCGCAGGCGGCTGCACGGGAGCGGGGTCCGCGGGCGGCGGCGGCTGCACGGGAGCGGGGTCCGCCGGCAGTAACGGAGGGAGCTCCTCCGCATCGGCGATCGCCGGTCTCTTCCTCCTCCTCCTCCTCTGGCGCCTGGCGGGAAGCGGCGCGACGTCCGTGAAAACGGACGGCGGAAGAAAGGCTTCCGGCTCCAGGTAAGGGAAGAGGTAGGGTTCCTCCTCCTCTTCGTCCTCGCTTGATGGCCAGAACATTACACTGAACAGTACAGTACACTGGGCAGGTTTTCCTAGGGATCGGCCCCAGGACTGGGGCTAGGACGGGTACCCTCGTCTTGTCCTCTGAAGGGAGCCAAAGCTTGGAGAGCGAGCAGGCTCCCAGGCGGATCGGCTCTTCCGGGATCCTCCTCCCTCTCCGCTTACTTTTCTTCTTTGGGTCCGTCATTCTGTCACGGGACGCTCGCGATCGCTTGGTGAGCGTGCAGATCATTTTGACTTGGTCATTTATAAGTAGCTCGCAAGCTGAAAAAGTGTGGACACCCCTGCTCTACACTTTCGCGCATGGCGGAGTTCCGTCCCGATGCGCGCTCACAGACACGTGCGCGCACACACAGGTGAGCACACTCCCACCAGCAGACAGAGCGCGCGTCAGAAAATATGTAGCGTCAGCCACCTGAAAAGCAGAGAAAAATATCTGCATTTTTCAAACGCTCCCAGGGTGATAAAGGCGTTTCACAATGGAATTTTCTGCTTTAAACTATCACCATTTTATGCTATCAGCTATCGTTTTTAAAGCCTAACAGTTAATATATTTTCAGCTCAAGCCAAACATCCGCAATAGGCTGCCAGGAGACCATCTTGTAGCTTGCATGCGGATCTCAATAAATAGGCCTGACGTTTCTGACTTCTCATGTCAAGAGGCTCTAGAAATGTTCTTCTCTTTTTTCCCCTTGTCCTGTCCGGCAGCTTTAGCAGAATCATGGTATGAATGCACTGCTGTGCCAAACATGCTTGCTTTACCATGAGGGGCTCTATAAACTCCGTATAGGCCCCTCATGTTGATCTATTTCTTTTTATTTGAATTTAATTTATTTATTTCAGTTTCATCATGTAAAAACATTGCAGTGGGTGAGCTGGCCGTAGTGGAGGGACATATTAGGAGGGGAAAAAAGAAGGAAAAGGAGAAAAAAAAGACAGGAAAAAGAAAAAAAGGAGTGGATAGATTCAGAAAGGAATAAACAAAATTATAGCGTGCAGAAAGTAACACAACTATACAAGCATATAAAATCTTAGTATGTGCTTGGATGGGTGCGTGCAAGTGTATGTACATGTGTGCTCAATTGTGTAGGCGAGATGCAGGCTAGCGTGCGTGCCCACTCACTCAGAGGTAGAGTGTTGGATGCGTGTGGAGATGTATGAGACTGTATGTAGTGTAGGAGTGAGTATGACTGTTGAGAAACTAAGATGAATTTAAAATTGACGGGCGCTGCTTGTGAACAGCTCTCCTAAGATGACTTTTAGGGACATCCTAAGGACGTCTAGAGGACCAGTTATGGACCTTTTAAGGACATTTTCAGGACATTCTGTGAACATATTATGTGCATTAAGCCCAGGTAAATCCCTTTTTCTAAATAATTAATATTTGACATTTTGCCAGTAATGCTAGGGACATAAACAAGGGACAGCCTGGGGATGCCCTTTGGAGGGCCAGCTCAATGTCCTTTATTGGGTACATTCTTAGGATGACCATGTTACTGATGTGCTGCTGTGGCCAACATTTTACCCCATACTGTGGTCTGTGTGGATCCCAATGTCTCAGTGCAGTGATGGGGACACCGTACCGTAATCAGGGCTATGAGGAGTTTAAATCAATGTTGCAAAAAAGGTCCAATACCACTGCAGCCAAGAAAAGCAGGCAGGCTTGTTGGCACAGGTATTGCCGACCGAGTAAATGCATAAATAAAATAAAATATCTCACAACCAAGTATTAGACTATGAAGTATTGTCTGAAAAGAATTAAAATACTGTTAATAAATACAGAGCATCACAGATGCGACACAATTAAGAAGTAAGCCTATTATTTGCTGTTAAGTAATGTAATGCTCCTTAAAATTCCATTACTGTGATGTTACTCATAATGTAAACCTAATGTTAACAATAACTTAACTGGTACGATTTCACATGCAATAGTAGTAATAGAAAAAGGTGTATGTTAATATTACACTTAATGGAAGATGAGCCATTGTTTAACAAACAAATGATTTACAACAGGACAAAACATAAGCATATGTGTAGTGAAAAAACGACTAGGAGTCCGTCACCGCAGTTAACATATTCGATATTCAGTTTTCTGGCTTTAATAACATTTAACAGAAGTAATGTGGGGCGTTTTAATTACAGAATTGTGATGTCCAGTACACAGACAACGATGTACACGGATTATTTTTGCGCTTCAAACCATTTCGTGATTTGTGCAAAATCGTATTTATAGGTAATATAATAGGTCCTGTCAGCTGTAATGACATGGTGGTTTAGCATTTTGGCCTCATGGCGACTGCTGCACACCCCTTTGTTTCCCAGATTGCTTTACATATGAATTTTAATTAATTCGTTTATGTTCGAATGTATCCGTATAATGTGCAATGGATCAATACATGAATGGGTTAATAACTTTGAAACTAGACAAGACAGGCACATTGTCTGCCTGGTCATTGGACAAAGTGTGCTTTGATCATTGGACAACAGGGAACAATGCACACCTCTTGGGTTTCAGAATAACTTTCTCTCTAACAGTTATTAATTAATACATTGTATGCATATTATATGCCACTGCTCCATTTCATACATATTGACAGAGAGAGTCCCTCACGATTCGTGCGCTAATGTAGTTGGAGGGGCGGTGCTCATATATGGCTGACTTACGCAGAAACATTGACTTAACCAAGAACAAAAACTCCTCGAAAGTTTTGAGACTTAGCGTAAATTACCATAGTAACATTTCTCGACTAAAACCTACCTACCTTTCGTTGTACGGGTTAATCGCGAAATTACACCACACGTCATCAAGTTACTCGCAAAGTTACCCCGATAAGCCAGATACCCCGCTTCGTAGTACAGGCCACAGGGCGCGGCCATCTTTGTTTACACTCGGCTCCGGGACGCAGCCATCTTTGTTTAAATGGGCGTGGCAAGGGTGCATGGGCACATGCCTTTACTGTCTTACGGGGGCATAACCAGACCTTTTACAGTGGGCTGGTGGTGGCAAGGCTGCCTGGGCACCTGTCCGTCCTGTCTGAGGAGGGCATAACCAGACCTTTTACAGTGGGGTGGGGGTGGCAAGGTTGTCTGGGCACCTGCCCCTTCTGTCCGAGGGAGGAGCACCCAGAACTTTTACAGTGTGGTGGGGGTGTTGAAAAGCTGCCTGGGCACCTGTCCGTTCTGTCTGACAGGGTCATAACCAGACCTTTTACAATGGGGTGGGGGTGGCAAGGGTGTCTGGGCACCTGCCTTATCTGTCTGACGGGGAGTAGCCAGATCTTTTACAGTGGGGTGCGCGGGGGTATGTGTGCCTGGGCACCTGCCCGTTCTGTCTGACGGGGGCATAACCAGACCTTTTACAATGGGGTTGGGGGGGGGGAAAGGGTGCCTGGGGACCTGTCCGTTCTGTCTGACGGGGGCATAACCAGACCTTTTACAGTGGGTTGGGGGTGGCAAGGTTGTCTGGGTAGCTGCCCCTTGTGTCCGACGGGGGAGTAGCCAGACCTTTCACAGTGGGGTGGGGGTGGCTAAGGTGCTTGGGAACATGCCTTTTCCGTCTGAGGGGGGAATAACCAGACCTTTTACAGTGGGGTGGGGGTGGCAAGGCTGCCTGGGCTCCTGCCCGTTCTGTCTGACAGGGGCATAACCAGACCATTTACAGTGGGCTGTGGGTGGCAAGGGTGCCTGGGCACCTGCCCGTTCTGTCCGAAGAGGGCATAACCATATCTTTTACAGTGGGGTGGGGGTGGCAAGGTTGTCTGGGCACCTCCCTATTCTGTCCGACGGTGGAACTACCAGACCTATTTCAGTGGGGTGGGGGGGGAGGTAAGGGACCCTGGACACCTGCCCATCCTGTCTGAGGGGGGCATAACCAGACCTTTTACAGTGGGATGGGGGTGGCAAGGCTCCCTGGGCACCTGCCCCTTCTATCCTATGGGGGAGTAATCAGACCTTTTACAGTGGGGTGGGGGGGGGTAAGGGTGCCTGGGCACCTGCCTATTCTGTATGACGGGGGAGCAACCAGACCTTTTAGAGTGGGGTGGGGGTGGCAAGGGTCTCTGGGTACCTGCCCCTTCTGTCCGATGGGGGAGTAATCAGACCTTTTACAGTGTGGTGGGGGGGGGGGGGGGTAAGGGTGCCTGGACACCTGCCCGTTGTCTGATGGGGGCATAACCAGACCTTTTACAGTGGGGTGGGGGTGGCAAGGCTGCCTGGGCACCCGCCTGTTCTGTCCAACTGGGGAGCAACCAGACCTATTACTGGGGGGTGGGGGTGGCAAGGGTGTTAATTATTTAACAAATCAAATTTCTTTATTTATTTAAATATATTAATAATAATTTTATTTACTTCAATCCACTGAAGCAGAATAGTAACAGGACATAATTATATTTTCCAGTTTTTTTTTCGGTCTGTTATGTCTCCAGTTAAATGATTATTATACACATTGATTGATTGTCATTGTGTCAGTTATGTTCAGCTGCAGTAATACAGTGAATTTAACTTAATCCAGCAGACTGTGGTTTCATTATGTTACTCAGTTATGCTTTGGGTGACGCTGAAGCAGGACATTAATAGGACAGAACAGAAAGCCTTTACTGTCATTGTACAGGGAGGGAATACAGTAAATGGACAAAAATATATAAAATGTACATATACAGGGGAGAGGGAAAGCCCCCCCTCAATCAGGATTACATTTAGTTACATTTTAGTCAAAGAAAAAAACTATGAAACTATATTTTTGATGTTATTCAGCTCACTGAAGACAGTCATTTATTGTTTGTCAAACACACAGTACTGTGCAAAAGTCTTAGTCAGTCCAAAGAAATGTTTAAAGCTGTTTATCTGGGTAGCAAGTGTACTTTGGCTTAGAACAAAAAACACAATTTAATATTAGAATGTGTGCAAATTAAAAGTAACACAATAAAAACTAGTAATAATTTTTTCTGTGTTCTAAAAAGTTACTGATATCTAGTTGGATGGCTAGATGAACACCGCTTCAGTTCCCAAACTTGTCTTCAGGGGCACATCAGCCGTTCTACGATTTTGTTAAATTTCCCCAAAAGCTCAATTAAATAATTGAATATATCGATTCAAAAAGTCAGTGAGAGATTGACTAGCTGTATGAGGTCTGCTAGTGGCCAAGTCAAAAAATACATGGCTGCACTGGACGGTCGCTGCAAATACTGATGATTTTAGCAGAGCTTCTGAAATGGCGAAGCTGACACACTTTGACAGGCATCATATCATAGTTTTACACCAACAGGAGGATAATCTAAACATCATTTTCTTTGCCTGCCTAAGACTTTTGCACAGTTCTGTACATTTCAGAGTAAAAAGGATAATAAAGGTTAAAAAGCAGAGATTTTACCTTTTTGCCAGGAGAACCAGCAACACATCACAGTGATACTGAGGAGTTTCTATAAACCCCAAACCCTGGATAGAGGGACTCAGTGAATGAGGAGGTGAATCTGTGCAGGGGGGTCAGTCCATCAGAGGAGACTCTGTAGAAGGACAGAGCACCAGCCCCCCAGTCCAGATACACTCCTACTCTGCGGGAGCCTGAGGGCTCTATGGATATGAGAGTCTCTTTATTATTGTGCCAGACAGAATAACTGACAGTATCACAGTACAGACACCATGACTTGTCACTGTCTCCAAGCTGACAGTCATAACTCCCTCCTTTCCTCCCGATCCCTTTATAAGTCACTCCTATCCAGCCTTCATCTCCATCCCACTCAGTCTCCCAGTAACAGCGGCCAGTCAGACTCTCTCTGCACAGAACTTGAGGGCACCAGTCATCAAATCTCTCTGGATGATCAGGATATGGCTGCTCTGCCCCCCGTGTCACCTTCCTGTTCCCCCCTGACAGAGACAGGAATCTGTTTGCTGTGTTGGGGTCCAGCGTCAGGTGGCAGGAGTCTGTAGGCAGGAGGAAGAATTATTAATCCCATCAGGCCGCCTGTACTTTATGTTTCTGTACGATATAAAAACAGCACAGCTTCCCCTAACGAAGCGGGAACTGAAGTTTATGAAACATGAAGTGGGCGCGCGACGGTGGCGGGAAGAGCCGCCAAAATGGGGCGCGAGCTAAACTAACAGCTTAATTACGGGTAAATAAAATTACAAAGCCAGTGTTGCCAACTTAGCGACTTTTCAGACCCCCTTGACGACTTTTCTTCCAAAAAGCGCCTAGCAACAAATCTAGTGACTTTTGGACAAACCTTAGCAACTTTCCAAATGTCGCCAGCACTGTCCTGTAAGCGTGAGGTCTTGCTTTCCCGGTACAGTTACTCACCTCCCTGTGTCTGCTCTGATCAGTGAGCGCTAGCTCCGGCTGAAAGGAGCAGCATATTCCTGTGACCGAACGGCAGCTGACATGGATGTGAATGAGCTGCGCATGTGCAAATGGGGTTGCCACGGACCAATCCCTTACCTGCTTTTCCTTTTAATATTCATGAGTGAAGCCCTACACGATTGGCTGGCTGATTAATATTTATGAGAGGGGCACTACCTCATTGGCCATTGAACATCGACATGTGCTGCCTGTTTCTTCTGCCTAAGGTAGGGGTGTCCAAATCCAGTCCTGGGGGGCCGGAGCCTGTGTAGCAAAGTTCTTTCCCTGATCCACCATAAATGATTCAGCTCAAGAGCTGTGTGGTTATTAGCACAAGGAGATGAATCAGGTGTGTTAAATGAGGAGAAACCCAAAAATGTGCAGGACTCTGGCCCTCCAGGACTGGATTTGGGCTCCCCTGGTTTAAGGGATTCAGTGACCAATCAGTAATATTCTCTCATGAATATTAAGGAATGTTCCAGAACCACCCTGTAAAAATGCAAATTCACATTTTGCACTTGAGGAGAGAGTCCGGTCTCACTGCCTACAGGTGCCTCCTTAGGACAATACTAACGAATCTCACACAGAAAACACATACACTCACAGCATCCACAAAAAGAACAAATGCAAAGGATTCTTTTTTTGTGAAATTAAAGATGTATAATTAATTCAGAATATATTTAACCACCCTACACTCCCACACAAACACGAAGATAATACAAGCAGCTATAAAGCATTTGTAAAAAATGTTTTTAAAAACGATTAAATGAATTGATAGTGTTTTTGGTGATGATTCTGATATTTTGTTTCTCGTTTGGATGTTTGTCTAAAATGACATGAAACTCACCTTAACACAAACATGGAAATCCATCTACACACAGTGCAAAAAGCCAGACTCATCACAACAACTGTGTGAATACAACCATAACATAGCATTCATGGTATTATTAATAAAAACATGCAAAGACACTTACATTTCTGTAAGCCTGGTCTGGTCCTGCACTCTCCACCGTGATCCACACTATAGGAGAAGCAGAATGACATAGTACTACTGCTGTATCCATTTATTTATTGGTGCCTCTTCTTCACATACATGCATAAGTATCTGTAGCGTGTCAGACACACACTCTGTACTCACTGCAGCTTCTCCAGTTTACAGCTGGGATCCTTCAGTACAGCAGAGAGCAGCTTCACTCCTGAGTCTCCTGGGTGATTGTAGCTCAGATCCAGCTCTCTCAGGTATGAGGGGTTTGACCTCAGGGCTGAAGCCAGGGAAGAACAGCCTTCTTCTGTGACTCTACAGCCTGACAGTCTGCAGAAAGATGGAAAAAAATCCACAATAAATAAGATCACCTGACCATTACAAGCATTACTTTTAAGCAAAAGTGACTCCTCTAATAAATATTTTAATAATCACGCAAAATTAACATCTTTCGAACATTTTATAAGAACCTATACTTCTCAGAAGAAAAACCAGATCCAGTTGATATAGAATCATTTAAAAATAATCTAGACTTACCCATATTAACCAATGAAACAGCAGATGCCCTTGATGCCAGAGGTGGAGATTTCAGGTCCAGAGAGTACAAATCCAGACCAAGATTTTGTTTCAACCAACCAGTTGAATATAAAGTACCACAGTCAGAGACTCAACTGGTTTGTTGAAACAAAATCTTGGTCTGGATTTGTACTCCTTACACCTGAACTCTCCACCTCTGCTTGATGCACCATTAACATCAGAAGAACTCCATAAGGTCCTCAACCAAATGCCTAACAACCAATCGCCAGACCGGATGGTTACCCTGCAGAAATCTATAAGCCATTACAGTGTTATTGAAACCTGATAAAGACCCAACACAACCCTCCAGTTACCGGCCATTACAGTGTTATTGAGACCTGATAAAGACCAAACACAGCCCTCTAGTTACCGGCCATTATAGTGTTATTGAAACCTGATAAAGACCAAACACAACCCTCCAGTTACTGGCCATTATAGTGTTATTGAAACCTGATAAAGACCAAACACAACCCTCCAGTTACCGGCCATTACAATGTTTTTATGAAACCCTCAATATATGAAATTTAAATTTCATTAATACCTTTTCAAATCTATCAAACTACACAATAAACTGGAAAAAACACATAATATTTTCACTGTCTGAAGATGCCTAGGATTCAGCTGATCAGGATGGTTCATTTCACACTGGAAATATCCGGTACTTGGGTATCTACATCTACCACAGGCTGTCTGACTTGGTTACCCCTAACTACACCCCCTTATTCAAAACAATAGATGAGTCTCCCACTTAAATCAATAAAAATAAAAATTACTCGTCCAGAATAATTTCAGAAAAATTCTTTCAAATTCTTAACTCATTAATGTCACATTTTTGCTGGAAAAACAAACACACAAAATCAAACATTCCACATCACAGAAAAATAAATCTCAAGTTGGATTACAGGCTCATTTTTCTTAATTATTACTTAGCAAATCAACTGCAAGACTTAACTAAATGGTCACACTACAGCAGTAACAGCAGCTCATGGTTACAGCAGGAGCAGCTGTACTGTAAAAATCTCAGACATGCAGACTTACTCAAAATGTCATTAAAGAAACAAAACTGCTTTAACAACACAGTGCTGCCATTTCCACAGCACTGACAGCCCAGTGGAAAGCCATTAAAATCACTAACTGTGCTCTCAGACCCTGTAAATACACGCCAATCTGGAATAATCTGGACTTCCTACTGTTACGCCCTGCTCGTCCGCTCCTCGTGTGTGCCACGCCCCCCTAATTATCCACGTGTGATTACCTGATCGTGCCCAGTCGTGTCTTGTTTCCTGTATTTAAGTTCCTGCTGTGTACTAATCCATTGTCTGTCATTGATGTTAGTAATGTTGGTGAGGTTAGTCGGTGTTTCCTGTCTTCCGTGCCCTGTGTCTTCATTAAAAGCCCTAGTTTACCCCGACTTCTGCTTGTCCGCCTGCTTCCTGCCCGTTCGCCGCTTGCTTGCAAACCGAAGCGTGACACGTACCCTGTAAATACACGCCAATCTGGAATAATCTGGACTTCCTACTTCACAATATCACTATTCACTATCACTAACGGGAACAAAAAGGGATTACACATCTCCACCTCCTTTTCAGTAACAGTCATTTTATGACATTCAAAGACAATCCATAAATACGAATTGAGAATATGCAATTTTTCTAATATTTACTAACTGAAGAATATGCAATTTTTCTAATATTTACTAACTGAATCCAGCATCAAATCCAAAATGGATCTCACACATAATACACTGAATCCTCTTCAGATGAGACAACATTCTGCAACTTAAAAATAAAAACTAACCTCTAAAATATATAATCCTCCATCTGCGACAGACACATTGATATTTGTACCAAAAATTAATTGGAATAAGGACCTTATCTTTTCCCCCAGCTCTGATTTCTGGATGGACGTCTGCAACAACATATTCACAGTGACAAATACTGGCCTTCAGTTCAGTACAAAGTAATTCACATAAAACATGTGACTCAATATAAAAAGTAGTCAGTACTAATACCTGCTCACAGTGTACAATGGGTGTCACAGATAATTATCTGCATGCTCTGTGGGCCTGTATACCTGCTCACAGTGTACAATGGGTGTCACAGATAATTATCTGCATGCTCTGTTAGCCTGTATACCTGTTCACAATGCACCATAGGTGTCACAGATAATTATCTGCATGCTCTGTGGGCCTGTATACCTGCTCACAGTGCACCATGGGTGTCACAGATAATTATCTGCATGCTCTGTTGGCCTGTATACCTGCTCACAGTGCACCATGGGTGTCACAGATAATTATCTGCATGCTCTGTTGGCCTGTATACCTGCTCACAGTGCACCATGGGTGTCACAGATAATTATCTGCATGCTCTGTTGGCCTGTATACTTGCTCACAGTGCACCATGGGTGTCACAGATAATTATCTGCATGCTCTGTGGGCCTGTATACCTGCTCACAGTGCACCATGGGTGTCACAGATAATTACTGTATGTTCTCTATAGGTGAAAGATCTGGACTGCAGACAGGCCAATTCAGCACCCGGGCTCTTCTCCGACGAAGCCATGTGGTTGTAATAGCTGCAGTATGTGGTTTTGCATTGTCCTGCTGAAATACACAAGGCCTTCCCTGAAACAGACGTCCTCTGGAGGGGAGCATGTGTTGCTCTAAAACCTTTATATACCTTTCAGCATTCATAGTTCCTTCCAAAACATGCAAGCTGCCCATACCGTATGCACTTATGCACCCCCATACCATCAGAGATGCTGGCTTTTGAACTGAACGCTGATAACACGCTGGAAGGTCTCCCTCCTCTTTAGCCCGGAGGACACGGCGCCCTTCATTACCAACAAGAATGTCACATTTGGACTCGTCTGACCATAGAACACTTTCCCACTTTGAAACAGTCCATTTCACATGAGTCTTGGCCCACAGGACACGACGGCACTTCTGGACCATGTTCAGATATGACTTCCTTTTTGCATGATAGAGCTTTAGCTGGCATCTGCAGATGGCACGGCGGATTGTGTTTACCGACTGTGCCTTCTGGAAGTATTCCTGGGCCCATTTAGTAATGTCATTGACACAATCATGCCGATGAGTGATGCAGAGTCATCTGAGGGCCCGAAGACCACGGGCATCCAATACAGGTCTTCGGCCTTGTCCCGTTCGCACAGAGATATCTCCAGTTTTTCTCAATTTTTTTGATAGATGATGAAAGGGTTGCAGACAAGATGTCCTCACAGGGGCCTACCAGATTGTGACGCAGGAATAAGAGACCTTGAGAAAGGAAACAGATTCTGTCAACATAGCAGGGGGCCCACCTTGAGATATGTAATGCTTTGTATTAACCCTGTTTCACAGAGGCCTCACACAGCATTGACTAGTTAAAGACAAGACCCATGTAACCCCTCCCCTACCCTATAAATAAAGAAGCCAAGGGACTGTCCGGTGTGACACTCAACAGAGGCGCAGATACTGTCTGTTGCACCTGAAGTGGGCACCCTTGCGCAAGTAAAACAGAAAGACGTGTGCTGTCTCGATTATTCCTGGGTCCTAGAAGTGGAAGTGTGTGAGTAGTAAGCTGCGGTGCTTTCTCACACAGGAGATTGTAGGAGTGAAAGCTACGGCGCTTTCTCCAACATAACTAGATTGTAGGAGTGAAAGCTACGGCGCTTTCTCCTAACATAAATTGGTCCTTCGAGCCGGATCCGGAGAGAGATACCAGAGGGCGCCGACCAGTCCGCCGACGAACGACACCGAAAGCTGTCAACAGTCTCGCTCATAGGGAGTGAGTGAAAGACCTGCGACGTGAATTCGCCACAGGCCGGTGGTTAGAACCGTTCCCTGACGGCTGGGCTGGCGCCTGACGGGTCCCCGGACAAGAACTAGAACCACTTCGTCATAAAGGAAGGACCAGGTGAGAAGCACGACGCTGCAGCAGGGAAAGCGGGTGTGAGTGAGAGGGCATTAGTGGCCCCATACACCCGACCTAGGTGCAACAACATACTGGTGACCAAGGGAAAAAGGACGGGTTTCATCCCTGAAAACTGACACCGCTGTCTCTTTAGAGGACAGTAGAAGGCCGTGCCAGTGTCCTCCCGAGGTCTCATGCCAGGGACTTGCACTTAGGGGTTATTATTTTTTGTATATACAATAATGGGACAGAGTCAAAGCAAGGTAGAATTGGCGGGTGATGAGAAATTCATGGAAAAATATAAGGAGGGGGCAGGAATAATAAGCAACCAAAAGTGGCAGAAAAAGCATGGGTTTTCAGGAACTCTGAGTACAGAAAATATTCTGAGATTACAGACAGAATTGAAATTAGAAATGATGTCCGGCCGCTGTACAGGCAAGGACAAAGTACAGAAAAGACGAGAATATGTCTTATCCGATGTTTGGTTAGAACAAAGCAAACTCCGTGATATAGCCAGAAAAAAGAAACAGGAGGAGAAAAAGGGGAAGTTGCAAGCGGCCCTTGTTAATATAGACGAGGAAACACCGCCGTCTGCTCCCGCTCCCCCACAGATACCGGCGGCTGGGCCATCGGTTCTGCAACAACCCCCACCATATCACAATAGGCCAGAACTCCCACTCCCTGCTGTGCAGGAAGCGGAAGGAGGGGGATCAAGACCACGCCAAACTAGGGCAACAGACCCGCATTTACGAATGCGAATAAATCCTGAAAATAAAAAAACACAATGGCACCGATCGGAATCCGAAGATGAATCCGAATTGCTTGCTCCCATGGTAGAGGTTGCAAATCCCCGTACAGCCCCAGGTGAAGAGGGCCAGGCCCCACCAGCCACAATATTAGTATACCGCCCCTGGACAGCAGAAGATAGGGCAGCCGCTCTGAAAGGCACCCCACCCATAGAGGACGGAGTGCCTGAATTCTGGTCCGCTATGACTGAGTTACAGGCCAGTTTTCACTTAAATGGAAGAGAGCTATTCTGCTGTTTTAGACAATTACTTAATCATAAATGGGGCCGGGTGGCTGGAGACTTTACTGGACAAGGAGCAAACAATTTGCCCCTCAGTCACGATGACCCACAATTACAACAAGCATTGGGCGACTTGAGACAGAGACTAGAAACAACATTTACAAGACGAGTTGATTACGGGAGAATAGCCCAATGTAAGCAAAAGGAAGGCGAAGAGCCAGAGGATTTCTTGGACAGGGTACGCCCGTTGTTCAGGACAAACTCTGGGATTCCTCATGGGGAGGACGAGAACGGGGTGTACCAACAACAATTAAAATGGGCTTTCCTAGCAGGGTTAAAACCTGAAATAAAGAAGTATATTGATAAATACTGGGTCCATCAAAACACAGGTACAGTGCAGCAAGCCGTTGAGTATGCCCAACACGCTCAGAAAGCTAAAAAAAACTAAACCAGAAGCAACATTCGTAGCCCGAGGAGATCAAATAGTGGCGTATGCAAAACTGAAATACAGGAACAGACAAAACCTCGCGCTGACATTGCACTAACTCCAATTCCAAGCGCCATAACCTTATTTGTCGATGGCTCTGCAGCCAAAGACAGATACGGGGAAAATAAGGTTGGATACGCAGTTGTGACTAAAGACAAAGTAATAGAGGCAGGAGCCTTACCATCCACATGCTCAGCCCAAGCAGCAGAATTATATGCTGTAATCAGAGTCTGTGAAATACATGAAGGACAGGAGATTACAATATATACGGACAGTCAATACGTGTTCTCTGCAGTGCACCACCACGCAGCAGTGTGGAAAAACAGAGGGTTTAAAAGTTCTCAAGGAACAACCTTGACACACGCAGCACTTCTACTTCGATTGTTAGACGTTGTACAAAAACCAAAGACACTCGCGTTATGTAAATGCAAAGCACACCAGACTGATAATTCAGAGGAAACGAAAGGCAATGCGTTTGCTGACCAAGCCGCAAAGGCAGCAGCCCAGCAAACGCCAGAAAAAACAGAGAAGGGGTTATTCCTTATAGAACAAGATGTACTATATGATGCACAACAACAAGCTCCTACGTCAGAGAAAGACAAGTGGATTTCGCGAGGAGCCACACAAGAGAAAGACCTATTCAAGTTAGACGGAAAACCTATCTTACCCCGCAGCCTGTATAAAACCGCCGCGGTTGTGAGTCATGGGGTAACCCATGTCTCAACAGGAGGGATGGTACATATAATACAACAACATTTTTACACTATAAATTTTTCCAATTTTGCAAAAAACTACTGTAGAGCATGCCTTATATGTTGTAAACATAATGCGCAGGGCAATCTAAGACCCAAACGAAGCCAATTCCCTAACCCTACACAACCGTTTCAGGCAATACATATGGACTTTGTGGAATTAACATGGTCACAGGGAGTGAAATACTGCCTAGTGATAATAGACACTTTTTCAAAGTGGGTGGAGATATACCCAGTAAAACACTGTGATGCAGTCACAGTGGCCAAGTGTCTGGTGTCCCATTTCTTCCCCACATATGGAATACCGGAAGTAATACGGTCAGATAACGGATCTCATTTTGTGAACAAGGTGCTAGATTTATGCTCACAAACATTGGGTTTTGTATTAAAAAATCACTGTGCATATCATCCGCAAAGTGCAGGTTTGGTGGAAAGAACAAACGGGACAGTAAAAAATAGATTGAGAAAAACTATGGAAGAAACAGGCAGACCGTGGCCAGAATGCTTAGCATTAGTAAAACTGTGGATGAGAATAACACCCACAACGAATGGGTTAACCCCTTTTGAAATCGTGCACGGAAGGCCATTTCCACTGCTAGGGGAAGCAACTGATGTAGGAAAGGCAGCTCATGAACACACACTTGCCGATTGGATGCGTAAGCTGATCTCCAAACAGAATATCCAGCACCCTGGTAATCTGCCAGAAGCATCTGTGTCTACTTTGCAGGAAACGGTGAAGCCAGGTGATTGGGTGTTGATAAAAGTCCTACAATGGAAAGACTGGACTTCACCTCGGGGGGACGGGCCATACCAAGTCCTCCTGACTACACCAACTGCATTGAAGATTGCAGAAAGACCTTCCTGGATCCACAAGAGTCACTGTAAGCTCATTCTGCCCTTACCAGACGCCTCACTCGCGGAGTAACAGTGGAAGTCCGCTACAAAGGCACGAAGAAACAATAGGTTTTCGTTGTCTCAACCCGGTGAAGAAAACAGCTGAACTGTACTCCTTTAGGATGGCTCTGGTAGGGTGTCCGTGGTGGGCTAAGGGAATATTAGGAAGTCTTTTCTGTCTTATGGTAATATTGATTCTATGGCTGGTACCAGGCACTGAGGTGCGGGAGAAGAAAAGGTGGACTCCGGACGGAGTGCACCTCACTAGCATAAAAGGAGACGAAACCCATCCATTCCTACGGAACTATTGGTATCGATATGTATATGATGTGGTATCCAATAAGAATTTGACTAACTGCTACAAAGGCAAATGGTGATAGAGAATCGCATGGCGCTAGATCTCCTCACTGCAGCGCAAGGAGGAGTGTGCGTGCTGTTGAACCAAACCTGTTGTACATACATTCCTGACAATGTGCATTCACCCAACATGACTAAGGCAATGCAAAGGCTGAAGGACTTGCAAATTGCTACGACCACCGACACAAGGACGCAGAATGACTATTGGATGTCCTGGTTCACTACCGGGGCTTGGTGGTCCATATTACTCAAATTGAGTATACCATTTTTTGCATTCTTTGTGATGTTCTTCTGTTGTTGTATCACAGTGATACCTTGTTTTCGTATAATGATTAATTCTGCCCTGAGCTCTGCTTTCCGAGCCCAGGAGAATATGTTTTTGTCCCTCACCCAAAACATGGAAACAGATGCAGATGAAGAGGAGCAGGGGTGGATGCATGACGCACCATGACGGACGAGCCGAAATCCTCAACGGCATGGCCCGATCCTGAAGCAAACTGGCGCAACACCCTCGCTCCTGTCTGTTCACAAGCAAATGTATAATTAACATGATAAACAGGAGGGACTGTTAGAGTGTATCTGTGTATTTTATCATATTATTATCCTCCTATATGTGTATGTGCAACCCTTAACAACTAACCCATGGCCCAGAAAGGGTTGCAGACAAGATGTCCTCACAGGGGCCTACCAGATTGTGACGCAGGAATAAGAGACCTTGAGAAAGGAAACAGATTCTGTCAACATAGCAGGGGGCCCACCTTGAGATATGTAATGCTTTGTATTAACCCTGTTTCACGGAGGCCTCACACAGCATTGACTAGTTAAAGACAAGACCCATGTAACCCCTCCCCTACCCTATAAATAAAGAAGCCAAGGGACTGTCCGGTGTGACACTCAACAGAGGCGCAGATACTGTCTGTTGCACCTGAAGTGGGCACCCTTGCGCAAGTAAAACAGAAAGATGTGTGCTGTCTCGTTATTCCTGGGTCCTAAAAGTGGAAGTGTGTGAGTAGTAAGCTGCGGCGCTTCCTCACACAGGAGATTGTAGGAGTGAAAGCTACGGCGCTTTCTCCTGACATAACTAGATTGTAGAAGTGAAAGCTACGGCGCTTTCTCCTAACAGCCCATCTTTACTTCTGAGAGACTCTGCCTCTCTGACATCCCTTTTAATGCTAATCAAGTTACAGACCTGATATCAATTAACTTAATTAGTTGCTAGATGTTCTCCCAGCTGAATCTTTTTAAACTTTCTTGCTTTTTCAGCCATTTGTTGTCCCTGTACCGACTTTTTTGGGACATGTAGCAGTCATCAAATTTGAAATGAGCTCATTTAATGGATAAAGGTGTACAATTTCCCAGTTTGAACATTTGTTATATTATCTATGTTCTGTTGTGAATAAAATATAGGCTCATGTGATTTGAAAGTGTTTTATTTGTTATTTCATTCAAATTTAAAGAACTTTTCTGGAATTCAGGTTCTTCTTTGCGTTTTTCTCCTTTTCTTTTCCTCTCCCCTCTACGACTCCTCACATTAAATACTGACTTCACTCGCCCCCCAGTCCTGCCACGTCCACTAGCCTCTAGTTTGGGATAGTGGTTCTTTTCCCCTGTGCCTCTGGGTGGGGCAGGTCACCTAATGCACTGGGGGTGGGGTGTCACAGACACTCTCACACACACGTACACTATCACAGACACTCTCACAGACACGTACCCTGCCACAGACACTCTCACACACACATACACTATCACAGACACTCTCACAGACACGTACCCTGCCACAGACACTCTCACACACACATACACTATCACAGACACTCTCACAGACACGTACCCTGCCGCAGACACTCTCAGACACACGTACCCTGCCACAGACACTCTCACAGACATGAACCCTGCCGCAGACAGTCTCACACACGCGTACCCTGCCGCAGACACTCTCACACACGCGTACCCTGCCACAGACACTCTCACACACACATACACTATCACAGACACGAACCCTGCCGCAGACACTCTCACACACGCGTACCCTGCCACAGACACTCTCACACACACATACACTATCACAGACACTCTCACACACACATACACTATCACAGACACTCTCACACATGCGTACCCTGCCGCAGACACTCTCACACACGCGTACCCTGCCGCAGACACTCTCACACATGAGTACCCTGCCGCAGACACTCTCACAAACACATACACTATCAGACACGAACCCTGCCGCAGACACTCTCACACACGCACACCCTGCGGCAGACACTCTCACACACGCGCACCCTGCCGCAGACACTCTCACACACGCGTACCCTGCCGCAGACACTCTCACACACGCGTACACTGCCGCAGACACTCTCACACACACGTACACTGCCGCAGACACTCTCACACACGCGTACCCTGCCGCAGACACTCTCACACACGCACCCTGCCGCAGACACTCTCACACACACGTACACTGTCGCAGAAACTCTCACACACGCGTACCCTGCCGCAGACACTCTCACACACGCGTACCCTGCCGCAGACACTCTCACACACGCGTACCCTGTCGCAGACAGTCTCACACACACGTACCCTGCCGCAGACACTCTCACACACACGTACACTGCCGCAGACACTCTCACACACACATACACTATCACAGACACTCTCACAGACATGAACCCTGCCGCAGACAGTCTCACACACGCGTACCCTGCCGCAGACACTCTCACACACGCGTACCCTGCCGCAGACACTCTCACACACGCGTACCCTGCCGCAGACACTCTCACACACGCGTACCCTTCCACAGATACTCTCACACACACATACACTATCACAGACACTCTCACACACGCGTACCCTGCCGCAGACACTCTCACACACGCGTACCCTGCCGCAGACACTCTCACACACACGTACACTGCCGCAGACACTCTCACACACACATACACTATCACAGACACTCTCACAGACATGAACCCTGCCGCAGACAGTCTCACACACGCGTACCCTGCCGCAGACACTCTCACACACGCGTACCCTGCCACAGACACTCTCTCACACACATACACTATCACAGACACTCTCACACACGCGTACCCTGCCGCAGACACTCTCACACACGCGTACCCTGCTGCAGACACTCTCACACACGCGCACCCTGCCGCAGACACTCTCACACACGCGCACCCTGCCGCAGACACTCTCACACACGCGCACCCTGCCGCAGACACTCTCACACACGCACCCTGCCGCAGACACTCTCACACACACGTACCCTGCCGCAGACACTCTCACACACACGTACACTGCCGCAGACACTCTCACACACACATACACTATCACAGACACTCTCACAGACATGAACCCTGCCGCAGACAGTCTCACACACGCGTACCCTGCCGCAGACACTCTCACACACGCGTACCCTGCCACAGACACTCTCTCACACACATACACTATCACAGACACTCTCACACACGCGTACCCTGCCGCAGACACTCTCACACACGCACCCTGCCGCAGACACTCTCACACACACGTACACTGTCGCAGAAACTCTCACACACGCGTACCCTGCCGCAGACACTCTCACACACGCGTACCCTGCCGCAGACACTCTCACACACGCGTACCCTGTCGCAGACAGTCTCACACACACGTACCCTGCTGCAGACACTCTCACACACACGTACACTGTCGCAGACACTCTCACACACACATACACTATCACAGACACTCTCACAGACATGAACCCTGCCGCAGACAGTCTCACACACACGTACCCTGCCGCAGACACTCTCACACACGCGTACCCTGCCGCAGACACTCTCACACACGCGTACCCTGCCGCAGACACTCTCACACACGCGTACCCTTCCACAGACACTCTCACACACACATACACTATCACAGACACTCTCACACACGCGTACCCTGCCGCAGACACTCTCACACACGCGTACCCTGCCGCAGACACTCTCACACACACGTACACTGCCGCAGACACTCTCACACACACATACACTATCACAGACACTCTCACAGACATGAACCCTGCCGCAGACAGTCTCACACACGCGTACCCTGCCACAGACACTCTCACACACACATACACTATCACAGACAATCTCACACACGCGTACCCTGCCGCAGACACTCTCACACACGCGTACCCTGCCGCAGACACTCTCACACACGCGTACCCTGCCGCAGACACTCTCACACACGCGCACCCTGCCGCAGACACTCTCACACACGCGCACCCTGCCGCAGACACTCTCACACACGCGCACCCTGCCGCAGACACTCTCACACACGCACCCTGCCGCAGACACTCTCACACACACGTACCCTGCCGCAGACACTCTCACACACACGTACACTGCCGCAGACACTCTCACACACACATACACTATCACAGACACTCTCACAGACATGAACCCTGCCGCAGACAGTCTCACACACGTGTACCCTGCCGCAGACACTCTCACACACGCGTACCCTGCCACAGACACTCTCTCACACACATACACTATCACAGACACTCTCACACACGCGTACCCTGCCGCAGACACTCTCACACACGCGTACCCTGCCGCAGACACTCTCACACACGCGCACCCTGCCGCAGACACTCTCACACACGCGCACCATGCCGCAGACACTCTCACACACGCGTACACTGCCGCAGACACTCTCACACACACGTTCACTGCCGCAGACACTCTCACACACGCGTACCCTGCCGCAGACACTTTCACACACGCACCCTGCCGCAGACACTCTCACACACACGTACACTGTCGCAGACACTCTCACACACGCGTACCCTGCCGCAGACACTCTCACACACGCGTACCCTGCCGCAGACACTCTCACACACGCGTACACTGTCGCAGACACTCTCACACACGCGTACACTGTCGCAGACACTCTCACACACGCGTACCCTGCCGCAGACACTCTCACACACGCGTACACTGTCGCAGACACTCTCACACACGCGTACCCTGCCGCAGACACTCTCACACACGCGTACCCTGCCGCAGACACTCTCACACATGCGTACACTGTCGCAGACACTCTCACACACGCGTACCCTGCCGCAGACACTCTCACAGACGCGTACCCTACCGCAGACACTCTCATACACGCACCCTGCCGCAGACACTCTCACACACGCGTACCCTGCCGCAGACACTCTCACACACACGTACACTGCCGCAGACACTCTCACACATGCGTACACTGCCGCAGACACTCTCACACACGCGTACCCTGCCGCAGACACTCTCACACACGCGTACCCTGCCGCAGACACTCTTACACACACGTACCCTGCCGCAGACACTCTTACACACACGTACCCTGCCGCAGACACTCTCACACACACGTACCCTGCTGCAGACACTCTCACACACGCGTACCCTGCCGCAGACACTCTCACACACGCGTACCCTGTTGCAGACACTCTCACACACGCGTACCCTGCCAGACACTCTTACACACACATATCCTGCCGCAGACACACGGCAAGCGACAAACGGGATCAAACTGTTTGTCCGTTATAAGCGAAATTCCATTATATGCGAGTCAGCTATATCCAATGCTTTTTCTGAATGTTCTTTAAGGCGCACGGCCAGCGGACCTCGTCTGTTATAGACGATATTCCGTTATAAGCGAGTCCATTATAACGGGATTATACTGCACCTCCAACTCCACGTAGCAGACATACCTATGAGGGGATTGAGGTATGGATTGATTCTGATTGTGCTTGGACTAAACACTCCGGGATTCAATTACATCGTCCACCGTGATTCACCCACATTATTGTTGTGCCACAGGTGAACTGCACAAACATGTTTTTTCACTGATCACTTATATAACTTGTTTCTCACAGAAAGAGCTAGAACACCTATCTTGCCTTTCCCAGCGGAAAGGGAGGCTTATCGTTTCTCTCCCAGGGGAAAAGAGAAAGCCTTGCCTAAAATGCTTCGCAACCACAAGCGCAAATAGCCTCACCTGGACAGGAATTGGAGAATAAAGAGCACATTCCCTGAGGGAGGGGTGAGCCTGGCCAGCTCGCCCCCTGCCCGCACGCGTACTGCTCCAGATTTAGTATAAAGGAAGGGGGAGAGCTCAGCACTGACCGGAGATCAGCCGTGGGACAGAACGCGCATCGCCCGGCACTTCTCAGGAATCACGTGTTGGTCTCCTTCCAGGACTGAAAGGGGCTCCCCAGTCCGTGTGTGAAGGTGGGTGATTATAGCACGTCTGAGTGTAGATGGCTTGTGGCTACTTTTTCATTTTATTAATTAATGGGATTACCTATGAATGCTTATGAAATATATCATCATTTTGTGTATAATTTAATAAATATTTCTGAACGGACCAAAGCGAACCTGTTTGTTCCTTCAACAGCCCTATATCCCCCTCTCACATTAAAACAATATTCTAGGTGGGGTCTTACCAAGGAATTGTATAATCGTAGCATCACCTTATTTAACTTAAAGTCCACGCACCTAGAGATGAAACCCACCATCCTACTGGCCTTTTTAATTGCTTCCCCACACTGGTGAGAGTGGGACATGGAAGCATCAACATTCACACCGAGGTCTTTCTCATAATCAGCTACCTTTATTTCAGTGTAACCCATAAAATATCTGTACTTTATATTTCTGCTCTCTGCATGGATTACATGGATTTATCTACGTTAAATTTAATCTGCCAGGTATCAGTCCAGTCGCTAATTAAATCAAGATCCCATTGTAGCCTCTACGCTGCTAGATCAGTATTTGCTACATCATTCACCTTGGTGTCATCTGCAAATTTAACTAGTTTACTGTATGTATTGGTGTCAATATCATTAATGTAAAATAGGAACAATAGTGGTCCTAATATTGAACCCTGCAGTACCCCACTATGAACGCAGGCCCACTGTGACATTGTGCCTCTAATAACTACCTGCTGCTTCCTGTCTGTTAACCAGTTTTCAATCCAAGTTGCTACAGTTCCTAAAATCCCTGCAGCTTTGAGCTTAAGCAAGATCTGTTTGAGGGGGACAACATCAAAGGCCTTCTGCAAATCTAAGTACATTTTGTGACCAATTTCTCTTGTAACTTCCTCAAAGAACTCAAGTAGATTAGTTAAACAGGACATATTTCTCCTAAATCCATGTTGGCTACCCCTCAGAATGTTATTTGTATCCAGGCAATCTACCATTTTCACTTGGATTATTAATCTACACTGACCTGAACCCCATTGAAAACCTGTGGGCTGAGCTGAAGAGGAGAGTGCACAAGAGAGGGCCGATGACCCTGGGTGATCTGGAGAGATTCTGTAAAGAGGAATGGTCTCAGATGCCCTGCTCTGTATTCTCCAACCTTATAAAATGTTATAGGAGACTCAGTGCTGTTATACTGGCAAAGGGAGGCTGTACAGAGTATTAAAAGCAGGGCTGCCAATAATCGTGGCACATGTGTTTTTCTTGAAAATAATTATTTCTTGATGAAGGATTTGTTTTTCTTTGAATACATTTATTTCAATGAAAGGTTGGATTTTTCTCACTTTTTCAGTGTGAGATGAAGCTGCTTCGCCAAAAGGTGGATTTTTTTCTAACCCTTTTTACAAATCTTCACAAGGGGGGCCAATAATTGTGGAGGGACTGTATATTGTTTATATACGACGCTGTATTTGTACTAAATGGTGGTAAGTTAATCATGTCCTCTACTGTGAACACCCGTGTAAAATAATCATAAAGCTCATTTACTATATCAATTTTTATTTTCAATTATATGGCCCTTACTATCCTGCAGATGAGTGATTTCAGCTTTTAGAGCTCTTTTGGAGTTAAAATATTGGAAGAAACTTTTAATGTCATCATTAGCCTCCAATGCAATCTTCCTTTCGACATTCCACTTAGTGAGTCAAATGTTATTTTTTAAGTCAACCTGTAGACTTAGATACTCCTGCTTTATTTTGAAATCATTAGTTATTTTCTACCTTAGTATCTCCAGCATACAGTGTTAAATACCCAGCAATACTCCACTACCCACAGTTTACAGTGTGGAATACCCAGTCAGACTGACCTCAGTATCTCCAGTTTACAGTGTAAGTCCCCCAGTCCAGCAGAGAGCAGCTTCACTCCTGAGTCCTGCAGGTCATTGTCACTCAGGTCCAGCTCTCTCAGGGGTGAGGAGTTTGATCTGAGAGCTGAAGCCAGTGCCTCACAGCATTTCTCTGTGAGTTCACACCAGCACACCCTTAAAAAAATTAAACACTTTTAAATCCACTTTTTACACTGCAGCACTGTATTCAAATGAGGAGATTAGGGACCATGATATAATGGATTTTCAGAAAACAATGAAATTACTAAAAATCATTGAACAATCATCCCAATTCTGCTTGGTGTCCATTATTTTTTTGTTCATAACACGTTTTGTCGGCATGTTTAACTGTAACAGTGCTCTTAACTTTGCTAACCAACACAAATGTTTTGCATGGATTACAGTATATGGTTGAATGGATGTTTCCTGCTTCACTGCTTAATTATTTCTATCATGGATCGAGGGGAGATAAGATTGTGGGATATAAGGAAGTAGGAGAAGAAAACAGAAGATGTTTGTGTTTGTTTATTATGTAACTGCTGAAAGGCATTGTGGGTTTTCTTGGTGTCCAGTTACTTTTCTGTAAAATGCATATTCTGTACTCACTGCAACTTCTCCAGTTTACAGCTGGGATCCACCAGTAGAGCAGAGAGTAGCTTCACTCCTGAGTCTCCTGGGTGATTGTAGCTCAGGTCCAGCTCTCTCAGGTGTGAGGGGTTTGACCTCAGAGCTGAAGCCAGGGAAGAACAGCCTTCTTCTGTGACTCTACAGCCTGACAGCCTGCAGAGAAAGACAGAAACTCCCCAATAAATAATATCACCTCACCATTATAATTATTAAATAAACGTGATGCTCTAATAAATAATTCAAGAATTACAGTTTAGTGTCTAAGACAAGGCAAGCTCGCCTCCTTCCTTTCCCTTAGCTAATTTCTCACTATCTCCTCTTTATAGTGTGGAATACACAGTAATACTGACCTCAGTATCTCCAGTTTACAGTGTGGAATACCCAGTAATACTGACCTCAGTACCCCCAGTTTTCGGTGTGGAATACCCAGCAATACTGGCCTCAGTATCCCCAGTTTACAGTGTGGAATACCCAGTAATACTGACCTCAGTACCCCCAGTTTACAGTGTGGAATACCCAGTAATACTGCCCTCAGTACCCCTAGTTTACAGTGTGGAATACCCAGCAATACTGACCTCATTACCCCCAGTTTACAGTGTGGAATGCCCAGTAATACCTACCACAGTATCCCAGTTTACAGTGTGGAATACCCAGCAATACTTACTGCATTACCCCTAGTTTACAGTGTGGAATAGCCAGTAATACTGACCACATTACCCCCAGTTTACAGTGTGGAATACCCAGTAATACTGACCACATTAGCCCTAGTTTACAGTGTGGAATACCCAGTAATACTGACCTCAGTATCTCCAGTATGCAGTGTAAATCCTCCAGTGCAGCAGAGAGCAGCTTCACTCCTGAATCCTCCAGGTTATTGTCACTCAGGTCCAGCTCTCTCAGGGGGGAAGAGTTTGATCTTAGAGCTGAAGTCAGCACTTCACAGTGTTTATCTATGAGGTCACAGCTGTTCAGCCTGAAACAGAAAACACTTTAAGACACAGACATATACACATCCTACACATTAGTAAAATACAAAGCATTACAATAAGCATTTGTTTTCAGTATAATTAGCAGCACAGCTTACACTTCAAAATGAATTATAGTCTGCAGAGTGTTCTGTGCGTCCTGACAATCTGCTGCAGTCATATGATCATTAATTGTGAGTCAGTGCATCTTTGCTCAAAGCTACAGGTAAAAACATTAAGTACAAGCTACAGTCAAAAATCACAGAATATACAGGAATATATAGGAACACATCAACAGCAAGATGGACGTGAACCTCCCATAACAGTCAGGCCAGTGCTTCCAGTGTAGTCCTTAGCCATCTTTCTGCCAGGTGTCCCTACACTCGACACGTATCACTGAAAGGAGGAGATGTGAACATTCCCAGCAGCTAATGCAGCAGCAACTGGCACTTGGATTCCTGATCCCATGAGTAAAATCCTTTTTCTCCCTGTATTGTTATACCTGGGAACATGTCAAATCACCAATTACATCTGGGTGATATGACGATATTATCGGTAATGAGCGTAATCAGACAAGTATCCCGGTGCCGATATCTGACAGTGACTGACCGGCGATTATCGTCTCTGCTGGGGAAACGCGCTTAGGCTACATACAAAGGATTCATGATTTGCTTTCAGTTCAGCTTTCTAGCCTAATATTCTGAAGCACTTAAAAAGAAACATTACACAGGATTTCACAAGCATTGTTCCTTGCAGTAACCATGCGTTTGCCATTCTTGTAAGTTCAGTATTGTCACATCACCAACTCTTTGAGTCACCAGCCAGAATGTCAGCCATTCAAGTATAGCTTTCTGGTGGGAATTTTGAGCTTCTCAACTCTCTCTCTCTCTCTCTCTCTCTCTCTCTCTCTCAATCTTACCTATCTATCTGAATCAATCATCCATCCATCTATCTATTTTCCAAACCGCTTATTCTACTGGGTCATGGGGGGTCCGGAGCCTATCCCGGAAGCAATGGGCATGAGGCAGGGAACAACCCAGGATGGGGGGCCAGCCCATCGCAGGGCACACTCACACGCCAGTCACTCATGCATTCACTCCTACTGTACGGGCAATTTAGTAACTCCAATTAGTCTCAGCATGTCTTTGGGCTGTTGGGGGAAACTGGAGTACCCAGAGGAAACCCCACGACGACATGAGGAGAACATGCAAACTCCAGACACATGTGACTCGAACCCAGGTCCCAGAGGTATGAGGTAACAGTGCTAACCACTGCACCATCAAGCCGCCCCCTGAATCAATCAATCAATCCATCATTATTTATAAAGCGTGTTTTAACCAAAGCGTTTATAAAATGTTTTTCAAACATTTAAAAAGAAGAAAAAAATTATCAATTCAAATAAGCTCAGAATAAATGACAATAAGTGCAAAAGGAATAAAAATAGAGTAAAAATGTTTAAAAAAAATTAAATTAAAAAATCATCATAAAGGACTTTAAATACCCATGTCCTCTTTAAGGGCCCCTTCTTCATAGGAGCCTCTAGCCCCTACAGGTATGTCTTCTGGGGGGAGCGTCCCCCCCCCCCACACACACACACAATAACTGATAATAATAAATGTGTAAAATAATAAAACTGATTATGATAGATTATTATATGCGGTGGTGAAAAGCTGCGTTTTCAGCTCAGTTTTGAAAGAACTGAGACATTCAGTAGCTCTCAGGTTTTCTGGGAGAGAGTTCCAGAGTTTGGGCCCATAGTGACTAAAAGCTGCCCCCTCCCTCCCCAGCCGGGTTTTAGGAATAATCAGTAAATTACTGCCGGATGATCTGACTGATCTGCCAGGGACGTTGTAGATGTGGTCCCTGTGACTAGTGCATGTTAACACTCTGGCAGCGGCATTCTGGGCCCGTTGTAGATGTGATCCCTGTGACTGGTGCGTGTTAACACTCCGCCAGCGGCATTCTGGGCCCGTTGTAGATGTGATCCCTGTGACTGGTGCGTGTTAACACTCCGCCAGCGGCATTCTGGGCCCGTTGTAGATGTGATCCCTGTGACTGGTGCGTGTTAACACTCCGCCAGCGGCATTCTGGGCCCGTTGTAGATGTGATCCCTGTGACTGGTGCATGTTAACACTCCGCCTGCGGCATTCTGGGCCCGTTGTAGATGTGATCCCTGTGACTGGTGCGTGTTAACACTCCTCCAGCGGCACTCTGGGCTCGTTGTAGATGTGATCCCTGTGACTGGTGCATGTTAACACTCCGCCAGCGGAATTCTGGGCCCGTTGTAGATGTGATCCCTGTGACTGGTGCGTATTAACACTCCGCCAGCGGCATTCTGGGGGCGTTGTAGATGTGATCCCTGTGACTGGTGCGTGTTAACACTCCGCCAGCGGCATTCTGGGGGCGTTGTAGATGTGATCCCTGTGACTGGTGCGTGTTAACACTCCGCCAGCGGCATTCTGGGGGCGTTGTAGATGTGATCCCTGTGACTGGTGCGTGTTAACACTCCGCCAGCGGCATTCTGGGGGCGTTGTAGATGTGATCCCTGTGACTGGTGCGTGTTAACACTCCGCCGGTGGCATTCTGGGGCAGTTGTAGATGGGATCCCAGTGACTGGTGCGTGTTAACACTCCGCCAGCGGAATACTGGGCCCGTTGTAGATGTGATCCCTGTGACTGGTGCATGTTAACACCCCGTCAGCGGCATTCTGGGCCCGTTGTAGATGTGATCCCTGTGACTGGTGCGTGTTAACACTCCACCAGCGGCATTCTGGGGGCGTTGTAGATGTGATCCCTGTGACTGGTGCGTGTTAACACTCCGCCAGCGGCATTCTGGGTCCGTTGTAGATGTGATCCCTCTGACTGGTGCGTGTTAACACACCGCCGGCGGCATTCTGGGGCCGTTGTAGATGTGATCGCTGTGACCGGTGCATGTTAACACTCCGCCAGCGGCATTCTGGACCCGTTGTAGATGTGATCCCTGTGACTGGTGCGTGTTAACACTCCGCCAGCGGCATTCTGGGGGCGTTGTAGATGTGATCCCTGTGACTGGTGCGTGTTAACACTCCGCCAGCGGCATTCTGGGGGCGTTGTAGATGTGATCCCTGTGACTGGTGCGTGTTAACACTCCGCCGGTGGAATTCTGGGGCCGTTGTAGATGGGATCCCAGTGACTGGTGCGTGTTAACACTCCGCCAGCGGAATTCTGGGCCCGTTGTAGATGTGATCCCTGTGACTGGTGCATGTTAACACCCCGTCAGCGGCATTCTGGGGCCGTTGTAGATGTGATCCCTGTGCCTGGTGCGTGTTAACACTCCGCCAGCGGCATTCTAGGCCCGTTGTAGATGTGATCCCTGTGCCTGGTGCGTGTTAACATTCCGCCAGCGGCATTCTAGGCCCGTTGTAGATGTGATCCCTGTGCCTGGTGCGTGTTAACATTCCGCCAGCGGCATTCTGGGCCCGTTGTAGATGTGATCCCTGTGCCTGGTGCGTGTTAACATTCCGCCAGCGGCATTCTGGGCCCGTTGTAGATGTGATCCCTGTGCCTGGTGCGTGTTAACACTCCGCCAGCGGCATTCTGGGCCCGTTGTATATGTGATCCCTGTGCCTGGTGCGTGTTAACATTCCGCCAGCGGCATTCTGGGTCCGTTGTAGATGTGATCCCTGTGCCTGGTGCGTGTTAACACTCCGCCAGCGGCATTCTGGGCCCGTTGTATATGTGATCCCTGTGCCTGGTGCGTGTTAACATTCCGCCAGCGGCATTCTGGGTCCGTTGTAGATGTGATCCCTGTGACTGGTGCGTGTTAACATTCCGCCAGCGGCATTCTGGGCCCGTTGTAGATGTGATCCCTGTGACTGGTGCGTGTTAACACTCCGCCAGCGGCATTCTGGGCCCGTTGTATATGTGATCCCTGTGCCTGGTGCGTGTTAACATTCCGCCAGCGGCATTCTGGGTCCGTTGTAGATGTGATCCCTGTGACTGGTGCGTGTTAACACTCCGCTAACGGCATTCTGGGCCCGTTGTAGATGTGATCCCTGTGACCGGTGCATGTTAACACTCCGCCAGCGGCATTCTGGGCCTGTTGTAGATGTGATCCCTGTGACTGGTGCGTGTTAACACTCCGCCAGCGGCATTCTGGGCCCGTTGTATATGTGATCCCTGTGCCTGGTGCGTGTTAACATTCCGCCAGCGGCATTCTGGGTCCGTTGTAGATGTGATCCCTGTGACTGGTGCGTGTTAACACTCCGCTAACGGCATTCTGGGCCCGTTGTAGATGTGATCCCTGTGACCGGTGCATGTTAACACTCCGCCAGCGGCATTCTGGGTCCGTTGTAGATGTGATCCCTGTGACTGGTGCGTGTTAACATTCCGCCAGCGGCATTCTGGGCCCGTTGTAGATGTGATCCCTGTGACTGGTGCGTGTTAACACTCCGCCAGCGGCATTCTGGGCCCGTTGTATATGTGATCCCTGTGCCTGGTGCGTGTTAACATTCCGCCAGCGGCATTCTGGGTCCGTTGTAGATGTGATCCCTGTGACTGGTGCGTGTTAACATTCCGCCAGCGGCATTCTGGGCCCGTTGTAGATGTGATCCCTGTGACCGGTGCATGTTAACACTCCGCCAGCGGCATTCTGGGCCTGTTGTAGATGTGATCCCTGTGACTGGTGCGTGTTAACACTCCGCCAGCGGCATTCTGGGCCTGTTGTAGATGTGATCCCTGTGACTGGTGCGTGTTAACACTCCGCCAGCGGCATTCTGGGCCCGTTGTAGATGTGATTCTTGTGACTGGTGCGTGTTAACACTCCGCCAGCGGCATTCTGGGCCCGTTGTAGATGTGATCCCTGTGACTGGTGCGTGTTAACACTCCGCCAGCGGCATTCTGGGCCCGTTGTCGATGTGATCCCTGTGACTGGTGCGTGTTAACATTCCGCCAGCGGCATTCTGGGCCTGTTGTAGATGTGATCCCTGTGACTGGTGCGTGTTAACACTCCGCCAGCGGCATTCTGGGCCCGTTGTAGATGTGATCCCTGTGACTGGTGCGTGTTAACACTCCGCCAGCGGCATTCTGGGCCCGTTGTAGATGTGATCCCCGTGACTGGTGAGTGTTAACACTCCGCCAGTGGCATTCTAGGCCCGTTGTAGATGTGATCCCTGTGACTGTTGCAAGCTAACACTCCGCCAGCGGCATTCTGGGCCCGTTGTAGATGTGATCCCTGTGACTGGTGCGTGTTAACACTCCGCCAGCGGCATTCTGGGCCTGTTGTAGATGTGATCCCTGTGACTGGTGCGTGTTAACACTCCGCCAGCGGCATTCTGGGTCCGTTGTAGATGTGATCCCTGTGACTGTTGCAAGCTAACACTCCGCCAGCGGCATTCTGGGCCCGTTGTAGATCTGATCCCTGTGACTGGTGCGTGTTAACACTCCGCCAGCGGCATTCTGGGCCCGTTGTAGATCTGATCCCTGTGACTGGTGCGTGTTAACACTCCGCCAGCGGCATTCTGGGCCCGTTATAGATGTGATCCCTGTGACTGGTGCGTGTTAACACTCCCCCAGCGGTATTCTGGGCCCGTTGTAGATGTGATCCCTGTGACTGGTGCGTGTTAACACTCCGCCAGCGGCATTCTGGGCCCGTTGTAGATGTGATCCCTGTGACTGGTGCGTGTTAACACTCCGCCAGCGGCATTCTGGGCCCGTTGTAGATGTGATCCCCGTGACTGGTGCGTGTTAACACTCCGCCAGCGGCATTCTGGGCCCGTTGTAGATGTGATCCCTGTGACTGGTGCGTGTTAACACTCCGCCAGCGGCATTCTGGGCCTGTTGTAGATGTGATCCCTGTGACTGGTGCGTGTTAACACTCCGCCAGCGGCATTCTGGGTCCGTTGTAGATGTGATCCCTGTGACTGTTGCAAGCTAACACTCCGCCAGCGGCATTCTGGGCCCGTTGTAGATCTGATCCCTGTGACTGGTGCGTGTTAACACTCCGCCAGCGGCATTCTGGGCCCGTTGTGGATGTGATCCCTGTGACTGGTGCATGTTAACACTCCGCCAGCGGCATTCTGGGTCCGTTGTAGATCTGATCCCTGTGACTGGTGCGTGTTAACACTCCGCCAGCGGCATTCTGGGCCCGTTGTGGATGTGATCCCTGTGACTGGTGCGTGTTAACATTCCGCCAGCGGCATTCTGGGTCCGTTGTAGATGTGATCCCTGTGATTGGAGCATGTTAACAATCCGCCAGCGGCATTCTGGGCCCGTTGTAGATGTGATCCCTCTGATTGGAGCGTGTTAACACTCCACCAGCGGCATTCTGGGCCCGTTGTAGATGTGATACCTGTGCCTGGTGCGTGTTAACACTCCTCCAGCGGCATTCTGGGTCCGTTGTAGATGTGATCCCTCTGATTGGAGCGTGTTAACACTCCACCAGCGGCATTCTGGGCCCGTTGTAGATGTGATACCTGTGCCTGGTGCGTGTTAACACTCCTCCAGCGGCATCCCTGTGACTGTTGCAAGCTAACACTCCACCAGCGGCATTCTGAGTCTGTTGTAGATGTGAAATAGATTTCTTAGGCCGACCAGACAAGAGGGCATTACAGTAATCTATTCTACTCGAAACAAAAGCAGGTATTACTTTTCCCCAGCCAGCATATGACAGAAGACCCCATAACTCATCTGGAGGGACGAGCAAAACAAGCACTTACGAATTTTAATTTCTGTACAAAGTAAGAAAATTGCAGAGAGCCTTGATAACCCAGCTATGAATCCCTTCTTTGCAGATCCTTCCATTACGATCAAAACTTGTAAAGAATCATTAATAGCTTTTAAATGAACTCCGCCTGACTATTAATTAGTTTTAAAAGCTTGTCCGTTGTCCGTTCCCACCCCTGAGCTCGGCAAAATATATTATAGGTCACCCCCCCTATCAAGTTTCATAGTCAGGGAACCGACGTTACACCCCAACACAGTTGCGCATTCTGTTCACATCTTAAAAAAAGAAAATAATGATAAAATTAATGTAGAGCTATAACTATTGTCTGTGCATGATTCTGCAATTCATAGTCAGTAGTTACATAAACAAATTTTATATAGGTGTGCAGCCTTGTGAAGAAGATGTGTGTGTCAGTAACGCGCTCTGGCCCCATCCCTGCTAGACATGCTGATGAAATATACAGCAGATTATCGTCGTTGCATCGCTGGCTGTCAGAATGGTGCCCGATAAATGCTGTGGGTTATACAGACAATTGGCAAATGTTTGGGGGTAGGTCTGGGCTTTTGAAGAGGGACGGTATTCACCCCTCGTGGGCTGGTGCCGATCTCCTGTCCAAAAGCATAGCTCATAGTCTACAGGCAAATCGCTGACTAGCCAGAGCCAAGTCCAGGCGGCAGGCAAACCGGCATAACCGACCGCCTGCTAGTCGCTTAGAGTCGTCACCTAGGGTTCATGTTACTGGGACTGTGTCTGTTCCCCGCACTTTTAATCAAGGAGCTCAATTCCACCGTAGTGGATGTCATAATAACTTAATAATATTTAAACCAAATCCATTATTAGATAATAGGTGTAATGGAAGGCTAAAACTTGGACCTTTGAATGTAAGATCACTGGCTCCTAAGGTGCTACTAATAAATGAAATGATTACTGATTTTGCTATTAGTCTCCTCCTGCAAATCCTCTACTAGCCTCGTAGACCCAATTCCTACAAAATTCCTGAAGGAAATTCGACCACTGATTAGCACCATCCTATTAAATGTGTTAGACTCATCTCTTAGGCTTGGATATGATCCAAAACCTTTTAAATTAGCCATTAGACCAGTTGTAAAGAAACCTTTAAAATCTTGAACCTAGTGATTTAGGAAATTATAGGCCAATCTCCATTCATTCCAAAGATCCTGGAAAAGCTGTTGCTCGCCAGCTGTCTTCTTTACTACAGAAAAATAATGCTGATGAATTATATCAGTCTGGCTTTAGACCAAACCACAGCACAGAAACAGCTTCAGGCAAAGTAGTGAATGATTTACTTATGGCTTCTGACAGTGGCTGTATATCTGTGTTGGTATTACTAGACTTAACTGCAGCATTCGATACTGTGGACCATAATATCCTCTTGGACCGGCTAGAATCTGTGGTTGGCATTAAGGACACAGCCCTCTCTTGGTTTGGCTCCTATTTAACTGATCATTATCAGTTTGTCCACGTGAACAATGAATCTTCCAAGATCACTAAAGTCAAACATGGTGCAGTATCACACACACATACGACAGGGCTGAGATTCCAGGCTGCCTGAGACAAGGCCTAGTCTGGTATGAGAGGTACTCGCTGGCCTGGGCACAAAAGGGGGGTCAGTGACCCCACACAGACACACACACACACACACACAAAGACAGATACACACAGATAACAAGGGAGGCCAGCATTCCATCTTTTATGGCCCTAAGATTTAGGGACCTACGGACAGCAGAGTGGACCTCAAGGACAGGGGTCCCTCAACTTGGCACGCGACCCCCTCCCCAGACATCCTGCCTTACATACCACAGATTCACCCAACACCCTAAAGAAAGTTTCTATTAAAGGTTCCGCCTTTGTATTCCCTATATATTGATTTACTCATGACTACTAGTCTCGATACCCAGATAGGTTATGTTTGTGTGTCCTTAGACAATCTTAGTGTTTAGCTACCCCTGCATACATGCTCTCATGATTATCCCAGAGGAATCTTGAAACTTAAATAATGTAACCAGGTATCTTAGTGTGGCTCCTAACTATCAGAGGTTCTTTCTTTCTTTGTTTAACAACCCCCCCTTTACCACATTCCTCTGTGGCCCTTATCTGATCTTTGTGGTCCGTTAGCACTTCTTTGTCCTCTACTATTCTGCAGTAAAAGACTGAATTAATGTGTATATTATCAGTTCTGGAGAGCAGATAATTGGGATAAGCCACACCGACCAAAATATGTTGTTCCCAGATGTGCAATTTAAATTGGTATTACCACAAACTAACGGCCACATCTATCTAAGGGTAAGATCTGCTATTTAAATGTGAATATGTAATGTAATGTCCGTACAAATGATCCAAAGTAGCAACCTCTGTTGATGTATTTGGATGCGATTTATTAACATGCATAATATCAGAAATAGTTAATCAATTAATACAGATGGTATGAGGTGTGACCCGCCAGGCTGTTATGGCATGTTTGGTGTTAATCTGATGGAAAATCACTCCTGATTCCAAATACGCTCAGTGGTTACTATGAAACTGTATGTATCAAAAGTTACAGCAGTTTAATGAAAATCATCGGTAAAGTGATACCAGTCTAGTCATAAATACCAAAAGGACTGAAAACCTGTCAACTAGATGATCAGCCATTGCTTCAGGTGTCGAATTCCTGGTCATCCCTATTCATGAACATTAGACCATAAAACATGGCACCTCAGAACAAAGCAGGGGGAAGAAGAGAGAGGAGCAGAGGAGAACATCAGCCCCGCAGAGAGAGGAGAAGAGAAGCCCCGGGAGAAGAGCAGCCCGCGAGAAGCCCTCCTGAAACCTGCCGGTGAAGGTCTGCTACCCAACAGAGAACTGCAACCAAGACAGAGCCTTTCACCTTAAAGCTTCAGAAGGAGAGAGAATCCAAGGGGCTCCACTCCAACAACCGCTCCAGACGCCGCGCCTCCTTGGGTGCTACCATTCCCTCAGCTCATCACCTCTGCGACCTACTGCCAAGACCCCCTCCACTCTGCTAACAAGTAAACCAGCTTCCTTTCATTCTAACAACCTAAGCTGTTCTGTTAGCCTGCTTTATGACTTTAGGGTCGTGTTTCCACAAACTGTGCTTGCTTTACAGAACAGTATTTCCCTTTTAAGGTAACCCATTTTAAATCTGATCACTGCATTTTCATGTTACATTCTGTTTGGTTCTATTCCGTTATTTTGTGTTTGTTGTTTATGTTAAGTGTAATGTCAAACTCGCCTGAAATATCACGAGACTCTCTCTCATTGGCCGTGAGGGGAGCTTCGCTACCGATCGTTTACATTACCTGGTGATGCAGCTCGCTGGACGAGCCTTCTAACCCAGGTTATTAAGCGATACTGGTAACTAGTGAATCCCATATACAGATGTAGCCGCTTGAATTTTACCCAGTTTCCATGATGGGACCTTGGCTGGTCCTTGGCTGTAATGAGATTCCCCACAATGATGTAATGAACAAGTGGGCCGGCATGATCCGCCCCTTACCTCTCTGTGTGTAAAGTACTTGCAATGATTTATCCATCCACCAGGGGGAGCAGTGATTATGAAAGCTGAAGTGACTTACCTGAAATCAGGTAGAACACCTGATTTCAGGTATCTTACCTTCATTACAAAAAAATGAAAATCTAAGCAAGTTTAATTTTCTTATATTTAGATAAAATTCCAATTTCATTAATAAACTGACTACACTGCAATTAATGGCCTGTGAGATTTAAGAAATTGTTTCTGTTGTGAGGCAAAGATGGCCTAAAACTAGCAATATGTTTTTTTAGTCAGTTTACTGATGAAATTAGAATTTTGTATTTTATTTCACCTTTTGGAGATGAGGTGGACCCATGATGTGTGCAGTATAATAATTACAGACCTAAACAAAGTAATAAGATTGATATTGTCAAGCAATGAGGGACAGTGTGGTATATGAAAATTAATCAGATTTGAAGCCCATTGAGCTTGTTTGGCACATGATGAAATACGTCATCTGCAAGGAGGCCAAGCCAGATACAAAGCAGCAGCGTGTCCAAGCAATAGAGTTATTTTGGGAGAGGAGAGTGACCCAAGATGTGTGTAACAGACTAATCACAGGCCTAAACAAAGTAATATGGTTGATTGTGGAGAATAAAGGTGGACAGAGTGGAAAATGAAAAATGAAAAAACATATGGTTCTGTACTGTGCTTGAATAAAACAGACACATTCCTTAGTGTGTTCTGTCTTTCTGTCTGGCTAACAGTCTGAAAGGCTGCTGATGGCTGCATATTCACGGGGTGGGGGTGGGGGGCAGTCACAATGACGTGTGAATGTGTCATTAACTTCTCTGCTTGGCCACAATGAAAAGAGATATGTTTGCAGGGGATCAAGGTGAGGTTGCTTTCTTAACTTAAGAACACTGAACCAATGGTCAAGCAGGGTGGTGGAACAGTAGTATCATGCTGTTTTGCTGACAGCACTTTACATCACTACATTGCACAAAGAGGATGGAATGATAAAGTAGCACTGGATAGATAGATTGGGATTTTGGTCATAGTACCAGACACAAAAAGAGGAACATAAAAGAAACATAGCATAATAAGTATTTACTGTAACCCTTTGGAGTCTGAGGCCTCTCACCTACTTTCAAAGTAGTCTGACATGCCTTAACGTTTTACAGTTTTTCTGAATTGCTAAAACATTTCCTAAAATCTCCTGTCCTTTAATCAATCCACTAAGCACAAACCCTAAAATTTTAGCTAAACTCACAAAGAAATGAAAACACTACCACTCAAAATAGTTGTTGGCATGCAAAGTAGAAACTGTAAGACTATAATAAAAAAAAAGTATGGTCGTCTACCAAAAACATTTATATACTGTACAGTTGTGTTGGAGTTAGACTCCACCGAGTCCGTTGATGAGAAAAAGATGCACTCTGGAGGCGAAGGATAGTTGCACGTCAGCTCTCTTTATTTGTTGTACAGATCGATCCGGGAGCCACTCTCAGATGCACAAAAGTATACACCAAGGGAAGCTCTCTCTCTATGGTCAGTGTCTGTTTTTATAACCCAAACAGGGCATCTGCCCTCCTTGTTGGTACCGTTCCAGTTGACGTAACATACAACTATTGTTTTGAGAATTCTGCCGTTAGTCCCCACTCCCTCTTGTTATGCTGGAATTCCGCAGCATCAGCTTAATGTCACCCTGACCCTATCCGTGTACCTTCGGCTTTTCGAAATTTACTGGCATTACGAGGCGGCCCAGCGCCCCCCCCCCCCCCCCCCCCTCTATTTCCTGCCTATGTTCCAGTTTGTTCCCATTTCTCAGGCTGAAAAAGTTTAGCACAGGGCCTAGCTGCCTTCAGTTGTTACTTATTAGTTATCAGTCATGTTTGCCGTATTCAGTTCTCCAGAAAAGTTACTGTAAAGAACAAAACCAAAAAATAAACAAATGAGAGGCGTATTACAGTAAAATGTTGTGAAACTGCCAAGCCAGATTCACGGAAAGAAAGAATCCTCTTTGTGACCCATTTGTACCTTGACGTCGAAATTCAGCTCCTATTCACCTGGTGAAATCAGGTGAGATACCTGAAATCAGGTATTGTAACTCCACTGCACAAAATGAAAATCTAAGCAAGAATAATTTTCTTATATTTAGACAAAATCCCAAAGATGGCTTAAAACTAGTAAAATAATCTGCCAGTGCAATAAGATAGTTATATTTGGTAAGATTTTCTAAAGGAAGACAATATGCCTACATGCAAGAACATTATTAGATAAGATAATTTCTCCTCAGTGGCACCTCAGCCGTTCCATGATTTTGTTAAATTTCACCAACAGCTCAATTAAATAATTAAATATATTGGTTTAAAAAGTCAGTGACAGACTGACTAGCTGTATGAGGTCTGCTAGTGGCCAAGTCAAAAAATACATGGCTGCAGTGGACGGTTGCTGCAAATACCAGGATGATTTTAGCAGAGGTTCTGAAATGGCGAAGCTGACACACTTTGACAGGCATCATATCATAGTTTTACACCAACAGGAGGATAATCTAAACATCATTTTCTTTGCCTGTCTAAAACTTTTGCACAGTACTGTATATGGCAGGCTTTTGTGAAGGTTTCCATGTCACAAACATAGGTTTGGGCTGCCTTGGATTTGAGCTAGCAGTCTGAGTAAATGCAAATGTGCCAGGGTTCACAGTGTGTTTGCACCAACAGAGGCAGGAGGACAATGGAGCTGAAGGCCTGTGCAAATTTGTGCAGCCTTGGTTCTAGTTCAACATAAACTTTTCAAAAACCTATTTTCAGTGGTGCTGAGAAATTGTAAAAAAAAATCACATTATAAACATTTCTAGCCAAGACGTTTGAGCTCTGAAGCTTATAGACATAGGGGCTGGCTACACAAAGGTGAATGAGACATTCAAAGAATTGTGTGAGGTTTGATTACTAAAGTGTTACAACTTTGAAGTGACTTTGGAGTCACCAGACCTTTGCATACTGTCAATGGCCCATCAGTCTGGAATGTCTGTCACTGCTCCTCACACCAATCAGTTTGGAAAGGCAGTGTGAATTTTACAGTTTTTTTCAATTGCTAAGACAGATTCTGGTTGATACCTGTTGTATGTAAACTTGTGACCACAACTAAAATGTGTTTTTGTAAAGAAAGCACCATCTCATGGTAACACCCTGCAAGTGAATAAATGGGCGGGTTTAGACAAGAATTTAGGCTCACCCTCAGAAGGAGGGGGGTCAGTCCCTTTGGCTGGCTTTTGGCAGGCAGCCGGCTGGGAGGGGAAAATTCAAGCGGGTACATCTGTCTCACAAGTCTCACATTAACCGACTCATGGGGATTCGCAATTGAGTTTGGAGGAACCAACCATTCGGCATAACAATTAGGTAATAAACATCATTAAATAATAATTAATTAAAATGGTAATTAATTTCAAAACATATTAGTGGAGATATTAAAATTTACCTGAGCTAAATATTCCTACAATGGTGTCCCACAGGGATCAGTGCTGGGCCCGCTACTGTACACTGTATATATTGGTCACATTATCAGAAATCATGGTATTGGGTTTCATTGTTTTACTGATGATACACAGTTATATATATCTGTTAAGCCGGATGATGCATCACAGCTCTCGGTTAGAAGACTGTCGACTAGATATCCGGTGCTGGATGGCAAATAATTTCTTTGTGTTAAACACAGAAAAACAGAAGTACTGTTAACTGGTCCGAAGGCGACTCGAAATAAGTTTGACAACCTCAACCTTGGTGGTCTTCCTACCCAACCTAACACAGTGGTCAGAGATCTTGGTGTTCTGGTTGATTCAGATTTATGTTTCGATGCTCACATAAAAAGCATCACTAAAGCTGTGTTCTATCATGTACAGAACCTTGCCAAGCTTCGGAAGATGCTCTCCTGTCATGAAGCGGAAACACTAACACCTTTATAACTTCCAGGCTGGATACTGTAATGCCTTCCTTTCTGGGTGCAAATCTGGATCCTCACATAAACTTCAGCTGAAAAAAAATGCAGCAGCCAGAGTTCTTACAAACACTAATAAATGTGATTATATTAGCCCTGTTCTATGCTCCCTTCATTGGCTTCCAGTTAAGTCTCGGATTAACTACAAAATACTGCTATTGACTTATAAAACACTGAATGGCTTTGCACCAGAATACCTTAGTAACCTGCTGGCCTTATACAACCCTCCTCACTTTCTTCGATCTCAAGGAGCAGGATATCTGTTAGTACCCAGGGTAGAAAGAGCTACGGCAGGCTGCAGAGCTTTCTCTTATAGAGCTCTTCAGCTGGGGAATGGTTTTCCAGTGGATGAGCGGGATTCAGGCTGACTCTCAATATTCAAGTCTAGACTAAAATCACACCTGTTTAGTTTAGCTTATAGGGACACTAGTTCTAGCTCTAGCTAACTGCTCACTCCCAGTCAGACCTATAGTGTGAGGTGTAGAGCTGGGTGGGTATCGGTGCCATTGGCTTTGGATAAACTGAACTGTCAGTCTGTCACTTTAGCTTCACACCCCCTTGTGGAATTGGAGTGCTGACATTCAGGGACTCCCAATGCCTGCATTCCCACCTGCCTCTCCCTCCTACTTATGTTGCCATAGCCATATCTGCTGGAGCTTACATACTGCACTCACCTAACTGTTTGCACTGCCTCTAGTCTCCCCTACTTTGGCTAACTGCACATTTTATTTCCCCTACTCCCCCTGGACTGTGCTGCCTGGAGACCCCAAATTTTCAAGATGTCCTGCCTACCCTGCTGCCTGCGACATCTCCACTACCTGTGACGTCCTTCTGGCCTGCTGCTGCCCCCTGGAGGATGGGATCCCCTTTGAGTCTGGTTAGGGTTATGGCTTCCTCTGCTGCCCCCTGGAGGATGGGCTCCCCCTTTGTATCTGGTTAGGGTTAGGGCTTCCTCTGCTGCCCCCTGGAGGATGGGCTCCCCCTTTGACTATGATTCCTCCCAAGGATTCTTCCGTCTAGGGAGTTTTTCCTTGTCACTGTCCCCTCTGACTTGCTCACTGGGGGCTTTGGGCAGGGATGCTGTAAAGTGCTTTGAGATGATGTAATGTTGTGAAAACACACTATACAAATAAAACTGAACTGAACTGAAATTGCATTCAGTGTTTTGGAGGGGGGGGGGTGCTCAAAATGATTATTAATTTAGATATTTTTTAAACTAAATGACACATACACATTTTTTTTACTTATCACCCAGCCCTAATCAACAATACACTAATCGGAGAGCTATCAGTCCTGTGAAATAGGGTTTTAGGAAAATTGTTTGTTTGAATGATTTATGAATAATGATTCATCCCCATGAGGAAATTATCTTTTTGCCCCTCCCATCTTGCTCTCCAAGAGACACGCGACACATATACAGGTGAGAGGAAGTTTGGGGGTCGCAGCGCAGGATCAGTCAGCATCCAGCACCCCTGCACCTCAAGAGCTTAGCGATGACATCACTCTGCCGGCCAGGAGATCTGAGCCAGCTCATGGACACAGAGTCCGAACCCAAAGAGTCACACACCACACGCAGTATTTACAGAAATGCTTCCTACAGCATCCAGAACTGAAACAAATATGAGTGGTTTTCCCACTATTAATGAAAACTGGACCATTCTGTATGATGCTGTATCTTTGGTTATTTGTTACACAAAGGATGGTCGTGGAAATCTTGTCTTTTTGTTTTTACTACATCACTACCTTCAGTTAATATAAACTAGATTAAAATGGAACCTTGTTGATAAAAGAGGGGAAATAAATTACATATATACATTCATTCATCCATTTTCCAAACCGCTTATCCTACTGGGTCGCGGGGGGTCCGGAGCCTATCCCAGAAGCAATAGGTACGAGGCAGGGAACAACCCAGGATGGGGGGGCCAGTCCATCGCAGGGCACACTCACACACCATTCACCCACACACCTACGGGCAATTTAGTAGCTCCAATTAGCCTCAGCATGTTTTTGGACTTAGTAACTCCAATTGAATTTAGTAACTCCAATTAGTCTCAGCATGTTTTTGGACTGTGGGGGGAAACTGGAGTACCCGGAGGAAACCCCACGATGACAGGGGGAGAACATGCAAACTCCGCACACATGTGACCCAGGTGGAGACTCGAACCAGGGTCCCAGAGGTGTGAGGCAACAGAGCTAACCACTGCACCATCATGCTGCCCCTACATATATACATATTCATTTTATATTTTAAACAATGTATATTTATTTCTGCTGGACTAGATGTGTCGTCACATCCTCAGCCAGGTGCAACTGAGGCCAGCAGAGGGCGCCAGTGAGCAGCCAGAGACAGCAGTCATACAGAAGCTCCCAGCTCTGGGCTCCATCACATGAACACGCCTGCTGACAATAACACTCACATACCACTGATACACCCTGTGGATAAAGAGCCCTCACTGTTTCTATAGCAGGTTAGGATGCTGTGCCTGTGATCAGAAGGCAGACTGGATGGGAATGGAAACGTAGTAACAAACAAAAAGTGACATCACTACCTTCAGTCATTATAAAGTCTGTGGTCAAGATTAGCTACTGCTATACAAACAGCTATAGCTGTGATTATCAAAATAAAACTCACTTATTAATCCATGAGGAGAAATATAATATATATTACACATTTCAAACAATATTCATGTATTACTGCCAGACCAGACATGATTTCCCATCCCCACGTCACTTACAGAGCCGTCCTGGAGTTCTTGACCACAGGCAGCAGCCTGCAGTGCTGTTTATCCGATCTGATGTATTTCTTCAGGTCAAACACATCCAGCTCCTCATCTGACATCAGCATCACAAAGGCCAGAGCTGAGTACTGTGCAGGTGAGAGGTCATTTGCTGAAATGTTTCCTGAATTCAGGTATCTTTGTACTTCCTCTACTAGAGAATTGTCACCCAGTTCAGTCAGACAGTGGAACAGGTTGATGGTCCTTTCTGGAGATAAATTCTCCTGTATTTTCTCCTTGATGTATTGGGGTACTATGATGGACTGGCCCCCCGTCCTGGGTTGTTCCCTGCCTTGTGCCCATTGCTTCCGGAATAGGCTCCAGACTCCCCGCAACCCTGACGGATAAGCGGTTTGGCAAATGGATGGATGGATGTATTGGACTGTTTCCATAATGGTATGTGAGCTGGTTTCTGTCGGCCCCAGTAGTTTTTGTAACAGAGTCTTACTGGAGTCTGTTGAGAGGCCCAGGAGGAAGCGGAGGTAGAGGTCCAAGTGTCCATTCTTGCTCTCTAATGCCTGATCCACTGCAGTCTTCAGCAGGTCAGTTGATGAGTTTGACAGAAACACATATAAAGCAGCGAGATACTCCTGGATGCTCAGATGCACAAAGCAGTACACCTTCTCCTGGTACAACCCATACTCCTCTTTAAAGACTTCTGTGCAGACTCCAGAGTAAACTGAAGTTTCAGCGACATCAATGTCATTCTCTGTCAGATCTTGCTCATAAAATATGAGATGGCCTTTCTCAAGGTTGTCAAAAGCAAGTTTACCAAGTTTTAAAAGGAATTGCTTGCTGTTTTGCTTAAGCTTAGTTTCATGTTTTTTCATATTCTTGTCATTTTTTAAACTTGTCTGAAAGATCAGGAAGTGTGTGTACATTTCAGTCAGAGTCCTTGGAATTTCTCCCCTGTCATTCTCAGTAAAAAGCCTCTTAAGCACAGTGGCTGAAATCCAGCAGAACACAGGTATGTGGCACATGGTGAAGAGGCTCCTTGATGATTTCACATGTGTGATAATCCTGCTGGCCAGGCTCTGATCATTAAATCTCTTCTTGAAATACTCCTCCTTCTGGGCATCACTGAACCCTCGTATCTCTGTCACCTGGTGGACACACTTAGCAGGTATCTGATTGGCTGCTGCTGGCCGGGAGGTTATCCAGAGGAGAGCGGATGGCAGCAGATTCCCCTTGATGAGGTTAGTCAACAGCCCATCCAGTGATGTTTTCTTTGTTACATCAAACCAGCTCTCATTGTTGTGAAAATCCAGAGGAAGGCGACACTCATCCAGGCCATCAAAGATGAACAAGACTTTGTACCTAAACAGCTCAGTGGATTGAAATAATTTCAGTTCTGGGACAAAGTGGTGAAGCAGTTCAATCAGACTGTATTCACCCTTAATCAAATTCAGGTCCCGGAAAGGAAGAGCAAATATGAAGTGAACATCCTGGTTTGCTTTTCCTTCTGCCCATTCGAGAATAAATTTCTGCACAGAGACTGTTTTCCCGATACCTGCCACCCCTTTAGTGAGTACAGTTCTGATAGGTGTCTCACGCCCACATAAGGGTTTAAATATATCATTGCACTTGACTGTAGTATCTTCTGTTCGCCTTTTCTTGGATGCTGTTTCAATCTGTCTCACTTCATGTTCCTCATTGACTGCTCCAGTCCCACCTTCAGTTATGTAGAGTTCTGTGTAAATCTCCCTGAGAAGTATTGGCTGTCCTTCCTTAGCTTTCCCTTCAAATACACACTCAAATTGCTTGGTCAAGTTGCATTTGATTCTGCGCTGACATTGCGACAGAAGATGCCCTGAAATTAAATTAAAGTAACGTAAATGCACAGAGTTTTCAAAAAACACATTTTTTACTCAGATAAGCGAAACTAAATAAAATGAGGTTAAATGATAAACTGAAGTTTATTGCATGTTTTTATTATAGACTATTTTTCTGTGGCAAAACAAACACACACAGAATGAGATACAGCTCTTACTCTTGTCCAGCAGGTCAGCAAGATCATTTTGCTTCATGGTCCTCAGGATGTACAGTGTGATCTTCAGAGCTCCCTCTCTACCACAGGTCTTCTGCATCTGACCATCACAGTCCAGGTCATTGTCCTCCTCCAGCTGAGGCCCAGAGGATTCTGGGTAATTCTGATCTAGGTACCTCATGATCTTCTTCAGCTCATCCTTCAGGAACTTCACAGCATTTTCCTCTACTGACTAAAATCCACAGTCACAGTTAACTACTGCTCGTTACACCAAACCTTTTCAGTTTCATTTGAATTAGTTTCCTCTTGTACAACTGTATAAAATGTAAGCCAATTCACATGATACTTAAGAAAATATATATCAGCAATAAATACAAACCTTCAATATGGATGATAAACCCGATTTATCCTGTAGATCTGATCTGCATTCATCCATTTGCTCTCTGTCAATAAGGCAGAAAAATACTAAAACCTCAAATCATCTACACAAATATAACAGAAAGTCTGTAATGGTCCCCATTAAAAGTGCTCTTGCTGCCGACAAAGAATAACCTAGTTGTATATTTTAATGTGTAAAGATGTAAGATGCCATTTTAAGCTTTATTCATTAAGGCGGCTTCAGAATATCAACCTTCTCCTAACAGCAGAAGAGAACCAGTGACATCCTGCTCCACCACGGAGAGACACACAGCAGGCAGGACAGACAGTTTGCTATTCAGCCCTTTTGACCAAGTGACATTTAGACAGATTAACTTAATTTTGAAACAGAATTCAGCTTAATTAGCAGAGCTAACTAACAGCATTTGATTCACTATCCATAGTTAACAAACTCTGTAAACAGCCTAAGAATTTACGATGGTCTTTGACAGGAAGCTCAACATCAGCAGTTTCAGAAACACATTTTGACACTGAGGTACACAGCTCTCGTTTCCACCAACAGGGATGCTGAGACCAGTGCAGGGCTGGTTCTGGCTTGGTGCTTTATGAGAACCTGCCAGTGTTTCCACGAGTTTCTGTTTTATTCTGTATTATTATTATTATTATTATTATTATTATTATTATTATTATTATTATTTACCTTTAAATATGTAGGCTAAACCTCTGTGTGCTGGGAACAGGTATAACACAAATGTAAGCATTTTTTGATGGCCTCCTAACGTGGGTATGCTGGGGGGGGCGAGACGCTTCAGGTGGTGAAAAGCAAAGTTAAAAACTGACAAAATAATTAAGTTCATTGAAGCAAGACAGTCTAAGAAATCAAAACGAGTTACATATTTATAAACAACGTAAAATGTGACTGCAAAGCACTGCATAAATAACCTCGGTTATTGAGATCGTCTTTTGCTTCTAAATGCTGGTAATCTAGTGTAAGTAGTTCCTGAAGGACATTATGGTCAAATGCATCTGCCCTCCCTAACAGAACAACTGGCACTAGTCTGGCCCCCGGTCTAGAACTGCCACTGTCATTATCTCTTCGCCAGTCAAGCAGCACAATATCTTATGTATTAGACCTGCAAAATGTTTATAATTTGTTATTAAATCTGGCCAGCAGATCCATCTTTTGTTTTTCACAAAATAAAAAAAGATGTAACGCTGTTCTGCTAATAAGCTGACAGCATGTTTCACTGCTGCTGTTGTGCACAACTCCGGCTCTGCTGATGTTAGACAAAACTATACCAGTTATGGGCTGAATGTTCTGGGAATGAGGCAGGTTTGGACATGATAGTCTGCCCACTTTCACTGATATTACGGGTCCAAATTCGGAACAAATTCTGGATCAGTAAAAAGTCCGGAACCGGCACCACGTTGGTGGAAAGGAGGCCATAGTGTTTATCTTCTGTCCATAGTTCAATTATGGATTCAATGTAAAAATATTCCAATTAAAAACTCCTAGGTAACTGATTACAACAGCATGTTTGAGTTTGCCCAGCATATTGACTAACTGTAGTAATCACATCTAAATGAGAAGGAAATACTGTACTATAAAAATCAACTGGCACAACTGAAATCAGTCTCCAATGATTAATGAGTGTAATATTAATTATACAGATATGTCAGGACCATGTGTAACTGTCACACGTAAACAACTAAACTGAACAACTAAAACAAAAACACCCCCCCCCCCCAGAAGAAGAGGATTTTTTGTCTAGTCTTTCTTAATGTACATCCAGCATTGTGCAGGTCAGTCTGATTTTTTAAACTTTATACTGAGAATTTAAATTTTTAATCCAATTTTCAATTTTGGCTCAAAGGAAGTCAGTCTTTACAATAATCCTCTTCCTTTTACCTCTGATGTACTTTATATACTGTATAGAATACAGACTAACCTTAAATTCTCAAAGATAATAGGATTTGTAAAAGTTAAAATTGTTTTTATCATAGCTTGAATGTGCCTGTGTGCCTTTTAAGTGAGAGTCTGGGTGTTTTAAACAATGTTTGTTAAAACACACATTTACATTTGATCTGGAGCAAAAGGTCCCTCTCTGAAGTCGAGTGGGGGCTCCATTGACCTGTCACTCTTCATGGAAAGACAGCTGGGTACAGGGGAGTCTGCTCTCTTCATCAGGACACTGTGGACAGTGAGAGGAAACAAACCTTCATTATATAAATATAATTCATATACTGTGAGCAGCATCACATTAAACCTTCAGTTGATCAGTCTTCTACTTAACCTGCCATGAAGCTCTTCATGCAAACAGGCTTGTTTACAGTTAGATTTCTTGTGAAATAAACTGTGCGACATAAAATTAAGATTCCTGTATGAAAGGTTTGGTTATCACGCTACACAAGGCAGAAGCTGCCGAGACGCCGTCCGTCCTCCTGGAGACGGTCCAACCTCTGCCGACAGCCACCGGAGGAAGAAGAAAAAGAAGCCAAAGGAGAAGAGACTGGCGGAAGAACCGATCATCTTCCTGGGAGCTGTCTCTGTCTCCGCAGCTTCTCTCCCCACCGGATATCAGAAGGTACCCCTCCCAATCCGGAACCCGGCAGGGTTCACCCCGGACATCACCGTCGCTGCGCTCCTGCAGGTGCCCAAAGCCCGCATCGCCCTCAGAGCTGCCGCCGCTAGCAGCTTACCACTTCCGGGGGGCAGGCCTGGCTAATTAGGGGTCCGGGGCAGTATGGGATACTATCCTGCAGGTGCCCAAAGCCTGCATCACCCTCAGAGCTGCCGCCGCTAGCAGCTTACCACTTCCGGGGGGCAGGCCTGGCTAATTAGGGGTCCGGGGCAGTATGGGATACTATCCTGCAGGTGCCCAAAGCCCGCATCGCCCTCACAGAGCTGCCGCTAGCAGCTTACCACTTCCGGGAGGCAGGCCTGGCTAATTAGGGGGCCATGGCAGTATGGGATACTATCCTGCAGGTGCCCAAAGCCTGCATCGCCCTCACAGAGCTGCCACCGCTAGCAGCTTACCACTTCCGGGAGGGAGGCCTGGCTAATTAGGGGGCCAGGGCAGTATGGGATACTATCCTGCAGGTGCCCAAAGCCCGCATCGCCCTCACAGAGCTGCCGCCGCTAGCAGCTTACCACTTCCGGGAGGCAGGCCTGGCTAATTAGGGGGCCGGGGCAGTATGGGATACTATCCTGCAGGTGCCCAAAGCCTGCATCGCCCTCACAGAGCTGCCACCGCTAGCAGCTTACCACTTCCGGGAGGCAGGCCTGGCTAATTAGGGGGCCAGGGCAGTATGGGATACTATCCTGCAGGTGCCCAAAGCCTGCATCGCCCTCACAGAGCTGCCGCCGCTAGCAGCTTACCACTTCCGGGAGGCAGGCCTGGCTAATTAGGGGGCCAGGGCAGTATGGGATACTATCCTGCAGGTGCCCAAAGCCTGCATCGCCCTCACAGAGCTGCCGCCGCTAGCAGCTTACCACTTCCGGGAGGCAGGCCTGGCTAATTAGGGGGCCGGGGCAGTATGGGATACTATCCTGCAGGTGCCCAAAGCCTGCATCGCCCTCACAGAGCTGCCGCCGCTAGCAGCTTACCACTTCCGGGGGGCAGGCCTGGCTAATTAGGGGGCCAGGGCAGTATGGGATACTATCCTGCAGGTGCCCAAAGCCCGCATCGCCCTCACAGAGCTGCCGCCGCTAGCAGCTTACCACTTCCGGGAGGCAGGCCTGGCTAATTAGGGGGCCAGGGCAGTATGGGATACTATCCTGCATGTCCCGATGGCTCTAAAAGGGGCAGCGCCTACTCTTACGGTGCCAACTCTGGAGGCAATAGTTGATGTCCCAGCACAACAAGTTTTCCAGTGTTAAATTAACACTGCATGGTGTTTATATCATTCTCACCAAATCAGTGTTATATTTAACATTTTACAGAGTGGAATGAGTGTTGTTGTATAGTGTTAAGTTTTATTAGCTCTTATAGTGTTCAATTGACACCATAGAGTGTCAATTTAACACTGGCAAATTTTCTGTGTGACTTGACTGTTCAATCCGTTCCTGACCTGCCTGTCCTACCAGTTTCTAAAGTTCCTCACCTGCTAGGCCTGGCGGCTAACACACCACCCAGTGAGGCTCCAACCCCGGCAGCTTAAGCGCCGCCCCAACGGAGTTCCAGTCACAGCTGCTGCAACGGTACTCTCAGAGGCCCATGCTGCGCCATCCGACGGAGTTCCAGTCCTGGTGGCCGACGTTCTGCCCCCCGCGGTTCCTAGCCTGTCTGACCTGCCCACAGAGGCTCCAGTCCCAGCAGCTGATGCCCCGCCCACAGAGGCTCCGGCCTCGCTGGCTGACACGTCTCCCACCGAAGCTCCGGCCCCGGCAGCTGATACGCCTCCCACAGAGGCTCCGGCCCCGCCTACTGACACGCCTCCCACAGAGGCTCCGGCCCCGCCTGCTGACACGCCTCCCACAGAGGCTCCGGCCCCGCCTACTGACACGCATCCCACAGAGGCTCCGGCCCCGCCTGCTGACACGCCTCTCACAGAGGCTCCAGCCCACCTGTTGACACGCCGCCCACAGAGGCTCCAGCCCACCTGTTGACACGCCGCCCACAGAGGCTCCGGCCCCGCCTGCTGACACGCCTCCCACAGAGGCTCCGGCCCCGCCGGCTGACACGCCTCCCACAGAGGCTCCGGCCCCGGCGGCTGACACGCCTCCCACAGAGGCTCCGGCCCCGGCGGCTGACACGCCTCCCACAGAGGCTCCGGCCCCGCCTGCTGACACGCCTCCCACAGAGGCTCCGGCCCCAGTAGCTGACACGCCTCCCATAGAGGCTCCGGCCCCAGTAGCTGACACGCCTCCCACAGAGGCTCCGGCCCCGGTAGCTGACACGCCTCCCACAGAGGCTCCGGCCCCGCCTACTGACACGCCTCCCACAGAGGCTCCGGCCCGCCTGCTGACACGCCTCCCATAGAGGCTCCGGCCCCAGTAGCTGACGTCCTTGCTCCACTCGTGCCTGATCCACCCATTGTACCTCCTGCTCCAGTCTCCCCAGTTCCTGACCCAGCTCCGGCACCACCAGCTCCTAGGACTCCAGTCCCTGTCCCCAAAGAGGTCCCAGGCTGCCTGACCATCGCTCCTTCTTCCTTGATGGAGGGAGAGGAGGAGCTCGAATGGAACCGCTTGGGGATTTTGTTGATGGCCCCAATGAACCCCTCCAGGGGAACGACTCCTTCACCATCACCCCAGCGCGGTGGATCCCGGCCAGTTCTCCATCTTTCAGTGTCCCGAAAGGGAAGAGGACACGCCCACCCTGCCCCTGACTCGCCCTCACTCGTCTTGTCTGGGGCTCAGGCGGCGTCAACGGGTGCTCTGGTTCCTGTTTAGCGGTCGCCTGCGGGTCTCCCTCCAAAGACTTGTCGGCAGCCTTTGGTTTCTGCCTTCGAACCTTGTTGGTCGCCGGTGGGTTCCCCTGCATCGACTCCTCGGTCGCCTGTGGTTCCCACCACTCCAGCTCGTTGGTGGATGGCGCCTTCGCCTCCTTCCCTGCCCCGTGGTCCCCTCTATCTCCCTCCTTGCCTCCCCTGGTGCCCCACTCTGACTTCCTCCTCACCTTTCCGCCTGTCCCTTCGCCTATCTCCTCTCCCCTTGCAGGGTCCCCTTCAGCTCCGGCCTTATGGTCGCCTGCGGCCCCTTCGGCTACAAACCCTCGCCCGCTGCTGTTCCCTTGGACTCCCCATTTTCCCCCATCCTCTGCCGTCCTGCCTCCTTGTTTTGTGCCTCCTGTGTCTGTTCCTCATCCTCTTGTGTCTCCGGTGTTCCCCCTTGGTCCCTGGGTTCCTCTGGTCAGTGTTTCCCTGGTGTGTCCTTTTATCGTGCGCTTGTGTCAGGTATTATCCTGACTTCTGCCGTTGTGTCTGTTCTTTGTGTCCGTCCTGTTTCCAGTGTCTCGTTGATAGTTTTGCTTTTGTTTTCCAGGTCCCGTATCCCTGACCCCGTCTCGTCCGTCACTTGGGGGGGGTTCTGTCATGACCTGCTCGTTCGATCCTCTCATGTGCCACGCCCCCTCATTAACCTCGTGTGAATTCCTAATTGTTATCAGTTGTCTCCTGTTATTTCGACTTGTCCTGTGTATAAGTTCACGTCAGAGTCTGTATCCCCAGTTCCGTCATTGAAGTCTTCACCATGTTTTATTTTGTCTGCCTGTTTGTCCTGAATAAACCCCGTTTCCTGCACCTCTGCTGCCTAATCCTGACTCCTTGCTCACTCGCCCAGAACACAGATGTGACAATTACAGCCTCTGTTACTAGACTTGGCTGCTGTTGCTTTTTTCCAGTTTTTTTGTTTGTATATTTTAGGGCTATCAATAGATTACAATATTTAATCGTGATTAATTGCACAACTGTCCATAGATAATCACAAATTAATCACAAATTAATCACAAATTAAATCATGAATTTATTTAACATTTACCGTAAAGGGATTTTTTCAGGTGTTAATATTCTTATCAATATTATAGTTGGTAAGGCATGATTGCGTTATGCAAATGTATGCATGTATTATTGGAAATCAATTACCAACAATAAGCAACAACAAAATTGGCCAAAGGTCATCAGAGACACTTCATCACTTAAGAAAAACCCAACAACAGATCGGCACATTGACCTAGTAAATATTACATATTACTTAGTCATATAACTAAGTATAGATCAGAGATAGCAAGCTTTTTGAAGCGAAAAGCCATTTTATCCTAAATGTCTGACCAAAGATTAACCCTCAGCCAAGTTGGTTTGGCTCTGCAGTTGTCTGCCTTTCACTCTCCACTTCCCTACTTATAACTGTGCTGACTGAACAATGCAAAATGTCCTCAGCACTCCGAATGCGATTTACTACAAAAAGTATATTATTAGGAAGAATTAGGAATCCCAATAAACTTAATAAGCCTACATCCAATCTTGGACACTGAGGAAAACTCCGGAAACCACATCATTTGACCAGAGACATTCTCTCGTGGAGAATGACTTTGAGGAAGATGAATTAGGCAGTTAAGACGTCACAGAAGCGCGCGACGGAGCGCCTCACTCATATATAGCTAAATAAATACCTAAATAAAAAATAACATTAACCCATGAATAAATTACTTATATTTATGAAAGTATTATCATAATATAGTAAGACATAAAAATGCATCTATCATTCTGAGAAGAGCCGCAACCTGGTATGGTATTTAAGACCAGATGTACTTTGGTGGTAACTCATTTCACATCTACAGTGACTGCAAATAACTTTGGTCTTGTCGATGGACCCATCTGACATAGTTTTGAAGCTGAACCTGCCATTCAAAATACCTTTTTCTCTCTTCATTATTTTTCCCGAGCTGCCATCTGACACGCGTTAATGGCATCAAAAAAGTTAGTCACGTTATAATGAATTCGCGTTGACGCGCTATTTGTTCTCTACCACCTTACAATATGTGGTTGTTTTGGGCAGGAGGGATGATGTGATGGTTGCCTCTAGAATAGAAGAACTGGCTGATGTTGGAGGAAAGGGAAACTATGGCCTGACTATAGACCCACAGAGCCATGCATGCTAATGGGCTGTAACACTGCTACCTCTCAGTCCCCTTTGTTTTACGCTCCATAGAGGGGCTCATTTCCGAAGCAGGTTCCTCCATTTTGTTGCTGATCCAGAGCAGATGATTCTTGCCGAGGTCTCTGTGAACATGAAAGGTAAATAAACACATAAAAATACAATATCTAATAATCAACACTTTTACATAGACCTAGACGCTGTTGGAATGACAATAGTGTATTTCCCGCCTCATTTCTGCTACAGAATTGTCTGAAACGTTATGTGTACATGTGGCAGGTCTAGTAGAATAAGGCAAAGATGAAATGGGAGACATATTATGCATTATCTGCGATGGGCTGCCCCCCATCCTGGGTTGTTCCCTGCTTCGTGCCCATTGCTTCCAGGATAGGCTCCGGACCCCCCCCCACGACCCAGTAGGATAAGCGGGTTGGAAAATGGATGGATGGTATGGATTGATTATGCATTATTATACAGATATTGGCTCAGTAGTATGTACAGGTAGTTAATTATCATGCACAAAATATAGGTTTGCTTGACCATAACCTCGTCCTTGGTTCTCGTCCTTTTTTTTGGAGGGGGTGGGTCGGGCGGGCGGGATTTTTTTTAAATTATTTTAAATTTTTTTACAAATTTTGATTGACTGTTTGGACTTTCAAATATGTAAGAAAATACTTACTATTAAGTATTAAAATACTATTGACTATAACCCCATCTTTCCACCATGGAGCTGAATGCAGCTTTGTGTGGCTACTTGCAGGGGAGTTTCTAGCTACTGAAAAAATCAGGGGCTAAGTCAAGTTTACTGGGGCTTGAGTGTTTTTGTTTTTGAAGGAATATCGACATTGAGGCTAAAATACTCTGTGTTCAGCTTAAAATACTATATGCCTGAGTGATCGGACCTAACAACGCCCACGGCACATTGTCAGATATGAAAGAGCATTTTCAGGTTTGAATATAACATATATTATGCTTTATTACAGAGATTTGAGCAAATAAATTTATTACTGCAAAACCCTAGTATTCACACACATGCAAACTCATTCCGACAGCATCTTACGGAGCCCTGTACCACAGACCCTGTGCCACAAACCCTGTGCCACAGACGGTCACAGACAGGGTTTGTTTTTCATGCACACGATGTACTACATCATACACTCAATTTAATTTATCATGCCCAGGAAATACTAAATCAAGCATGGTTTACTTTTCCTCACTGTTCGTGCCCCCTACAGGCTCCGTAGCATCTAGTTATCTGACCTGCTACTACGTAAATGACTGATTAAATACAGAGCCCAGCCTGGGATTTAAAACGGCGATCTTTCGGTCACAGGCACTGACCTGCTACTACGTAAATGACTGATTAAATACAGAGCCCAGCCTGGGATTTAAAACGGCGATCTTTCGGTCACAGGTACTGACCTGCTACTGCGTAAATGACTGATTAAATACAGAGCCCAACCTGGGATTTAAAACGGCGATCTTTCGGTCACAGGTACTGACCTGCTACTACGAAATTGACTGATTAAATACAGAGCCCAGCCTGGGATTTAAAACGGCGATCTTTCGGTCACAGGTACTGACCTGCTACTGCGTAAATGACTGATTAAATACAGAGCCCAACCTGGGATTTAAAACGGCGATCTTTCGGTCACAGGTACTGACCTGCTACTGCGTAAATGACTGATTAAATACAGAGCCCAACCTGGGATTTAAAACGGCGATCTTTCGGTCACAGGTACTGACCTGCTACTACGAAATTGACTGATTAAATACAGAGACCAGTCTGGGATTTATAACGGCGATCTTTTGGTCACAGGTACTGACCTGCTACTCCGTAAATGACTGATTAAATACAGAGCCCAGCCTGGGATTTAAAACGCCGATCTTTCGGTCACAGGTACTGACCTGCTACTCCGTAAATGACTGATTAAATACAGAGCCCAGCCTGGGATTTAAAACAGCGATCTTTCGGTCACAGGTACTGACCTGCTACTACGTAAATTACTGATTAAATACAGAGCCCAGCCTGGGATTTAAAACGGCGATCTTTCGGTCACAGGTACTGACCTGTTACTCCGTAAATGACTGATTAAATACAGAGCCCAGCCTGGGATTTAAAACGGCGATCTTTCGGTCACAGGTACTGACCTGCTACTACGTAAATTACTGATTAAATACAGAGCCCAGCCTGGGATTTAAAACGGCGATCTTTCGGTCACAGGTACTGACCTGCTACTACGTAAATGACTGATTAAATACAGAGACCCACCTGGGATTTAAAACGGCGATCTTTCGGTCACAGGTACTGACCTGCTACTCCGTAAATGGCTGATTAAATACAGAGCCCAGCCTGGGATTTAAAACGGCGATCTTTCGGTCACAGGTACTGACCTGCTACTACGTAAATGACTGATTAAATACAGAGCCCAGCCTGGGATTTAAAACGCCGATCTTTCGGTCACAGGTACTGACCTGCTACTACGTAAATGGCTGATTAAATACAGAGCCCAGCCTGGGATTTAAAACGGCGATCTTTCGGTCACAGGTACTGACCTGCTACTACGTAAATGACTGATTAAATACAGAGACCCACCTGGGATTTAAAACGGCGATCTTACGGTCACAGGTACTGACCTGCTACTACGTAAATGACTGATTAAATACAGAGCCCAACCTGGGATTTAAAACGGCGATCTTTCGGTCACAGGTACTGACCTGCTACTACGTAAATGACTGATTAAATACAGAGCCCAACCTGGGATTTAAAACGGCGATCTTTCGGTCACAGGCACTGACCTGTTGAGTCACACACCTCACACAAACCAGCTACTCTAAAGGTCTCCAGCTCCAGTCCCAGAGAGCTACTATCCGATAGGTTTCTGTCTTACTTGGCTTCTGATGAGCCACAAGTTCTCAGGTACATTCCAGGAACAGGTATTTCAGGTATAACAGGTTTGGTGGAATTTACCTGAGAATAGTCACAGCAAGGCATTGCATGGTCACGTCATTAAATAATGCTTTTGTGGCACAGAATGTATTTTGTGCATGAAAATGAGCACTTCACACTTGGTGCCCCATACAAGAGAAGCAAGAATTTCATTGCATTACATTCCAATGTGAAAATAAGACTCGATTAGATGAATTCTGCCAATTTTATGGTGTCTGTGTGTATCTGAAGTCCTTAGAGATGCATACAAATTTATAACAAATGATCTTATTCCAGGAAGGTAAATAGGCGTAACTTGTGTGGAAAAGTCACCATATGGGACTTTAGGGCTCCTTACCGTAAAGTTTCGAAATACTGTCTAGTTTATTCCCATAGTGTCCCGCGCTCCATGTTTAGGTAACATTGTATTTAAGACGAACTCATTTACTCCATGCAATCACTTACAGTGTATCGAATTATAATAAGCGTCTAATTCTGCTGTTATATCCCAGTATGTGTGTTAAACAGGGGCGGATTTAAGAGGCCACCACCCCACATCAAAATAATAAAAAAAAAAAACTGTATTTTATTTTCAAAGCGGAAGCACAGAACAGACACGGTGAGGTGCAGCCGCCCCCATAAATATAACTGGCCCCTGATGGCCACCCAATCAAAATTTTCACCAGAGCCGCAGGTTAAACATACTTATTTTATTAGTTGAATCTGTTGATTATATTCTTACCTTGCAATGCAAATGCCTTTGTATTATTCCAGAATCTTATTCGTGTTTCTTGGTGAATCTGGCTTGAAATCCCTTTCACTTTCATTTACAGAAAAGGAATTATCAGCTTCGTCCTGTGGTGGGGGGTGTGGAGAGTACCTGCCCTCCGGTAACTGACTAGCTGCACTTGGAGGGGGCGGGGGAATGTCTACTCACTATCTCAGGGACGGGGTGCCGGACCGGCGCGCAGTAAGAAGTGCGGCTGTTTAAAACAGCGACCCCTTTTTCACTGGCTGCCGATTCGAGGTGGGGGTCGCAGTGTGGCCGTCGCCGATATTAGTTCGGCCGCCGGTACGTGGGGTGGGGGGGGGGGTAAATGTGTAGGGAAGATGGGGCTCCGTGTTGTCGATTGCACTGGCAGCGGGGCGGGTCGAGCTTTGAAGCCGGGGCTTGTGGTCGGTGTGTCACAGCGGGGCGGATCCTCTCCCGGGGAGGCTGGTGTTACTTCATTCCAGGGCAAGTTAACGTCCTTTAAAAAGCCGAACTTCATGTGAATGTGTATGTGGCTGTGCGTTGATGAGGTTTTTAGGCTGCGGCAGTACGTGTGTTGAGGGCGAGGAAGGATAGTTACGGGGGGTAACTTTTTACAGAAGTCTGTAGAGGACATGCATTTTTTTTTCTTTTCATTTTCTCGAAATCACAACTTATTTTTTTTCTTGTGATCTCGACATAACCCGTGTCACTTTCCCATGATCTCGAGGTTCAGTATTATCCTCATGAACGAATGCAGCAGATTTTACTTAGATCGTGGAGTGTCCCAATCAGAATCATAATCATTAGACTTTATTAATCCCGGAGGCTGCACAATCACATATAAACACGCAGACAAGAACAATACAATATAAGTATAAAAATAGGAATTAAGTATAAAACAAATCACTGCACTGCTAAACATTAGAATAATTAAATTATTAATTTTTTAAATAAAATAAGATATAAAATCTCTGAGGGGCAGCATGGTGGTGCAGTGGTTAGCACTGTTGCCTCACACCTCTGGGACCCGGGTTCTCGTCTCCGCCTGGGGTCACATGTGTGTGGAGTTTGCATGTTCTCCCCATGTCGTCGTGGGGTTTCCTCCGGGTACTCCGGTTTCCCCCCACAGTCCAGAAACATGCTGAGGCTAATTGGAGTTGCTAAATTGCCATAGGTGTGCATGTGTGAGTGCATGGTGTGTGAGTGTGCCCTGCGATGGGCTGGCCCCAAATCCTGGGTTGTTTCCAGCCTCGTGCCCATTGCTTCCGGGATAGCCTCCGGACAAAATCTCTGGATAAAATCTCTGCACAGGAATCTAAAGTGCCTTTGTCCAAAGGTTACAGGAAAAGTAAAAGTGTATATTGCCCAGTAAAGTAAAAGCATTTTGCACTTGTTTGTAAAACCAAGTTAGACTTCAAACTGTGGGAAATATCGAGGTATATTGCACCAAATCATGGACACGAGGAAATAACACTGTCTGTCGGTGCTAGAAAAATGTCATATTAGGCTACTAACTAATTGGGCTGTAACACTGCTACCTCTCAGTCCCCTTTGTTTTACGCTCCACAGAGGGGCTCATTTCCGAAGCAGGTTCCTCCATTTTGTTGCTGATCCAGAGCAGATGATTCTTGCCGAGGTCTCTATGAACATGAAAGGTAAATAAACACATAAAAATACAATATACAATAATCAACACTTTTACATTGAACTAGACGCTGTTGGAATGACAATAGTGTATTTCCCGCCTCATTTCTGCTACAGAATTGTCTGAAACGTTATGTGTACATGTGGCAGGTCTAGTAGAATAAGACAAAGATGAAATGGGAGACATATTATGCATTATCTGCGATGGGCTGGCCCCCCATCCTGGGTTGTTCCCTGCTTCGTGCCCATTGCTTCCAGGATAGGCTCCGGACCCCCCGCGACCCAGTAGGATAAGCGGGTTGGAAAATGGATGTATGGATTGATTATGCATTATTATGCAAATATTGGCTCAGTGGTATGTACAGGTAGTTAATTATCATGCACAAAATATAGGTTTGCTTGATCATAACCTCGTCCTTGGTTCTCGTCCTTTTTTTTGGAGGGGGTGGGTTGGGCGGGCGGGATTTTTTTTTTATTATTTTAAATTTTTTTACAAATTTTGATTGACTGTTTGGACTTTCAAATATGTAAGAAAATACATATTTGAAAATACATACCGAAGAGAGCAGACCTACTTAGTACGCCTCCTCAGTTCTTCGTTTGTTGCATTTCAAATATATTAAATGTAAGAAAATACAATAATGTAAATTCCTTGATCCATGTGTATCTCATAAATGCCTTCCCAACTATAGATTTGGATACTTTATGCTGATGTTTCATTCGTGAATATAAAAATGATACTATTTGAAACCAATATTCTGTTTGTCATTCCCATTCTAAATGAACAACCAAGATTTTAAAATATATATCTAGAAAGAAAGTGTATTTAAACATGTTAAAACACGAGGAATTTACAAAATACAGGAACCTGAATGGTTGAACAAGGAAATGCAACTCTACAAACAAGTACTTAAGAACATATACCACATCACTTCCCCAGATTTAAATCTTTGCACCAGCCCATCTCAGGTAGAGACAAATTTAGGTTCATGAAACCATTCCAAGACTAGGATTACACAATGTGGATCAATCGTCGATGTGGAATGCGCAGGAAATTCAAATTTCATCATTCTTGGGCATTTTCCATGCGATTTTTACTAAATAAAATTTTTTTTTAAATTCGGGTCGGAGGCATTTCGGTGGGTCAGGCGGGGACAAGAACCAATTTTTTCTTTAAGTGGCCTTAGTGTTCGTCATTTGAGAAGGAGGATCAGAAATGTGCTGTTATACCGTCGGAGAAATTATAGTGAGCCTGAGCGAGTAGTCAGTTTCATTACCAACCAACCGGAGAATATGGGACCTCTCCATGGCTACCGGCTTAAAAAAATATATTTTCCGGTCCACCTTAAATGCTGCGCAGCCGAATGCAATGACGTGATGGCGCCTGACTCATTTACCGAGACTTACCTTCAGAACTTCATTTGGCTTTCGATTAATAATAATTGGATTGACTTGTTACCACTTTGAGGAAAGTACATATCTGGGCATTTTCAGTAATAGTTTGTGTGTACTTTATTAAAAAAAAGAGAGAGAGACAGAGAAACGCAAACTCTGAGAAACACAATTTTGAATTATCTGTCCGTCTCTGTAGCTTATAATTCTACTAATGAACAAAAATGTTTATCCTTAGACGCAATATACCATTGTACTGAAATGTTTTATTATATACATTTTATTATGTTAATTTCTGTATTACATATAAAACTGATGTGATTTCTTTTGATGCATGGCCCACAATTCATGGAGCAAAGGCCTTAAATGCTGTAATGTAAACACTTCCAGGCAGAGGCCAGTATGATGATGATGATAAAAACCCTTTATTGCTGTTGCAATATACCATGTCACTAGTCACGAGTACCAGCGAAAAACAGGCCATCAACCGACCATACATATACACAAACATCACAGTAGGGGGTAGACCGGTCGGGAGACAGGGGAAGAGAGAAGAAAAGAAACAGAATAACGTGAGGAGAGAGGAGGAGAATAAAAAAACAGCGCCCAGACTGTACTCCAGTGGGGAGGACATTGTGGGAACCGAAAAAAACACCTCAGCAACATAAGCACATGGTCACTACGCCTTACAACATAAAAATGACACGACTTCCAACGGGTGGGGGAAAGGGGTGGTGGAGGTAGTCCAGCAGAGAAAAACAGCCATCCGGTCCTGCAGCCATGGAGGCGCTGGTCACAGACCCGCCTGTTCACGCTGGGGGTATGAAGCAGCGAAGGCGTGGGATGGGAGGAGGGTGCGGGCAGTCCTTGGGATTGGGGGAGAGGAATGCAAGAGAGTCTCACTGCCTTGTTCTCCTGGGGGGGTTGTTAGTGCAGCAGCGGCCTTGGCCGAGGCCAGTGCTGATTGGGGGGAGCCAAAACCTGATAGAATAGGGTTGTTTGGGTTTCCGTGCGAAAAGCTGTAATTTCCAGCTCCACTAATGTCCACGCTGGTCTCCGCCATCCAATAATTTTTGCAAAGCTGTGAGCTTCTCCATGATGTTATCCAGTTTCACAGTCTGAGTGCTAACAGCTCTGCCCACTCCATCAATCATTCTGGCCAGCCTAGTGGGGCTTTGAGCGGCTGTCACTGGATAGGAATAACTGGAGAAACACAGGAAAAGCAAGACCTTTCACCCCTGGAGTGGCCGGAGTTCCACAGTCAATCCACAGAACAACAGCTGTCAGTCTCCATACACTGACACCTTTTCCACTATAAACAGGATAACTCACCACACATAGATGTTAGGGACAAATACACGCGTGTTTGGTCTTGTTTGAATAGGCATGAGACGGCGAGTATTACACTCTCAGATTTAAGGCAGTATAACTTTCCCTAAGAGAAATATAGAAACTTTGGCTAAACCTACCAAACTGAGAGAGCCTCTCACATGGTAGAACAAGAGAACTTTGACCACCTCCTAAAGTGATCTGATTGGCTGGGGACCTGAGAACCAAGGCCAACAATGCCCCTAAAATTAACCATTGACCGAAATTGGTCAGTCTTCAGAGACATGCTATCACCTGGGTTGGATACTTAAGGAAGGGCCTCAGAAGAAGTAGGGGAGTCACTCTGTAATCAGAGCTCCCACAGAGAACTGTGCGAAAGTCCATCTGTAGTCAGATACTTGTGCACTCTCAGCTGAGGAATGTGATTGTTTAATATTGTATTTGTCCAAATGTATTTACAAGTATGTGGCCACATGTCAATAATTGTATATTGTAATATGTTTAATAAATGTTGTCTTGATTACTTCATGACTGTCTGATTTGCTAACCTTTTATAAACTTTCCAGATTGGGCTTCGATCCTGATTAGGACTAAAGTGGTAAATACTATCTTGCAGCCTCTGGGTTAAATCCCCTTTATCCGGGTCCCAAACTCGACTGCCCAAGTTAAGTTAGGTGGATACCAAAACTACACCTCTGGAGTTCGCACACGCTCAGTTACGGGCCGACTTAACCTCTGAGGTCAACACACGCTGATGAAAGGTACCGGTCTACCCTCTGAGGGGCGTACACACTATGTTCCTAGGCACCGGGCATAGTCCCTGAGACGCTCACATGGTAAGACAATGGGCGGCATCGGCGGAGTCCCTGAGACGAGCCCAAAGTAAGCCTCGTACAAACTACCGCAACAAAAGGTGCGCCGTCACAGCCGCTGAGGTTGACACACGTTATGATATGGGCTGCCCCCGGCTGAGCCTCTGAGGTGGACGTACGTGAGGTTCGGGTAAACATCGGCTTAATCTCCGAGGCACCCACATGCTCAGTAATTGGCAGACACTGAGCCTTTGGGGAATTATATAGGTGGAGGGACCCGAATAACCAGAGGCTGACATTGTCTTAAATGGTGGCGATTTCCATACCTTTAAGACAAACCCTGTGGAACAAGCCCACGGATCGCCCTGTCGGCCGAGGCGAATCTGGCGGACTCCTTCGTCAGGGGTAAACTAGAGTTGGTAATCTAAAGGAGAGTCCCGAAGTAATCTGAACAACATATACGTCATGACTACAATATACTGAAATAAGATCATTAATAAAATGGAGTCAGATATGTGTCTAAAAGAATATTTTGTATATTAAAAAGGGTAAGTAATTCCCAGGAGCGCTTGGAAGGACCAACACGCATTCACAGCCTTCGGCTGCGCCATTGGATTCCGCCATTGGGCCAGTGGGCGGCTCCCTACATGACCATCAGCAAACAGCTTGATGAGAAGATTACAACTGTTGATGCAATTACTTGCAAATGGAAGAATGACAATATAACTGTCAATCACCCTCGGTCAGGGACCCCAAGGAAGATCTCATCTTGAGTAGTATCAGTGATCTTAAGAATGGTGAGGGCTAACCCCAGAGCTACATAGGAGGAGCTTGTTAATTATCTCAAAGCAGTAGGGACCACAGTCACCATGAAAACCATCAGTTACACATTATGCCGTTAGTTTGAAATCCTGCAGTGCTCGCAAAGTACCGCTGTTCATGAGGGCCCATGTTCAGGCCCGTATGAAGTATGCCAGTGGGCACCTGGATAATTCCAGTGAGGCTTAGAAAAATGTGGTCAAATGAGACCAAAATCAAGCTTTTTGGCTTTAACTCTACTCACCGTATTTGGAGGGAAAATAATCCTTACTCTTACCCCAGGAACAGCATCCGTACTGCCAAACATGGAGGTGGAAGCATTATGCTTTGGGGGTGTTTTTCTGCCATGGATACAGGATGGCTGTTCCACATCGAAGGAAAGATGGACAGGGCCATGTACCATAAAATCTTGGATGAGTACATACTTCCTTCAGCCAGGGCCTTGAAAATGCAGGAGGGTCTTCCAGCAAGACAATAACCCTAAACATACGGCTAAGATAACAAAGGAGTGGTTTAAGAAGAAGCACATTAAGGTCACGGAGTAGCCAGTCTCTGGACCTTAATCCCATAGAAAACCAGAGAGCGGCAACCTAACATCCTTAAAGATTTCAGAGATCTGCAAAGAGCAGTGGATGAATATTCCTGCTGAGCTGTGTGCAAACCTGGTGACCAACTACAAGAGACTCTGACAGCTGTGCTTGCCGACAATAGTTACTCTGCCAAGTACTAAAGCCTGTGTTACAAGGGATCAAATACTTATTTCCCTAGATAAATGGCAAATTGGTTTGTAAGTGTTACCTAATTATTTTTTCTTGTTTCTTTTGTTAATAATCTACCTTTTGCTGTTTAAATAAACATACCAGTGAAATTACAGACTTCTCATTTCTTTATTAATGGGTCAACTTAAGAATTCAGCAGGGGGTCAAATAATTATTTCCCTCACTGTACATCATTTTTTTTATTCTGTGGAAATTGTAAGAACAATGTGCAGCCCAGATGAAATGATGAATTAACAGAGCCCTGAATGGGACAAGCAAATACAGAAAATGGATGCTTTTTCGATAATGTTTTAACATCAGCCGGTAATATCAGCCAAGTCTAACATACCCGACCGATGCTGATATCGTGATTTGTAATGACTATCGGACAATGACTATGGTATCAAAAGAGAATCCATTCATTGTCCTATTCAGGATTGCAGGGGGTCTGGAGCCTATTCCAGAGGCTATGGGTGCTAGTCAGGGAACAACCCAGTATGGGACGCTGGCCCATCGCAGGGCACCCTCATGCACTATTCACACACACATGCACACCTGTGGGCAGTACGGTAACTCCAAGCCTCAGCATGTTTTTGGACTATGGGGGGAAACCGGAGTACTCAGAGGAAACCCCACGACGACATGGGGGGAAACCGGAGTATTCAGAGGAAACCCCACAACGACAATGGGGGAACCTGCAAACTCCGCACACATGGAGCCATGAAGAAGAAGCATTTACATAAAAATTGTACCAAGCTGATACATAGTTAAAGGCTTTGCAAAAATTGTGGTGGTCGTGATAAGGATCGGCAACTATTACACTGCAAAAAAGACCCATTTTACAGCAACTGTAAATGTAATGTTTTTAAGATGTTTTTATTTATGAATTAATCTTCAGTTGTTTTTATATCTCCTACACACAGACACCTGCTGTGCTTTGTCCCAACAAAGTGAAGGGGGGAATAAAATTTATACTATTGCATAAACACCTTTTTAGAGCAAATTTTTGATCTTCCATTTAATGTCATTGGAGTGCAATAATGTGCAAACTTGTTTATATGTATATCAACATTTAGAAAAGCACAAATGCCTTAATATTGATTATAACTATTTGTACTGAATTGTGCGGGAGTGTATTGGGTGGGACTGAGCTTTTTTTAAAGCGTATATTTTCAAGTTTTTGGTGAAGTATAAACAAGTTATGTGGAGCCATGTGCACACACAGTTTTATAAATATGTACTTGTTTTCTTAAATGCAGTTTCATTAGACACCCCAGGGTTTAAAGCAGAGTTCAGCCTTTAGAATCACTTATTTAAAGTCTTCATTTGTTTCAGATTGGAAGGTAAGCGAGCCATTAAGTTTTACACTGTGGTCCTTGTCTGACTGGTCTAAGCCCAGCTGTTGTCCACATTGTGAGTGGTGGAAGCCTGAAAAGGTCTCCACTGACACAGAAGGCTGCTGCGATACAGGAGTCAGGGAGGCAGTCTCTGCTACAGACTTGCTATTTACCAAGAATTGCACAGTTCAGTAGTTTTTCTCTCTTTGCTGAGTTGTAACTTTATGATTGACAGTTGAAAGGGTCCATAGAGTTAACAGAGGACCGGAAGAAGTTGACACAGAGCTTGGCCCTTCGAGATTGTGATTTCCATCAATGTGCTATAAGCTGTGTAGAGCAGGGACCCTGTACTGCATGGAAAATTGCCTCACTAGGGTGCCCTCAGGATCCACTCTGAGCAGTTCTGCAGATGAGGTGCCCCTGAGGTGGATGTACGTGTGGTTTGGGTAAACATCGGCTTAATCTCCGAGGCACCCACAAGCTCAGTGATTGGCAGACACTGAGCCTTTGGGAAGTTATATAGGTCGAGGGACCCGAATAATCAGAGGCTGACATTGTCTTAAATGGTGGCGATTTCCGTACCTCCAAGACAAACCCTGTGTAGCAGGCCCGCGGATCGCCCTGTTGGCCGAGGCGAATCTGGCGGACTCCTTCATCAGGGGTAAATTAGAGTTGGTAATATAAAGGAGAATCCCGAAGTAATCCAAACAACATAAACGTCATGACTACAATATATTGAAATAAGGTCATTAATAAAATGGAGTCAGATATGTGCCTAAAAGAATACTTTATATATTAAAAAGGGTAAGTAATTCCCAGGAGGCTCGGAAGGACCAACACGCATTCACAGCCTTCGGCTGCGGCATTGGGCCAGTGGGCGGCTCCCTACAACCATTTCACCCGTCTGCCATTATCCAACCATCTACTTTAGGCGCCGCTCTGATGTCAACGTAACGTCTCCCAAACTAAGACCCGCCCACCAAGGCTACTCATTGGCTATACATGACAACAAAATCCACTGAGCCCAAAGATTAATAACAGATTTTAATAAAGGACTACAGGTGTTTATACCCATTACACATACTTAAAGAGTGTTAGCCTGTGAAATGTTCATTGTTGATTGGTTACTGATATTTCAGATGGTTGAGCTTTTACTCTTGCATTTCAATTCTTATTTTACTTGTGATACTGTTGAGTATAAAATGCTCTATTTGCTATTCCATGTACATTTCTAGTAACAAAGGATATGGTGCATACTACTGTTGATCTTTCGAGTGTATGCTAAAGTTATGCAGTATTTCTAATGATCGGTTCTATAGAACTGCTGTCCTGTTGTCCACCGCATTCTTATAATTCATACTCTGATTATGTGAAGGGAAAATGTTGTGTTCTATTCATTAACAAGTAGGTAGCAAGAATGCATTAATGACAGGTATGCAGAAGAGTAGAAGAAGAGTACAAAGAGAGACATTTGAGACTGATAGTGCTGTGCAGCAAAGAGCACAGCAGTGCTACAAAAAAAATCTAAAAATGCGGAAGCAGCAAAGTTTGTGTCATGACCTGCTGGTATGGTGCTCCTGTGTGCCACGCCCCTCAGCACCCTCCTGTGTGCCACGCCCCTCAGCAACCTCCTGTGTGCCATGCCTCTCAGCACCCTCCTGTGTGCCACGCCCCTCAGCAACCTCCTGTGTGCCACGCCCCTCAGCAACCTCCTGTGTGCCACGCCCCTCAGCAACCTCCTGTGTGCCACGCCCCTCAGCAACCTCCTGTGTGCCACGCCCCTCAGCAACCTCCTGTGTGCCACGCCCCCTCAGCAACCTCGTGTGAATTGCTGATCCTTTTCAGTTGTTCTGCTTTTCCCTCCCTCAGCTTTGTGTATTTAGGCTGTGTGCTAGTCCGTTTCCCCAGATCAGTCATTAACGTTTGTCCTGTGCTGCTCCCCGCTTTGTCAACAAACCCCGCTTTTGTAATCCTCGTCTCCTGAATCTGCTTCCCCGCTTCCTGCTCGTGCAACTGGACGCAAGAGTTTGTTGTGGGGTTTCCACCAGGTACTCCAGTTTAGTGGCTGCGGTAAATTATACTATCTGTCTGATACTACTAGTGATGCTGTTAAAATTCAATGGGGTGCTAATTTTAAAATGAACATTAATCTGCTTACTTATGAACAAAGTAAGGCATTAAATTAACACTTAGGAAATTGCAGTTTGTAGATGCATTTCCTTGAACAGTGTAAACCTAAAAACATGTTGGTTTGTCAACAGAGTACATTACAGCATTTCTTAATGCATGCCTTCATTACATAATTACTAAACAAAACACAAAGGAAGTTGTATTTTTTTCCACATTTGCAGTGATTTCTAAATTACACATTAACTGCACTAATTCACAAATACACACACACTGTCCTTTATATGTATAATTAAACATTATTACTGTTGTCCCAGACTGCATCGTCCTTTGGTCGATATATAACGACGGGCTATCTGTCCACAAAGAGGATTAAGGCCCCTGAGAGTAAAGTGGCCAAAGAATTAAGAAGCATCCATCATCCCTAGCACAATGCAAGTTGTTCACCTGTTCCTTGTTGTCCCGAGTCCTTTTTGATTTTTTACTTTGATTATACTTTGCACCTCTTCCCTGTTTGCCCTGGTGTTTCTCCGTATTTAAGTGCCTGTGTTCAGTTCCTCAGTGAGTCATTGAATTTTTATTACTGTATGTCATAGTTTGCCTTGTTTCCTAGTCCTGCTCCCTGTATTGTCTGGTTTCCCTAATGGTTTTACTTTGTCCTTTATTTTTTCTGTTTGTTCTCACCCCTTGTGGTCTCTTTATTTTGTAGTTATCCCTGGTTGTATTCAGTTATGTTAATAAATCCCATTTGTCTGGGAACTTTCAGTGGATTGTCACCCTCATTTCCTTGCCAGCTTCATGTCCCGCATCTGTGGTACAGTACAGTACAATAGAAATTCTTCTCCACAGGTATCAGTAAAGTTTTCATTTTTATTACTCTATCTCTAGTTTGAATTGGAGCTGTGAAGTGTGGATAAATGGGTTAGAATGATGTGTCTCTGTGGAAAGTCACCGGTTCAAATCTATCCCTGTTGGGCTCCTGGGCCATACACTTACCCTCCTAATCATTCCAGGGAATGTCTGACCCTGTTTTATCAAACATGCAACTCAATTTAGATAAAAGTACCTACTAAATGAATTCAGATTGAATTGTTTGATTAATTTGAATGATTTTCAAGAATCTGTTTGTACCATAACTCTTGGGGGGGGGGGGGGGTGTGCATTCTGTCACCTCACACCATCAGGGTTGAGGGTTTGTACCAAACAACCATGAGAAGGATGATCCTGCAAAATACCGAAGACAGATGTGATGGTTTTTGTGCCCTTTTGTGTCCATAGTAAACCAGCCTTGACTCTGTTCTCTCTTATGGTTATCTGTCTATCCATACATTTCCTGAAACTCCTTGTCCTAGTCAGGGTTGCAGGGGGGGCCAGAGCCTATTGTGGAGGCTGCAGGTGCAACGCAGGGAACAACCCAGGATGGGGCCAACCATTGCAGGGCACACTTCCTCCTACGGGCAATTTGGTTAGCCTCACCATGTTTTTGGACTGGGGGAGGAAACTGGAGTACCTAGAGGAAACCCCAGAACAACACAGGGAGGAGATACAAACTCCACCCACATGGAATCCTATTAGAGACTCAAAACCTGGTCCCAGAGGTGTGAGGCAACAGTGCTAATCACTGCACCTGTCACGCCCGACTCGTCCAATCCTCATGTGTGCCACGCCCCCTGATTATCCACGTGTGCTTCCCCATTATACCCAGCTGTGTCCGATTATTTTCAATCAGTCCTGTGTATTTCAGTCCGTGTCTTACCCTGGTTTCTGGTCGGTCATTGACGTTGTGTTCCTGTTACCATGTTCCCTTGTTGTTTCCCCAATAAATCCCCGGTTTTCCCCATCTTTTGCCTGCCTGCGTCGTCCTTCCCTACCTCCAGCCTGCCTACCTGCCCGTCTTCACCTGCGGTTCATAACAGAATGACTGACCTGACAACGAAAGCATCCCCCGTGACCGAGGAATGTTACCTCGGTCTCGTCGAAGAGGTGCTGTACTGGATCACCCAGCCCAACGTCCGGGAAGATCCCCAGGCGTGGAACCTGGCAAGCCAGAGCCGGGACATCCTTTTCGGGACATCCCGAAAATCTCCGGCGGCTGACCCAGTGCATAACAGAGCGGAGGTTTGTGCTGGCCACACCGCACGCCCCAGAGGCGGTTTCCCCGCCGTCAGACCTGGAGCAGCCTCCTGCAGCGACCGCGAGCAAGAGGAGGAAGAAGAGAAAGCCGGCGCCAGTCCCGACGCTCGTCCTGGGAGCTGCTTCCCTCTCCCCGACTTCGCTCGCTACCGGTAATCGGGGAAGACCCCCGATCACCCTGGACGTTGCCACCACCGCCGCTAAGCTGCCTGCGCAGGCAGCTTTCCCCTTCTGGGGAACGCGCCTGGCCCTTAAAGGGGCCAGGGCTGTGTTGGACAATATTCCACATGTTCCTCGGACTCGTAAAGGAGCCACGCTCGAGGCGTTCCCTCTGCCTCCGTCCGCTGCTGCGGCTCCAGCGCAGCTCCAGCTCCTTTGCCTGCGGCTCCAGCGCAGTCCGAGCCGCCGCCTCCTTTGCCTGCGGCTCCAGCGCAGTCCGAGCCGCCGCCTCCTTTGCCCATGGCTCCAGCGCAGTCCGAGCCGCCGCCTCCTTTGCCCATGGCTTCAGCGCAGTCCGAGCCGCCGCCTCCTTTGCCCATGGCTCCAGTGCAGTCCGAGCCGCCGCCTCCTTTGCCTGCGGCTCCAGCGCAGCCCAAGGAGGCACTCCTTCTGCCTCAGCTCCCGCGCCCACACCCAAGGTGCTCCCTCCGCCTCAAGTGACCCTCAAGGGGCTCTTGTTCCTGGCCCCACTCCTGTCCCTGACCCAGCTCCAGTCTTTCCTGCCCTAGTCCCCGAGGAGGTCCCGGACAGTCCGACCACCGCTCCTCACTCCTCCCTCCCGCCTGCCTACCTGCCCGTCTGCACCCGTGGTTCATAACAGCACCCCTCTCATGTGGTTATATTTTTATATTTTTCTTTTACAGTTTTTCTGTGACTCATGTTCTCTGTAACATGAAAAGCGAAACTCCATGCAAAACTTACTTTGCAGATTTTAATGATTTACATTATGTATGTATGCCTTACTTTTAGCAAGAGTGCACAAAATCAAATCCGAGTTTCTAGCTTGCTTCAGAATAATGAACACAAAAATATATTGTTATGAAGGCAAACTGGTTTTATATTTTATTTTTAGTGTATTGGTTTGTGTTGAGGAGGAAGAAATTCTTTACTGTAACACAATATGGGCGTGACAAAACCAGTGTATCTACATTTATCTTTCAATGAAAATTAAAGTACAGGGAACACTTAATTCATCGCTCTGAAGGAACTGACTTAAGTGGATTTTCAGTCGAAGAGGTAAGTGTGAAACCCCAAAATATAATTCTCTCTTTATTTGATTATAATACACCATAAGGTGAGCATCAGTATGACAAAAAATCATTTAAATAAATGTATAGCAAGATCATATAATTATGTTTATTATCATGTCATGTACCAGCACTGTTAATTGTAACTATTTTGTAGGTCTGGTACAGAAAACATCAGTGTATTACTCCAGAAGCAAAGGGACTAGTTGACAGAAGAAAGTATGGCAAACTTTAATGATGACTTTGGTGCACCATTTGAATCCCATTTGGAGCGTGACATAAGGAGAGGTAGGAGGAGGTACATCATGTACCATGGTACCACCCTGACAGCTGCATATAATATTCAAAATCACGGATTTCAGCGGTCCAGTGGCGGCATGCTTGGACCTGGAGTCTATATCAGTCGGAGCTTTCAGAAGGCCAGAGTCTACCCAAAAAATCTACCCTACAACGAGAGGCGAGCTGTACTCAAGCTGAGGGTTCGAGTAGGAAAAGTAAAGAAGATCGACCGGCAGGGACACCCCCTCCAAAAATCCTGGCATCAGCATGGGTATGACACAGCCTGGGTGCCCCCCAACTGCGGAATGGTTCCCAGTGGTTTGGAGGAAGATTGTGTTTGGGATCCCAGCAGGATTGAAGTTTTATCTATAATCCCAGTATAGTTCTTTATAATCTTCTCTTGTGGAACACAAATGTCATTTTGTAATTGTTAATATAATTGTATTACTCATCTTTATTCTCGGTCACTTCCTTCTTTTTAACAGTTTAGGGAATGCATTGTTCTTTAAAACTCAGTACATAAATGTTTATTTTGATCAAATACAATAATCTTCTATGGAGGTTGGTTTCTTTAGTAAGATGCTGTTGATCTTTGATTAATCATAGGAAAAGTCCATACAAGTATTACAGCATCCAGTTTTATTCGATTATATGGATGGATGGATGAAAATGGAATATATGTTTGAATGTAGGAAGACAATAATAAAAAACACAATATGAACGACTTCTTTTTGTGTACCGCAGTGAAACTCCAGATGTAAACCTGACGTAACCTCTCCACCAATGCCATATATGGGAATGATGTGGCTACATTAGATGGTATATTATCTACTGCACCTACATCTCAGATAAAGGATCTTCATTATGGCACTAGTATCCAAATTTGTTTACTTGAAAATAGCTTTAGTCTTTAGTGCTGCAACTTATCATTCTCTTTGTTTTGCTTATTTTTTGTATTCAGTTTCTGTTTCAGTAAAACTTGAGTGACTGTCGGACTCGTTGCTCTGTTTCAGCATAACAATATAATCCAAGGTCTCCCATTCGTAACCTGACAGTGTCACTCGATGCTGGACAGATATCAGGGTTTCTGTTTCACCACTGACAAGCTCCCACTCCTGTTTGCTGCCTTCAAAGATGCAGGCCACTTCCCCATTGTCACGTTGCTCTCAGATCTTCCAACAATGGAATCACAGCTGGAATCCACATGGTCTTGAGTAACATTTATCTTCTTGTATGTATTAAACAGAACTAACCAAACTGAATGTGCACTGAAAAAGGATCCAATGGCTTATACTCAAATAAAATGAGGCACCACCTACTTTCTATCCATTGTCTGTTCCTGCTTCTCCTGTACAAGGATAAGGGGGCACATTCATACACCATTTACAACAATGCACAGTTTGGTGACTCCAGTTCACCACTGCATGATTGTGCGGGGAGACTGGAATACCCAGAGGAAAGCCCATGACGACACAGGGAGGGCATGCACACTCCACACACAGGGAATCCTGGGGGAGACTTGAACCCGGGTCCCACAGTATGAGCTGACAGTGTTACCCACCGTGCCACCCCCCACAGAAACACTACAAAGCTGAATTTGGATATCAAAATACGTATATTTCATGTTAGCTTGTAATGGTTAATATCAAGCATTCCTTTCATTTTTATCCTTATATATGATTACAAATAATCTTAAATTACATGCTTCATACCCATAATATTTTACTGCTATGTAATGTTCTTATGATATAGACCTACATTCATTCAGTAAGACACAATCATATAACAGCTCGACCTAACTTTCTGTAACCTAAACTATCAATTAACTGATTCACACACACGCAAGCACACCAACACACCACAATATGGTAACTCCAATTAACCTCATCGTGTTCTTGGACTGTGGGGGGAGTCCGGAGTACTTGGAGGAAACCCTACGATGACATGGGGAGAACATGCAGACTCCACACTCATGCAACCATGGGGGAGACTTGAGGCAACAAAAATCACGTCCAAAGTCAGTGGCATATTGTTACACAGTATTTAGGCGGCGCGTTTTATAAATGTGCGTGTGCATGATGCTTGTAATTGACACAGATACGTGCTGGAAGTGCACTAATGGTATTTTGTTCTTTTATTTCATTTATATGCAATTTATTATAGAATACAACTGCTTCTTTCATACTGTTTAATGAAACATCTAAAGAAAAATATTCATACATTAAGTAACTGTCATGCCCGGCTCGTCCGCTCCTCCTGTGTGCCACGCCCCCTGATTACCCACGTGTTTTCTTCCGATTGTACCCAGCTGTATCTAGTTCATTTGCTCAGTCCTGTGTATTTCAGTTCGTGTCTTACCTGAGTCCTTGGTTTGTCATTGATGTTACCCTGTGTTTGTCTTCCTGCCTGGAATAAACCCTCGTTTGCCCGATTCCTGCCTGCCTGTTTGTACCTGCTTGCTCGCCTGCCTGCACGCTCACCCAGCGATCGCGAGCACCCGTGACACCAGCTTTGTCTGATTTCTTTGTTTAGTCTTGTCTTATTTAAGTCCTGGTCTTACCTGTTTCCCCTGTCTGTGTTTGTGGTCATGGTGTGGATTAGTGGTCTAACGTCCCTGTCAGATGTTCCGGAACCCTCATTGCGCCAATAAACCCCTTTTCTCCCCGTATTTGGCCTGCCTTGCCTGCTTCCCGCACGATCACCGCAACCGCTACCCGACGATCGCTGATCGTGACAGAAACAAACCATATAATAAAAAAATCAATCATTACCACAATTAAGCACATATTGTAATTGAAAGGACATTTGGATTGCTGAATATGCTTTTCACATATTTAGTTAAGTGAGGTGGACCATTACAATACAGCCAGCAGAAGGTCGTGGCATTATTTGTGGCATGTTGTATGTTGCATAACATTGCCATGTGCGATGGATTCCTGTTGGACATTGATGAGGACACATTAGAGGACTTTAGGAGGCATGATGCTGAACTGCATGCACTGATGGCAACAATGGAGTGGACACTGGTAGCAGCACGGGCAAGGAGGGTCAGCTGGCAGAAGAGCTGAATCATCTGTAGCTTCGTAAGGAATCTAAATTGTGAGATGTAGAAAAATAACAGCCCTATTGTCTTTTATTGGTAGAATTTAAAACACCTTAAAAACAGTAGGTTGTGCTTTGTTTGAACAAAGATTGCACTTTTATTTACATTTTACAAGCTGCAGACCCAAAATTAAAAACACCAAGCATAATTAAGTCCACATTGCCAGCTGCTGCTCTCATTCAGCAGCGAGCTTCTGTTTTCCTCGCCTCCTGACATCATTATACTGTCTTTGGTACTGTGTGGATGATCTGGTAAGGCTAGAAAATAAGGACACACTCACTGCCACTTCATGCCATGCCTGTTCCACATAGAGAGGGTTAGGTGGGCACCCTGTGCTGTCCCAATCAAGATGCTGCCCAGGGTGGCTGCTCATGTCACCCATACCAAAATCTGCCAATGCATCACCAGGCTCAGTACCAAGCTTTGGAGGGAGTGGGGTACAGCACTCTGCCAATGGACTCTGGAGCAGTGGAAGCATTCTGTGGAGTGACAATTCATGCTTCTCTGTATGGCAATTTTATGGATGCATCTGGATTAGGCAGATGGCAGGAGAATGTTACCTGCCTGACTGAATTGTGCCAGCTGTACCGTTTGGTGGAGGAGAGATAATGGTATGGGGTTGTTTATCAGGGGTTGGCATAGACCCCTTAGTTCCAGTGAAGGGAACTCTTAATGCTTCACCATATGTTTTTGACAGTCCCACGTTGGGGAATGACCTTTTCTGTTCCAGCATGACATAAAAACATGATTGAGTGAGTTTGGTGTGGAACAAATAGACTGGCCCAGACGGAGCTCTGACGTCAACCCCATCACACTCCTTTGGGATGAACTAGAATGGGGATTACGAGTCAGGCCTGCATATCCAACATCAGTGCCGGACCTCATAAATTATCTTGCAGATTAATGGGCTTATTTGCACAGACACCCTCCAAAATCTTTTGAAAAGCCTTCCTTGATGAGTGGCAGCAGTTATATCTCCAAAGGGGGGGTGCGGGGGCTCAATATTGATGCCTAATGATTTAGAATGGGATGTCAACCTGGCAAGCAAAACAGCCTGACATCAATAAACACACCACCCACAGGGAAGAACTTCTTGAACAACCACAACTGTTCCATGTTGGTTACAAACAGAGAACATCCTGTAAGGTCAGTTTTTGAGGATGAGGGATAATCTTTGTGTAGTTCTTTATAATCTTCTCTTACTAATAATAAAAGAGAGGGGGGACATTATATTTTAGGTAGGGATGTATTTTGGAGGGGGGGTCCCTGGTAGTGAATCTTCTTTACCTTCTTTATTTTACCCTCAGCTTGAGTACAGCTTTCCGCTCATTGGAGGGTAGATATATTGCGTAGGCTTTGGTCTTCTGAAAGTTCTGACTGACATAGACTCCAGGTCCAAGCAAGCCATCTCTGGACGGCCGAATTCTGTGCTTTGGAATATGTAATGCAGCTCTTAGGGTGGTACCATGGTACATGATGTGTGTCCTCCTACCTCTCCTTATGTCATGCTCCAAACGGGATTCAAAAAATGCGCAGAAGTTATCTAAAAATATGGCCAAGCTTCCCTGTGCAAACCAGTAAATTTACTTGTGCCTTAATAAACTGAGAGATCTGAGCAGCCCAGAATGTCCAGAAAATAAACATATACAGCATATGTGGGTAACTCATATACATGCCATGTAATATGCCTGAAATCAAAGGGATGAAAAACACTCAAAATGGACAGGCTTCAAAGGGTTAAAACCTTTTGGCTAATATTGTGTAATATTGTGCCTCCCAAGCAGGTGTGACTTATCAAGGTATGGGCTCCACAAGACTTCTGCATTAGCCTTAAATAAATGATTGAATATTTACATGGACACACTTACTTTGTCATTTACATATTTTACTTGCACAGTTTCCATGAGGTAAAAATGTTAATACATACTTTCTTATGTTATTATGTGAGCTAACTGGTTTGTTCCAATTGGCTATTTGTCTTTTGTACTGAAGTAGTACTCAGTGCGTAACAGCCGTGGAATCTTGAATGGCTGGTGACATCAGGGTTGGTACGAACTGGTCCTGACATGTTAGTGGGGGAGGAGGAATGTCTACTGCTACATACAGAGCATGTATAAAAAACTAGCTGAAAAGGTCAGGAGGACCGCTGATTCATTTTATTATTATTGTTTTCATAGGTATTAACATACATAAACATACTGTACCCCAGCAGGTTTGAGAGGCTTCCATGTCTGCAGTAAAGCAGACTGCTGCCTGCTTATTGATACAGTGCAGCAGGCTAAACAGCATTACTTTGTCAGAAGGGCGGGGAAAGGAAGTAAACCGGTACATTTACTTGTGCATTAATACACAGATGTTTTCTGTACAAGCAACAAGTTTGTATCAATTTTATTACTGGACAGAAAACTAAATTTGATTACAGTCCATGTTAATTCAGATATTAACATTAAGTTTAGTTTTAATGATGTTTCATTATAAAAACACTGAGTTATATTCTAAACAGAATGAGTGAGAATGAGGTCATGGAGTTCAGACCAATAAATCAATTTTTGCTGCAGTTTCAGTTTCACTTTCATTGAAAGATAGTTACATTGTTGTGTTTTGTACCACTTTTTTGCATCATAGAAAGTTTCGCTTTTTGCATCTCTACAAGTCAAACTAAAATAACATACAGAGTTGGGGGGGGGGGCAGATGGACACCAACAGAATTCATGGTGTTCTTTTAATGACAACAGTCTTTTAATGACAACAGTCAATATAACAAGAGGCTGAACTAAACATCACAACATTTCTTTTTATGACAGTTACCCACAAAGTGTGCAGCTTTTGTCACTGCAGTGTATCTTTCTGGGCTTCTGGAAGAACATTTCTAGAGCCTCTTGATATGCAAAGTCAGAGACGTCAGGCCTATTTATTGAGATCCGCATGCAGGCTGCAAGATGGTCTCCTTGGAGCCTATTGTGGATGTTTATCTTGAGCTGCAAATTAATAATAAAAAAACATATATTTTTGTCTGCTTTTCAAGTGGTTGATGCGACATTTTCCGACACGCGCTCTCTGTCCGCTGGTGGGAGTGTGCTCACCTGTGTGTGCGCACACGTGTCTGTGTGTGTGCATCAGGGCGGAACTCCGCCATGCGTGATACAGAGAGCAGAGGAGAATTGTAAACGTGACCGTGTAGAGACAAAAATGTTGTGCAAAATTTAAATAAAATTTACTTGACCTTCAAGGGGGGACAAACACACACACACTATCATGGTGGAGTTCGCAGATGCAGCTGCCCGGAGCCCCCGTGTAGATGCCACTTTTTCATTCATTTTGTGTATTTTAGTTTACTTTTAGTCACAGTGAGCCACGGTTTGCAGTTATGACAGGGTCATGCAACATACAGTCCGCAGGAAATTCTGAATGTCGGTTTAAAAGGTTTTATCCCGGCTCCACCTCCCAACATCCAGGAGGAGATACTCTGTACATCGGTGCCTGCCTGGATCACCACCTGGACAAAGAGATGGCACAGGCGGACATGGGAGAGAAAGCAGACACGGGGTAAGAGAGCCGGCATTCATGCTAGGCTAAAGAGCTCCCCGAACAAAGCTCCTCTACCCAGCCTGTTTATCGTGAATACCCAGTCTATAGCTAACAAGATAGATGAGTTGAGGCTGAAGATTTCGTCACAAAAGCTGAACAGTTGCACTTCAGTTTTCACGGATACCTGCCTGAATGCTGACATCCCCGACTCGCCTATAAAGTTAGCTGACCAGACTGTTTACTGGGTGGATCGCACTGCTCAATCCAGACAAGACAAAGGCGGCGGCGTGTGCATCTATGTGAGTAACTCTTGGTGTACGTCCACGAACATTAGAGAACAATACTGTTCACCAGACCTGGAATTTATTATGCTGAAGTGCAGAACGTTTTATCTACCGAGGGAATTCATCAGTGTTTCCCACCGCCGTCTGCATCCCCCCTCAAGCTAATGCCAAGCTAGCACTCGCTAAGCTGCATGATGCTTCAAACGTACTGCAAAACCACCCAGACGCTGCATTGATCATCGCGGGGGATTTTAATCACACCAATCTCAAAACTGTGCTACCCAAATTCTGCCAGTTTGTTGGTTTTCCAACCAGAGGAAATAACACGTCGGATCATGTGCAACATAGCAAACGCTTACAAAGCGCCCCCCTCCCCCCACACCAGTCAGTCTGATCACATCTCTTTGTCCCTGACCCCTGCATACAAACCCCTCACTGCAAGTACAAAGCCCACTGTACAGACCATCAGAGTCTGGCCCTAAGGAGCCATGACCAGACTACAGGGGTGTTTTGATGACTGGAAATTGTTTAAACTGGAATCCACAAAGGACAACCACACCGACTTGAATGTATATGCATCCTCTGTTGTTTTCTACATAAACTTCTGCATGGACACTGTTACCACTTTCAGGGACATTTGCACTTTCCCCAACTGCAAACCGTAGATGAACAGGGAAGTTCAAAAGCTGCGTAAGTCACGCGATGAGGCTTTCCACACCGGCGACCGAGAAGCCTACTCAGCAGCCAGGCCCAACCTGAGGAGAGGCATCAGAGAGGCAAAGCGCTCCTACGAAGACAAAACCGAGGAGCACTTCGGCAACTACGACCCCCGGCTCATGTGGCAGGGAATCAGGTCCATTACCGACTATAACAGCAACAACACCCATCAAACCAGCACAGCGACCTCATCCCTACCTGATGATCTGAACCAGTTCTTCGCTCGGTTTGACAAGGACACCAAACACCATCATACCAGGTTGACTGTGCAGGAGGCTCCCCTGAATACCCTGAATACACTAGTCAGCCGTCCGCAGTCCTCACCAGTCTGTTCAACATCTCCTTGAAACAGGCCACCGCCCCCTCCTGAGTCTGCCACCATCATCTCCGTCCCTAAACAGGCAGTGGTCAGGAACCTGAACGACTACCGTCCAGTGGCCCTGACTCCCATTGTTATGAAGTACTTTGAGCGGCTGGTCTTAGCACACATCAAGAAGAACATACCTCCCTCCCTGGACCAACGACAGTTTGCCTACCGGTCAAACAGGTCAGCAGAGGATGCCATTACATTGCCCCCTCCACACTGCCCTATCACACCTGGAGCAGCAGGACAGCTACGAGCGGATGCTGTTTATTGACTACAGCTCCGCCTTTAACACCATCCCCCCACCAAGCTGGCCATCAAACTGCACAACCTTGGACTGCACACACACCTATGCAACTGGGTCTTGGACTTTCTGACCAACAGCGTACAGACAGCGCGCATGAGTAACCACACCTCAACCTCCATCACTCTCAACACTGGAGCACCTCAGGGCTGTGTGCTCAGCCTCCTCCTCTACTCCCTCTTCACACACAACTGCAAACCCACCCATGATTCTAACATCATCATTAAGTTTGCAGACAATACAACTGTGATAGGCCTGATCTCAAACAACGAGTCAGCCTACAGGGAAGAGGTCGGGAACCTGGAGCGCTGGAGCAGAGACAACAGCCTCGCCCTGAACTCCAAAAAGATGAAAGAAATGATCCTGGACTTTAGGAGATGGAAGCACAGGGGCCACCACCCCATCAGCATCGGTGGTGAAAAGGTGGAGGTGGTTCTGAGCTTTCGATTCCTGGGGGTTCAGATCAGCTGTGATCTGTCATGGACCACAAACACTTCAGCCATTGCCAAAAAAGGACTTCAGAGACTCCAGTTCCTGTGGAGCCTGAAGACAGCATGTCTTCCACAGCAGCTCCTGGTGAACTTCTACAGGTGCACCATAGAGTCAGTAATCACATACTGCACCACTGCGTAGTACTCTGGATGCACCTTGGAGATCAGCAAGACCCTGCAGCGTATCATTAAAACAGCCCAGCGAATCACTGGCACCCAGCTTCCATCACTGGAAGAAATCCATCACACCTGGTGCAGCTGCAGAGCTGAGAAAATAATCAAGGACCCAACCCACCCGGGACACAAACTCTTTACAACTCTGCCATCTGATAGACGCTACAGAACCCTGAACACATGCACAGCCTGGCTGAGGAACAAGTTTTTACCCCACATTCATCACACTTCTGGATTATTATTATTATTATTATATTATTATTATGGGGTTTTATTATTAATTTATTCATAATCGTTTTTATTTTTTCAACCTCCATGTGGCCGTAATATTTTGGGTTTTATAGTTACAGTCATGTGGATTTATCTATTTTCTCTGTTTTACCATGAAGTACAAGGTGTGACAGGGGTTGATTTTGTGGACATTGGAGAGTAAGATGTTTACCTTTTGTTCCCCAAAAACTTCAGACTGAGGAAATCCCTAATTTCCATTTTAAAACTAAAGGCAAGTAAACTGTCTGTTTGATACAAGCTCTGTGTTTTTGGTGGTTTCACAGACATACTGCTGTCAAGTCATGGTTACAGAATATATCATATTTAGTTTCATGATCTTTCCCTCAATCAGTCTGGAGTAGAAGCAGAAGACTTCCTAAAAAATAAGCAGGGAAATCAACAGCAACACCTGAACAAAAGAGATTCAGTGTAAGTATCACACAGTCCTGGAAATAGAAACTAAAGTGGACAGAGCTGTTAGAACACAGACAGTGCAGGTGGAAGTAGAATCAGCAGAATAAGTGGTTCTCACATCAGAAATACTGCTACCATTCATTCTGCTCATTCTATGTCCACCTGCACTCCTCTGCATTCTAACATTTTTGGTGCAAAACTGATATCTTTCTTTTCTCTACACGTCTCCACCAGGCTGTTGTAAGATCATCCCTGGGTGCATCAAAAATGTGGACCACTGCCTGCAAGGGAGCGGAAATTGACTGGAACCCTGTCATAAGCAAAATCTGTATTCAATATTTATAATCAAATAGTTGAATTTCTCTATTTAACTTTTTTTACCACATAAAGCACAATGAGTGCTTAAAATTTCAATTCACAAGGTAAAACACCAAATAAAGTGTTTTAACAGAATATTTAATGTAATTTCAAGGTCACAGCAGAGTTGCCCTGCAGCCTCTCTCTCAGGATCAGTACAGTTTATATGTGCAGACATATTTTATGTGTTTACAGACGTGTAAGACTGCTGAAAAAAGGTGGGCCCTTGGAGGTAAAATGTGTTTTTACATTTTCCCAGTCCTGCTGCATGATTCACTGTACTGCAGTGTCAGGTTTCCCATTGCCCAGCACACCTAATTTGGCTAAAGAACTTGATGATGTTACGATGATCAGTGTGTTGGCCAGTGAAACTGACAATGTGCTGAATTTTGGGAAATTTTGAAATTTATTATAAACACAGTATATTAATCTGCACAATGTAGCAAAACAGTCTGAAACGTAACTGAGATACAGAGGTTATACACTGATCAGCCATAACATGTGAAGTGAATAACATTGATTATTTGGTTACAGTGGCATCTGGCTGTGGGGGGGTTATATTAGGCAGCAGGTGGATGCTTTGTCCTTGAAGCTGACGTGTTAGAAGCAGAAACAATGTGCAAGTGTAAGGATGGGAGTGACTTTGACATGGGCCATTTGGTGATGGCTAGAGAGCTGGATCATAACCCCCAGCTCTTGTGAGATGGTCCTGCTGTGGTCAGCAGGTTCATGGTGGGGCCCAGACTCACTTTTGCCACCAAAATAGCCTTGACTCGTCAGGGCGTGGATTCCTCTAGACCTCAGAAGGTTTGCTGTACTATCTGACATGTAATGAGCCTCCGTCACCCGTTCACATATTTCCCTTCAGTTTTGGAGATGATATTAGTCATCAAGCCATCACAACTTGGCCCTTGTCTCTCAAATCTTTAGGCTTGTCCACTTTTCTGCATCCTAGTATATCCTACACATTGTTCATTTGCTGCCTAATAGGTCCCACCTACTACCAGGTGCCACCATTACCAGGTAATCAATATTATTCACCGGTCAGTGGGCGCAGTGTTTGACAAATATACACTGAACAAAAATATAAACGCAACACTTTTGTTTTTGCTCCCATTTTTCATGAGATGGACTTAAAGATCTACAATTCATTCCAGATACACAATATTACCATTTCTCTCAAACATTTCTCACAAATCAGTCTAAATGTGTGATAGTGAGCACTTCTGCTTTGCTGAGATAATCCATCCCACCTCACAGGTGTGCCACATCAAGATGCTGATCTGACATCATGGGTAGTGCACAGGTGTACCTTATACTGCCCACAATAAAAGGCCACCCTGGAATGTGCAGTTTTGTCTCACAGCAAAATGCCACAGATGCCACAAGCATTGAGGGAGCGTGCAATTGGCATGCTGACAGCAGGAATGTCAACCAGATCTGTTGCTCGTGCATTGAATGTTCATTTCTCAACCATAAGCCGTCTCCAAAGGCGTTTCAGAGAATATGGCAGTACATCCAACCGGCCTCACAACCGCAGACCACGTGTAACCACACCAGCCCAGGACCTCCACATCCAGCAGGTTCACCTCCAAGATCGTCTGAGACCAGCCACTCAGACAGATAATGCACGGCCCCATGTTGCAAGGATCTGTACACAGTTCTTGGAAGCTGAAAATGTCCCAGTTCTTGCATGGCCAGCATACTCACCGGACATGTCACCCGTTGAGCATGTTTGGGATGTGCTTGACCGGCGTATACGACAGCGTGTACCAGTTCCCACTAATATCCAACAACTTCGCACAGCCATTGAAGAGCAGTGGACCAACATTCCACAGGCCACAATTGACAATCTGATAAACTCTATGCGAAGAAAATGTGTTGCATTGCATGAGGCAAATGGTGGTCACACCAGATACTGACCGGTTCTGAGTCCCCAGACCCCCAATAAAGCAAAAAACTGCACATTCCAGGGTGGCCTTTTATTGTGGGCAGTATAAGGTACACCTGTGCACTACCCATGATGTCAGATCAGCATCTTGATGTGGCACACCTGTGAGGTGGGATGGATTATCTCAGCAAAGCAGAAGTGCTCACTATCACACATTTAGACTGATTTGTGAGAAATGTTTGAGAGAAATGGTAATATTGTGTATCTGGAATGAATTGTAGGTCTTTAAGTCCATCTCATGAAAAATGGGAGCAGAAACAAGAGTGTTGCGTTTATATTTTTGTTCAGTATAGTTTAAAATATCAGTCATTTAACCTAATTCCGAAACATTAAATGTGGAATGGAAATAATGGAAGCTATTGCTTGTGTGGAGTGAATTGAACTTAATTTTGAATAATGTTTCAAATTGCTACATACCTGAAATGTTTGTGGTTTCTTGTAGAAAGAACAGAAGCACTTGAGGTTTGCCTCCAGGACATCACACCTCCTATTAAGCGCCTTAACAAAGTAAGTAATTTCCTTGAAATATCATCAAAATATTTTTTTTTCTGGACAGCTCAAAGACTGGGTTTCCGTGGGACATTAGTCAAGTCAAGTCAAGTTAAGTAGGTTTTATTGTCATTTCAACCATACACACAGTATATAGAGAAATGAGATAACGTTCCTCCAGGACCATGGTGCAACACAGAGCAGGACAAAGACAGAGCGACATCATAAGTGCAGACAGGACAGCATAACAGTGCAGATTGACAAGACAAGAAAACATACAGTGCAAATTAATGGTGGTATCAGTCTGGATACAGTTTTTAAGTTACTGTATGGTAGCAGCGAAGGTTATATGTGCAAAAATGCTGTGCAAAAATGCCGTGGTATAGAAGAGTAAGGAATAAATAAAGAGTAAGGCAATAAATAACAATAAATATTATATACAGATGTACAGATGTGTGTGTGTGTGTCTGTGTGTGTGTGGGGGGGGGGGGGGATTGTGTTCAGTTCCGGTTCAGGAGTCTGATGGCCTGAGGGAAGAAGCTGTTCCCCGTTCTGCCAGTGGAGGCCCGTATGCTACGGAACCTTTTGCCAGACGGGAGGAGGGAGAAGAGTGTGTGTGAGGGGTGTGTGGGGTGTGAGGGGTCATCCACAATGCTGATGGCTTAGCGGATGCTGCGTGTGGTGTAGATGTCCATAATAGAGGGGAGAGAGACCCCAATGATCTTCTCGGCTGTCCTCACAATCCTCTGTAGGGTCTTGCGGTCCGAGACGCTGCAATTCCCGTACCAGGCTGTGATGCAGCCACAGAGAATGCTCTCTATGGTCCCTCTATAAAACATGGTGAGGATTGGGGGTGGAAGGTGCGCGGTCCTCAGACTTCGCAGGAAGTAGAGATGCTGCTGGGGCTTCTTGGCAATGGAGCTGGTGTTGAGGGTCCACGTGAGGTTCTCCGTGATGTGGACACCAAGGAACTTGGTGCTCTGGATGATCTCCACCGAGGAGCCGCCGATGCTCAGCGGGGAGTGATCTCTCTGTGCCCTCCTGAGGTCGACAACCACCTCCTTTGTTTTGCCCATGTTCAGGGAAAGATTGTTGGCTCTGCACCAGTCCGTCAGCCGTCGCACCTCCTCTCTGTATGCTTCCTCATCTTTCCCGCTGATCAGACCCACCACAGTTGTGTCATCAGCAAACTTAATTATGTGGTTTAAGCTGTGCATTGCTACACAGTCATGGGTCAGCAGCGTGAAAAGTAGAGGGCTGAGCACACAGCCCTGGGGGGCTCCCGTGTTCAGCGTGATGGTGCTGGAGATGTTGCTCCCAATCCTGACTGACTGAGGTCTCCCAGTCAGGAAGTCCAGGACCCAGTTACAGAGAGAGGTGTTTAAGCCCAGCAGTCTCAGCTTCCCGCTCAGATGCTGAGGAATGATGGTGTTGAATGCTGAACTGAAGTCTATGAACAGCATTCTCACATAAGTGTCCTTTTTATCCAGTTGGGTGAGGGCCAGATGAAGGGTGGTGGTGATGGCGTCGTCCGTAGAGCGGTTGGGACGGTATGCAAACTGTATGGGGTCTAGTGAGGCTGACAGTTGGGACTTGATGAGCCTCATGACGAGCCTCTCGAAGCACTTCATGATGGGTGTGAGTGCAACGGGTCATTGAGGCGGGACACTGAAGACTTCTTTGGCACGGGGATGATGGTGGCGGTTTTGAAGCATGTTGGGATGACTGTGGTGCTCAGGGAGATGTTGAAGATGTTTGTGAGAACATCAGCCAGCTGTTCTGCACATCCTCTGAGCACACAACCAGGGATGTTGTCTGGTCCAGCAGTTTTCCGCAGGTTGACTCTAAGCAGAGGTTTCCTCACATCAGCCACGGTCAGACAGAGCACCTGGTCGTTGGGAGGTGGGATGGACTTCCTCACTGCCATGATGTTTTGGGCTTCAAACTGTGCGTAGAAGCTATTCAGCACGTCTGGAAGGGAGGCCTCACCGTCACAGGCAGGTGGAGATGCCCTGTAGTTGGTGATGGCCTGGATGCCCTGCCACATGTGCCGAACATCCCCAGTGTCTTTGAAGTGGCTGTGTAGTGTCTGGGCGTGGGCATGCTTCACCGCTCTGATGGCCCTGGACAGGTTGGCCCTCGCTGTTCTCAGGGCAGCCTGGTCACCTGATTTGAAGGCGATGTCACGGATTCTCAGCAGCATGCGCACCTCCGTAGTCATCCAGGGCTTCCGGTTGGAGCGTGTGGTAATGTTCTTGGAGATGGTGACATCCTCAATGCACTTGCTGACGTAGCCAGTGACCGAGGTCGTGTACTCCTCCAGGTTAGTAGAGTCACCGTAGGTTGCAGCCTCCCTGAACATGTCCCAGTCAGTGCGCTCAAAACAGTCCTGAAGAGCAGAGATGGCTCCTGGGGGCCAGATCTTTGTCTGCTTCTGGACGAGTTTGACACGTCTGACGAGTGGTCTGTAGGCTGGAATGAGCATGATTGACATGCCAGGGATTGAACGCGCCAGGGATATTTGTATAAACACAGTCCAGCGTGTTCACCCCCCTCGTCGGAAAGTCCACATGCTGCTAGAATTTTGGAAGAACTGTCTTGAGATTTGCATGATTAAAGTCCCCAACGATGATAAACAGTCTGTCGGGACTGTTCCCTCGGTAAATAAAAAGGTCTGCATCTGACTGTCATAAACTCCAGCAGCGGTGAACAGTGGTTCGAGATCAGCGCAGCGTTCACACACCAGTCCGAATTGATATAAATGCAGATCCCTCCGCCTCATGCTTTGTGGCTGAGCGAAGCATCACGGTCACTACGGTACATCAGCATGTTCCTAATAGCCGTAGCCGTCTCCGGAACGCTGTCGTTGAGCCATGTCTCCATAAAACCATAAGCACAACAGTTCCTAAACTCACGCTGGGTGGATTGCTGGAGTCAGATGTAGTCCATTTTATTGTCCAGGGACCGGACATTAGTGGGGAAGATGGATGGGATCGCTGGCCGGCTAGCATTACCTTTTAGCCTAGCATGGACCCCCGCTCGCTTGCCACGCTTCTGCTTCCTCGCACACCGCTTGCGATGTCTCCTCCCCCGGCCGTTGGCATCAGGCAGCACCGTGGTCTGGGGGCCCGGTCCGCGTAGCAGGCAGAGAACACGGATGCACATGTTGGCGGTGTTTGGTGTGGAGTTTAGTTAAAAAAAACACACATTTGCACCAAAGTGTTGGACCCGGAGTAGCCGCTGCGACCTAGTGCAGTTAGGAAACTGAAGTTTCATTTTCAGTTTTCCAGTCCTGCATCACATACCTCTGTACCAGTGACAGTACTGGATCTTTCGCTGTCCACACTGGATTGCTTTGCCATCACTGGAGAATTTGACAGTCTATCCGGCAGAGACACAGTGTCAGGTGGTCGGTATGTGTCAGGGGTCTCTGAAGTGGGAGATGATGAAATGCAGGCACATTTGCTTGTTCACACCCTGCCTTGTACATTATGTAGAGCTGGTATGCAGACAAGGTTATACTCAGTACTCCGTTGTTGCAGAGACCATGGGCAAGATACCTTTGGGGTGGACAAGTCTCTGTCTCACACCTTAGCAGTTCCTCCTGGACGGGAATGTGATGTTTCCCAAAAATCCTTTTCAGCTTTTCCGACTCACCCGACAGGTATGGGATAACCAAGCCCTTTCACTGGTCCTGCGAAAGCTGGATATAGAAAACCCACCCACACCGACCAGTATCTTTTGTTTGACTCACATCACCCACTACAACACAAACTAGGAGTTATCAGGACTTTACGCCACAGAGCAGAGAACATCCCCACTTCCGCAGAAGCTACGAAAAAGGAAAACAGGCATCTGAAGACAGCCCTCAGGACGAGTGGATGTCCCAAGTGGGCCTTTAACAAAGCAGGACCCTGTTTTGGAGAAAGGACAACGGAACCGTCAGAGTCACAGGACCAGCGAAAGGGCTTGGTTATCCCATACCTGTTGGGTGTGTCGGAAAAGCTGAAAAGGATGTTTGGGAAACATCACATTCCCGTCCAGGAGGAACTGCTAAGGTGTGAGACAGAGACTTGTCCACCCCAAAGGTATCTTGCCCATGGTCTCTGCAACAACGGAGTACTGAGTGTAACCTTGTCTGCATAGAAACATCACATTCCCGTCCATTACAAACCCACCAACACGCTGAGACTCGTCTACCCCAAAGATACCGAAACAGAAGAAAAGCATCGTAGTTTGTGCCATTCAGTGCAGCGAAGTGTGAACTTTACATTGGAGAGACCAAACAACTGTTACATAGGAGGATGGTCCAGCACAGAAAGAGCAACACCTCAGGGCCGGAATCAGCTGTGTGCCTCCATCTGAAAGATAAAGGACATTCTTTTGAGGACATGAACGAGTGAATGATAGAGAAGACAAGTGCTTTGAGAGAGGGGTGAGGGAAGCCTTGCGTGTGCAAATCCACAACCCCTCACTCAGCAGAGGTGGAGGCCTTGGGCACAACCTGTCTCCAATTTATCCTGCGGCCCTCTCATCCTTTCCCAGAAGAAAAGTCATTCTCAGGAAATATCAGACCCATTTCACACCTAGGGGACTGCTAAGGTGTGGCGGTTACATCTACCCACAACCCCCCCCCAGCCCTTTGTTTCACTCAACAAGCCAACTTAGAGCAGGTGGGAAGTGAAACTACCCAGGAGGATAGATATGTGGACACTGACAACCTTCCTCAGACTGAAGAAGCTGCTTGGATGAGCAGTGAAATGTTTCTACCTTTCAGAGAGAAGTCCAGTTGCCATGACTCAGTTCACATTTGTTCACATTGACCGTGAGACACACACTCCGCCCCTAATAGATGTAATCTCACTCGAGACTTTTGAAGAAACTTGAAGGTTCTGGATTTGGCTGCTTTTACCAAACACATAAAGACACACTGTATGACTATGTAATGTGTCACTTTTTCTCTGAAAGAGAGGATAAGCTTAATTTTCCATTTGAAAAAGGTGGACAGGAACTCCCTCGGTTTCATGTACCCCATCCTGCTCTCTGTGTGAGAGACACTCTGGGGCAGCCGGGATTGAGGCTCAAAGGTTCAGCTTTTATATGATTACTCAGCTGGCCACGGGATTCAATCCCACAACCGTCTGGGCACTGACATAGATCTCAGTCCTGCTTTCTATGTGAGACACAGCCTTTGGGGTCAGAGCCCAGAGTCGGCCAGCATTCAGCACCCCTGGGGCAACTGGGATTAAGGCTCAAAGGTTCATCTTTAATATTATTAATCAGCTGGCCATAGGATTCAATCTCACAACCATCTGGTCACTGACATACAGATCAGTCCTGCTCTCTGTGTTAGACACAGCCTTTGGGGTCAGAGCCCAGAGTCGGCCAGCATGAAGCGCCCGATGAGCAGCTGGGATTAAGGCTCAAAGGTTCATCTTTTATATTATTAGTCAGCCGGCCTCAGGATTCAATCCCACAACTTTCTGGACACTAGCACTAATCATGGTCCTGTTATCTGCCCCCCCACTTCTCCTCACAGCTGCAGACCCTTTGCTGGACAGGCGATTGGGCCAGAGACAGATAATGTGACCCCTACAAAACAGCTCATTTCAGCCAGTTGTTAAGTTTTTGTAACATACTAAAATAAACTGTATCTCATAGCAAAGTAAAGCATTTTATTTCCTTCAAGTATAAGAAGAGCAGCTCTATAAAGCAAGACAAAATAAAAGTACAAAAAGAAAGCAGTACAAAGTAAAGTATAAATTCGAAATATAACTTTAAAAAGTATTTTAACTTTTTAACCCGATAGTGTTTGTTGCTGCTCCGCCCCTTACCTGCAGAATAAGGAAATCGCTGCACCTTAACAGCGGTGATTCTCTCTACAGCGCCAGTCACCTACATACTGTACGTCTGCCTCCCCAGCCGGTTACCATTCAAGGTAAGACTGACAAATTTAGCAAAATGACATCAGTTATTTTAATAGCCTTTATTGTTTTTAATTTGAGGGCTAGAAGTGTGGAATGCTGAAGATTCAAGTAACAAAAATGTTGAAAACTTTTATGAATTTATTTTAAACGACTATAATTAGTCAGATAAGAATGTTCCTATTAGCCATAACTCTCTTTGCGTGTGTCTCAGTGTTCCTCTGTCAGCTGATTTGTAGGGTATTCTTACTTACACAGTACATTACTACATCAGGCGGTTCTAGACCCTATTTGGGGGGGGGTGCAGGTTCAGCTGCCTTGTGTTTTGTCTTAGCCCCCCCAGAAAAACAGTGATTCCTGTAGAGAGTCTCGTATTTCTTCAGGATGGCTGAGCCCCCCTGAGTCAAATCCTTGAATCACCCCTGAGTAGAACAGTGTGCTAATAGTGACAGACAGAGGGGTTTCTTTTCTTCATGCTTATACATGTCACACATATTTCCGTTGATAGAGAGCTTGCTGGACGTGTCTTACCAGTCTGAGCACAGAGTTACAGGAAGAGAAGCTTATCTCTGCTTCTCCAGAAACGAATTCCAGCACGTAAGAGGACAGATGGTAGCAACAATGCATCAATCTACAGTTGTGTTCAAAATTATTCAACCCCCACTGAAATTGAGTGTTTTGGCCAGTTTGACATCGATTTTGATCATTTCAGTCATCTTCTTTACAATTAAATCAAAGAGGCACTTGTAAGTCAGACAAATATAACATAACATTTATAATGAAATAACCACAAATGTCTTTTCTGTGCTCACATCATTATCAGTTTTATTCAACCCCCAAGTGACATTCATTCTTAGTACTTAGTACAACATCCTTTTCCAGTGACAACAGCTTTTAAACGTGAAGCATAGCTTGACACAAGTGTCTTGCAGCGATCTACAGGTATCTTAGCCCATTCTTCATGGGCAGAAGCCTCCAGTTCAGTCACATTCTTAGGTTTGCGTGCTGCAACTGCTTTCTTTAAGTCCCACCAGAGGTTCTCAATCGGATTTAAGTCTGGTGACTGCGATGGCCACTCCAAAATGTTCCAGCCTTTATTCTGCAACCATGCTCTAGTGGACTTGGAGGTACGCTTGGGATCATTGTCCTGTTGAAAGGTCCAACGTCTCCCAAGCCTCAGGTTTGTGACGGACTGCATCACATTTTCTTCCAATATCTCCTGGTACTGAAGGGAATTCATGGTACCTTGCACACGCTGAAGCTTCCCTGTACCTGCAGAAGCAAAACAGCCCCAAAGCATGATTGACCCCCCCGCCATGCTTCACAGTAGGCAAGGTGTTCTTTTCTTCATAGGCCTTGTTCTTCCTCCTCCAAACATAGCGTTGATCCACGGGCCCAAACAGTTCTAATTTTGTGTCATCAGTCCACAGAACACTATCCCAAAACTTTTGTGGTTTGTCCACATGACTTTTGACATACTGCAGTCGACTCTTCTTATTCTTTGGAGACAGCAAGGGGGTGCGCCTGGGAGTTCTGGCATGGAGGCCTTCATTACGCAGTGTGCGCCTTATTGTCTGAGCTGAAACTTCAGTCCCCGCATCTGACAAATCTTTTTTCAGTTCCTCAGCAGTCACACGGGGATTTTTCTCCACTTTGCGCTTCAGGTAGCGCACAGCAGTCGAAGTCAGCATCTTCTTTCTGCCATGACCAGGTAGTGTTTCAACAGTGCCCTTTGCCTTGAATTTGTGAATGATGCTTCCTATGGTGTCTCTTGGAATGTTTAACATCTTTGCAATCTTCTTATAGCCATTGCCCTTCCTGTGAAGAGAAATCACCTCTTCTCTTGTCTTCCTGGACCATTCTCTTGACTTCACCATGTTTGTAAACACACCAGTAAATGTCTAGAAGGAGCTGAGTATCACAGTCATTTTAAATCTGCCTAATTGGTGCTTATTATGCTTGATTGCTGCTCGTTGACATCCACAGGTGTTTTCAATACCTGATCGAAAACACTTGAATGAACCTCTGTTCTTAAGAGTGGTAGTCTTTAAGGGGTTGAATAATTGTGTCAATGAAGAAATCACAAAAAAACATTTAATACCGTTTTACAAAAACAATTGATGTCATTTTAGTTGCATTTGGTTCTTTAAAAAGTCCTTGTAAGATTTCATTCTGAACACAATTACAAATGTACACTGAATTCCCTAAAACCCTTTTCAGCATTGGGGCTTGAATAATTTTGAACACAACTGTATGTGTCATTCTGTCTGTCAGTCAAATTTATTTGTTTTTACCTGCCCTCTAAATTATAGCTCCGTTCCCTTTAAATCCTCACACGAAACAACATACCTAAGTATCTGTATATACTGAGCGTTTAAATTTTGCGTTAACATTGTTGACTTTATCCAGGATTCTTGAATTATAAGAAAATGATGAGATTTTCTTATAATATATAAATGGTGACATTCTGTTTAGGGGTTCTGCCATTAATGTATAGGGATTTGCAGTCAGTAAATGGTAACATGACTTTAAATATTAGTATTTTACGGTTTTTCTCAATTGCTTTGACAAAATTTTCACATCAGGAATGGTAAATGTACTGCATTTATATAGCGCTTTTGAGTACTCAAAGCGCTTTACATTTTATGCCTCACATTCACCCATTCACACACCACATTCATACATATCAGGAATGTCATTCTCCTTACTTTCCTTACTCTTAACAATTTTCAAAGCAGTTATGCATTTCCTCACCCGAATTAGCATTTCTCATTGTGTTTTTACACACTAAAGATGTTTTGTCATTGTGTTGATGCATTACTTATCCAACTCATGGAAACAGGTTGTATTTTGGTCAGTCATAATTACAGATCACTCAGTCACCTTAATACTGTCCAGCATTGCACTGGTGTTTTCAAATAAATCACTTTAAACTGTTTTCAGATACGAATGTATAAGCAAGGTCAATTACACGGTTAGTAGTAAATTGTCCTTCAATTGAAAGCAAACAGAAGCAGAACAGGCGTAACTGAAACCAATGGAAGCACACACTCTGAATCTTGTATTACTGGTGACTGTCATGGCACTGCAGTAATTACACAGAAGCTAATATGACGCTCATGTTTAACCCAGTGAACAGTGCTGATCATGGAGCAGGAACAATGTGTCAGGTAAAGAAGTGAGATTTGTGAGAGGACGTGGTGTCTGAATGTGTGGTATGGCAAGGGGAGAGGAGCACACAGAGAACATGGGGCTCAGGGACAGGAGTAAAGGGAGAGGAGCACACAGAGAATGTGGGGCTCTGGGGCAGGGGTAGAGGGAGAGGAGCACACAGAGAACATGGGGCTCAGGGGCAGGAATAGAGGCAGTGGAACACAGAGAACATGGGGCTCAGGGGCAGGTGTAGAGGTAGAGGAACACAGAGAACATGGTGCTCTGGACAGGAGTAGAGGGAGAGGAGCACACAGAGAACCTGGGGCTCAGGGACAGGAGTAGAGGGAGAGGAGCACACAGAGAACATGGGGCTCAGGACAGGAGTAGAGGGAGAGGAACGCACAGAGAACATGGCACTCAGGACAGGAGTAGAGGGAGAGGAGCGTACAGACAACATGGCGCTCAGGACAGGAGTAGAGGGAGAGGAGCGCACAGAGAACTTGGGGCTCTGGGGCAGGGGTAGAGGGAGAGGAGCAAACAGAGAACATGGGGCTCAGGGGCAGGAATAGAGACAGTGGAACACAGAGAACATGGGGCTCAGGGGCAGGTGTAGAGGTAGAGGAACACAGAGAACATGGTGCTCTGGACAGGAGTAGAGGGAGAGGAGCACACAGAGAACCTGGGGCTCAGGGACAGGAGTAGAGGGAGAGGAGCACACAGAGAACATGGGGCTCAGGATAGGAGTAGAGGGAGAGGAGCGCACAGAGAACATGGCGCTCAGGACAGGAGTAGAGGGAGAGGAGCGCACAGAGAACATGGCGCTCAGGACAGGAGTAGAGGGAGAGGAGCGCACAGAGAACATGGCGCTTAGGACAGGAGTAGAGGGAGAGGAGCACAGAGAACATGGCGCTCAGGACAGGAGTAGAGGGAGAGGAGCACAGAGAACATGGCGCTCAGGACAGGAGTAGAGGGAGAGGAGCACACGGAGAACATGGCGCTCAGGACAGGAGTAGAGGGAGAGGAGCACACAGAGAACATGGGGCTCAGGGACAGGAGTAGAGGGAGAGGAGCACACAGAGAACATGGGGCTCAGGGGCTGGAGTAGCGGGAGAGGAGCACACAGAGAACATGGCGCTCAGGACAGGAGTAGAGGGAGAGGAGCAGACGGATAACATAGCGCTCAGGACAGGAGTAAAGGGAGAGGAGCACACAGAGAACATGGGGCTCAAGACAGGAGTAGAGGGAGAGGAGCACACGGAGAACATGGGGCTCAGGGGCAGGAGTGGAGAGAGAGGAGCACACAGAGAACATAGGGCTCAGGTGCAGGAGTAGAGGGAGAGGAGCACACAGAGAATATGGGGCTCAGGGGCAGGAGTAGAGAGAGAGGAGCACACAGAGAATATGGGGCTCAGGGGCAGGAGTAGAGGGAGAGGAGCACACAGAGAACATGGCACTCAAGACAGGAGTAGAGGGTGAGGAGCACACAGAGAACAGTTGTGGAGCATCTTATCTACCATGGCCTAAGTTTGGCTGGAGCTGGTGGACGGACCGTGTAGCCTCAGGGGATACGGTCTACGGTGGCATCTGTAATGCGTACATTCTGGAATGAAAACAGGTATCATCACATTTCTACCATTTATAAGTCAAGTCAAGTCACGTTTATTTACAAAGCACTTTAAAAACAACAATAACAGTTGACCAAAGTGCTGGACAAGCAAGGAAATACGATCTGATAAACAAACAGAACATACAAAAATAAAAACATAAAAAATGAATGGAAATAAAATAAATAAATAAATAAATAAAAACATTCAGGCTGAATTGAATGGCAGGGCATAAAAATGAGTTTTAAGACAAGATTTAAAACTGTGCAGTGGCCAGGCGTATGTGCAGTGGCCAGGCGTATGTGCAGTGGCAGCGCGTTCCACAGCTTAGGTGCAATCACTGCAAACGCCCGATCACCTCTGCTTGTTAGTCTAGAAGGAGGAATGACTAGGTGGAGTTGGTCAGCTGACCGAAGAGCCCTGGACGATGTATGAACGTTCAATAAGGAGCCAATGAAGGGCTGCGAGCAGAGGTGTAATACTGTATGCTCACGCCTTCGCGTTCTGGTTAGAAGGCGGGCTGCAGCATTCTGAACTAGCTGAAGAGGGGATAAGGAGGACCAGCTAATGCCCGCATACAGGGCATTGCAGTAGCCTAAGCGGGATGAAACAAAGGCATGTATGACTCTCTCAAAATGTTTAAATGATAGGAAGGGTTTAACATTGGATAAAAGCCTTATTTAGAAAAAGCTAGACTTTACAACTGTGTTCATTTGTTTCTCCATTTTAAAATTAGAGTCCAAAATTACGCCAAGGTTTTTGGCTGTGTCTTTCACATATGGTTCTAGGGGGCCTAGGTCTACATATGCATGACAGGCAGAACTGGGCCAAAAGACTAGAGCCTCGGTTTTGTGTGCATTAAAGTTTAAAAAATTTAAAGCCATCCAGCCTTTAATGTCCTCTAGGCAGTCAAGTAAACGTGTAAAAGAGTGGGAGTCATTACGTTTTAATGGCATGTAAATTTGCGTATCTGCGTAGCAATGGAAAGAGATATTATATTTTCTAAGAATGGATCCCAATGGGAGCATGTAAAGGGAAAAAAGTATAGGCCCCAGAATGGACCCTTGAGGAACAGCACAGGGGAGAGGTGCAGAGGGGGACACCGATCCATCTAGGCAGACAGTACCAGGTATGACCTAAACCATTCCAGAGCAGCCCTCTGATACCAACATAGTGCTCCAGACAGGAGATTAATATGGCATGATCTACAGTGTCAAATGCAGTGGTGAGATCAAGAAGGATAAGGATAGCAGAATCTCCAGAGTCAGTAGCTAGTAAGAGATCATTAAAAACCTTAAGTAATGCTGATTCAGTGCTGTGGAGGACTTTAAAACCAGATTGGAGAGGTTCCAGGATGTTATGTGTATCTATAAAAGACTGCAGTTGTTGAAGCACAAGTTTCTCAAGAACTTTAGATAAAAAAGGAAGTTTTGAGATGGGTCTGTAGTTAGAAAGGATTGACGTGTCTAAGTTAGGTTTTTTAATCAACGGCTGTACAACAGCATGCTTAAATTTCCTTGGCACAACACCTGAGGCAAGGCTAACGTTCATAATCTCTAATATGCTGGAACCTGTAGTCTCAATTGTCTGTCTAATAAGAGGAGGAGGAAATGTGTCTGTTGTTTCAGATGAAATTTTCATTTGCTAGGAGAAGTAGCAATACTATCACACACTTCCACATGAAACACTGAAATGAAGAGCACCAAGCCACTGCACCCATGTGTGCCTGGTGGGAAAACTGCAGGGGGTCCAGCGGGTGTCCTGAGGCCTTCTTCAGATGGGCCAACACCAGACGTTCAAGCGACTTCATGAGTAGTGATGTCAGGGCGACAGCTCTGTAGTCATTCAGTCCAGTGATGAAGGCTTTCTTGCGAACCGGGATTGTGGTGGTGCGTTTGAAGCAGGTGGGAACTTCATACAGCTCCAGGGATCTGTTGAAGATCTGAGTGAAGACTCTCATCGTTGGTATTATTCCGGATAACACTTCACTTGACATGGAGCGAATCATATACAGGGTTTCTGTGGGTCCATAAAAAGTCTGTAATCTAATCCTCTGAATTTTAAGACTTAAAATGTGCCAAATTCACAGGTATTAAAATTGACGGCATTATTAATTTAGAGTTACAGTAGGGTCCATGGATTCAATTATCTGCAGTTTACTGCAGTCTGAAAAAAAGTTACAAAATTTCAGGGCAGATCATAAGTTTGAAATCACGTGCCGCGAGTACAGGTTGTAAGTCAGTGAGTACCTACTAAAGGCTACCAGGCTGCAAGCCAGTGAGTACCTACTAAAGGCTACCAGGCCGTAAGCCAGGGAGTACCAACTAAAGGCTACCAGGCCATAAAGCAGTGAGTACCTACTAAAAGCTACCAGGCCGTGAGCCAGTGAGTACCTACTAAAGGCTACCAGGCCGTAAGTCAGTGAGTACCTACTAAAAGCTACCAGGCTGTGAGCCATTGAGTACTTACTAAAGGCTACCAGGCTGTGAGCCAGTGAGTACTTACTAAAGGCTACCAGGCTGTGAGCCAGTGAGTAGCTACTAAAAGCTACCAGGCCGTAAGTCAGTGAGTAGCTACTAAAGGCTACCAGGCCGTAAGCCAGTGAGTACCTATAAAAGGCTACCAGATTGTGAGCCAGTGAGTACCTGCTAAAAGCTACCAGGCTGTGAACCAGTGAGTACTTACTAAAGGCTACCAGGCTGTGAGCCAGTGAGTACCTACTAAAGGCTACCAGGCTGGGAGCCAGTGAGTACCTACTAAAGGCTAACAGGCCGTAAGTCAGTGAGTACCTACTAAAAGCTACCAGGCTGTGAGCCAGTGAGTACTTACTAAAGACTACCAGGCTGTGAGCCATTGAGTACTTACTAAAGGCTACCAGGCTGTGAGCCAGTGAGTACCTACTAAAAGCTACCAGGCTGTGAGCCAGTGAGTACTTACTAAAGGCTACCAGGCTGTGAGCCAGTGAGTACCTACTAAAGGCTACCAGGCTGTGAGCCAGTGAGTACCTACTAAAGACTACCAGGCCGTAAGTCAGTGAGTACCTACTAAAAGCTACCAGGCTGTGAGCCAGTGAGTACTTACTAAAGCCTACCAAGCTGTGAGCCATTGAGTTCTTACTAAACACTACCGGGCTGTGAGCCAGTGAGTACCTACTAAAAGCTACCAGGCTGTGAGCCAGTGAGTACCTACTAGAAGCTACCAGGCTGTGAGCCAGTGAGTACCTACTAAAGGCTACCAGGCTGTGAGCCAGTGAGTACCTACTAAAGGCTACCAGGCTGTGAGCCAGTGAGTACTTACTAAAGGCTACCAGGCTGTGAGCCAGTGAGTACCTACTAAAGGCTACCAGGCTGTGAGCCAGTGAGTACCTACTAAAGGCTACCAGGCCGTAAGCCAGGGAGTACCTACTAAAGGCTACCAGGCTGTGAGCCAGTGAGTACCTACTAAAGGCTACCAGGCTGTGAGCCAGTGAGTACCTACTAAAGGCTACCAGCCCGTAAGCCATTGAGTACCTACTAAAGGCTACCAGGCCGTAAGCCAGGGAGTACCAACTAAAGGCTACCAGGCCATAAAGCAGTGAGTACCTACTAAAAGCTACCAGGCCCTGAGCCAGTGAGTACCTACTAAAGGCTACCAGGCCGTAAGTCAGTGAGTACCTACTAAAAGCTACCAGGCTGTGAGCCATTGAGTACTTACTAAAGGCTACCAGGCTGTGAGCCAGTGAGTACTTACTAAAGGCTACCAGGCTGTGAGCCAGTGAGTAGCTACTAAAAGCTACCAGGCTGTAAGTCAGTGAGTAGCTACTAAAGGCTACCAGGCCGTAAGCCAGTGAGTACCTATAAAAGGCTACTAGATTGTGAGCCAGTGAGTACCTGCTAAAAGCTACCAGGCTGTGAGCCAGTGAGTACTTACTAAAGGCTACCAGGCTGTAAGCCAGTGAGTACCTACTAAAGGCTACCAGGCTGGGAGCCAGTGAGTACCCACTAAAGGCTAACAGGCCGTAAGTCAGTGAGTACCTACTAAAAGCTACCAGGCTGTGAGCCAGTGAGTACTTACTAAAGGCTACCAGGCTGTGAGCCATTGAGTACTTACTAAAGGCTACCAGGCTGTGAGCCAGTGAGTACCTACTAAAAGCTACCAGGCTGTGAGCCAGTGAGTACCTACTAAAGGCTACCAGGCCGTAAGTCAGTGAGTACCTACTAAAAGCTACCAGGCTGTGAGCCAGTGAGTACTTACTAAAGCCTACCAAGCTGTGAGCCAGTGAGTACTTACTAAACACTACCGGGCTGTGAGCCAGTGAGTACCTACTAAAAGCTACCAGGCTGTGAGCCAGTGAGTACCTACTAGAAGCTACCAGGCTGTGAGCCAGTGAGTACCTACTAGAAGCTACCAGGCTGTGAGCCAGTGAGTACCTACTAAAGGCTACCAGGCTGTGAGCCAGTGAGTACCTACTAAAGGCTACCAGGCTGTGAGCCAGTGAGTACTTACTAAAGGCTACCAGGCTGTGAGCCAGTGAGTACCTACTAAAGGCTACCAGGCTGTGAGACAGTGAGTACCTACTAAAGGATACCAGGCCTTAAGCCAGGGAGTACCTACTAAAGGCTACCAGGCTGTGAGCCAGTGAGTACCTACTAAAGGTTACCAGGCCGTAAGTCAGTGAGTACCTACTAAAGGCTACCAGGCTGTGAGCCATTGAGTACCTACTAAAGGCTACCAGGCTGTGAGCCAGTGAGTACCTACTAAAGGTTACCAGGCTGCTTTCTTATTTACAAAATCCGTTCCACCTTAAATTGACATAATGCGTGATCTGCCTTATTGACAGCTGCTAAGAAAAATTTCACATTCATAAATTTACATAATGGAGCCAAAAAAATTACTTTTGCCGAATAATCTATAAAATGAGTTTTATGTAATTTCATCTTCGACGTCCTGCCAGGGTGCAGAAGGCAGGCATGGCTCCATGTTCATTGGTCTGTTTCAAGAAAGATGCTGCACTAAAAAAATACAGGTTGCACAGAGGCAGGCTGACGGCGTGGGGCTTGATCAGGGAAACATGGATCGTAGGGTGGATCTGACACATGGACACTGGCACCTTCAGATGCACTGCAGTGGGGCTGACAACCTTCGTAATGGGGAATGGAACCACGAGACAGGGAGCCAGCTTGATATGACAGCAACGACTGATATGTAAAGGCAGGTTCCAAACCCGCTGACCCACCCGAAAGAAGGGTTCCTGTGACAGGTCCCTGATGCAAAAGCTGCCATTTGCTGCTAAGAGAGCAGCAGTGACCTCCAAGCCAGTGTCCAGGTCCATTGATTGCAGTGCAGGAATTGATGAACTGACGGGACCATGACCTCCTCCTCCAATGCAGGGAACAATGGGGACTGGTAACCCAGACAGCACTGAAATGGGGACAGGCCTATAGAAGACACTGAGAGTGAATTATCTGCATATTCAGCCCAACACAAGCAGAGATTCCGAGTGCTTGGAGAGCGGGAGGCCAGCCATCATAGCATTCTCCCTAAATCCTGACTGACTCGCTCTGTTTGTCCATTAGTCTGAGGCTGCGACCCTGAAGAGAAACTGAGGGAATCACGAACAGTCTACAAGATCGCCTGCAAAACTGCGGACCCCTGTCAGAAACGACATCCGTCGGCAGACAAAGGAGTCGGAAAACATCATCAAGAAGGAGCTGAGCTGTCTCCTTACCTGAAGGTTACTTAGTTACACAAACTGTACAGCCTTTGAAGAGCGGTTCACCACTGTGAGGACCCCAATAAAACCCCTGGATGGAGGCAATCCAATGATGAAATCTAGGGCAATATGGAACCACGGGAAGTGAGGTGCAGGAAGCGATTGCAGCAACCCGGCTGGAGCTCGACAGGGATTCTCATTTTGCACATAGATAGAACAGGCAGCAGCAAAGCTGCAGATATCCTGGAGCATGGTGGGCAACCAGAGACACTGTTCAAGCAGGGTTCAGGTTCACTGGATCCCGGGATGACAGGCGAAAGGGGAGGAATGTCCCCACTGGAGAGTCTGGATATGCAGGAACTCAGGAACGAAAAGCTGGTTTGGTGGGGATCCCACAGGAACCATGACAAATGCTGCACTGCCTTAACAGCTTCCTCTTTCCTCCAAGTGACATCTGCAGTGAAACAGCTGGCAGGCAAGACTGGACCTAGATCTTCTCCTCCGCCATCATCCTCAAACTGCCTGGCCATATGCATAACTTTCCATGTATGAGGGTCATTATGACTTAACAAGAGATGCAAAAGTCGAGGTTTAATGGGTTTATCTTACTGAGTACTGTACATGCAAACTGAAAAACACAAATACGCAGATATTGACTTACATGTTTTATTTAGGAAATTGATTTGTTCTGCTGTACTGGGACTGAACCTTCTCCTTTTTAAACTAATGACATCCTCAACTTTTGAAAAGATACGGACACAAAGCACAGAGGTTGTTGGTAGAGCTAGATATCTATGGGCCAGTGTATAGAGATGGGGGATGTGCTTGCCAGTACACATAACCTTCGTGGGCGGTTGTAAATGGAAATGCTCTCATACTGGAGACCTGGGTCTCTTGCTTACATTTTTCATATTTATGTACTGAATAGCTGTAATATCAAACACTATCGCATTAAATGCAACCAACGAAACAGCTGGAAGTACAAGACAGACTTATTTTTTACGTAGGAATGTAACTGAAACAATACAAAGGTGAAGGGCACTGTGTAAATAAGCACAGCATGCTTTATTATATGAGTCACCCTCCAAGGTAAAGCTCAGTGTGGTGCGTCCAAGCACTATTGCTTTGAAAACTCGACACGTGATTCAACATGGTGTATCGAGCAGCCCGTCCATAATGTACCCTCAAGTAAAATGTTACCGACTAATGTTCCTGATATACCATGCTTGATAACGGTGGGCTTCTAAATATTTAGTCTAGTAAAAATCTGAGTATCAAATGAGTTCTTCTATCCCAAGCCACAGTCTAAAAGCAATGATACTGCCGCCGATTACATCTGTTCTAGGGAGATGCACTCCTATTGCCACTAGGGGAGCTGTCACCTTCTCTCAGTCCTGATAAATAATGTAATGCCGTCTAGGAAACCAATTCAGTTGAATTAGATGCGAGAAAATGTGAGAAATGTTCTGTTAGACAACAAAGTTAATTTAAGAAGAATGATTCGTTTTCAAAATTTTAGGTGTGTGGAACCACTGTACATGATTCAAATGAGAAAATTTTTTAATTATTTTTATTTTCAGTGTGGTTGGTTGAAACAAAATCGTCTGGATTTGTACATTGTGGACCTGCATCTTCCACCTCTGTTTGTAATGGAGTACTTTTGTGAGTATCTTCCCCAACACATAAGGTGAGTAATGAAACAGACAGGTGCAAACAATTCAAAGAACAAGGGAATTTCAAACTCAGATGAAGACAGGAGCAGTCTGGGTAATGTAGTCTGTTAATCCTGGCCTGTGACATATACAGCCCTACAGACCATATAGTTGGAAGGCTGCTATGGTTGACAGTTGGTGAACTGACTATTGAATATAAAGCTAACATTACTTTTGGTTTTTATTACAGAGTCAGACTGTGAAACACGGGAACCGGTTTATATACAACCATAATCATCTAAGCGATGGATCACCATTCCCATGGAGAGGTTTGGCTATAACATTTCAGTCTGTGATGCATGTTGTCCATGAATACCAGACACTGAAAGGCAGGAGAACTTAAGCTGAGTAACTGTTTTCAGCTGAAGGTTCTTGCAAATAACAGACAAAAAGTTCACTCTTTACAGTGCTCTTCCTCCAGCTACTTCCTTACTGCACTGCACCAAATGTTACAGATGGACTGTAACAGAACAGAATATCTTAGCAGACAAAACCTCACTCTCTACAGTGCTCTTCCTCCAGCTACTTCCTTACTGCACTGCACCAAATGTTACAGACGGATTGTAACAGAACAGAATAACTTAGCAGACAAGACCTCACTCTCTGCAGTGCTCATCTTCCAGCTACTTCCTTCCTGCACTGCACCAAATGTTACAGATGTACTGTAACAGAACAGAATATCTTAGCAGACAAAACCTCACTCTCTACAGTGCTCTTCCTCCAGCTACTTCCTTACTGCACTGCACCAAATGTTACAGACGGATTGTAACAGAACAGAATAACTTAGCAGACAAATAGCTCACTGCAGTGCTCTTCCTCAGGCTACTTCCTTACCATATCGCACTGCACCAAGTGTTACAGATGTACTGTAACAGAACACAATAACTTAGCAGACCAAAAGTTCACTCTCTACAGTGCTCTTCCTTCAGCTACTTCCTTACCATACCACACTGCACCAAATGTTACAGACGGATTGTAACAGAACAGAATAATTAAGCAGACAAAACCTCACTCTCTGCAGTGCTCTTCCTTCAGCTACTTCCTTACTGCACTGCAGCAAATGTTACAGACGGACTGTAACAGAACAGAATAACTTATCAGACAAAAAGCTCACTCTCAGCAGTGCTCTTCCCCAAGCTACTTCCTTAGCATACCGCACTGCACCAAATGTTACAGACGGATTGTAACAGAACAGAATAATTAAGCAGACAAAACCTCATTCTCTGCAGTGCTCTTCCTTCAGCTACTTCCTTACTGCACTGCAGCAAATGTTACAGACGGACTGTAACAGAACAGAATAACTTATCAGACAAAAAGCTCACTCTCAGCAGTGCTCTTCCCTAAGCTACTTCCTTAGCATACCGCACTGCACCAAATGTTACAGACATAATGTAACAGAATAACTCAATAATAAATATGTATAATAATATAGGATGCTGTGTTAGTGTATATTAGTCTATGCTGATTTTGCCATCATTGTGTTAATGTGATCTGTTGGGTCTTAAACTATTTTTCTTGCTGTCTATCTTGGACGCGTCTCTCTTTCAAAAGAGATTTTGAAAATCAGTGAGTCTAACCTGGTTAAATAAAGGTTTAATAATGATTCAGAACATAAACACACACATGTGCTTCTTATAGTGATGAATGAATCATAGCAGGTGTCTCCAGCAGCCACATAAGACTGTGAGCAGGAAAACTGCCTTCTGTTAACAGAAAGGACAGTGTATGTGTGGGAGTGACCATGTACAGGTTTGTGACATCTCACAAACACATCTCCAACTTCTACAGACCCAGACCTCGCTCACTGACCTCTTGCTGGATTATCTAAATGATCTCAGTGATGAAGAGTTGAAGGAGTTTAAACTGCGTCTCCCAGTGAATAAAGAGTTAAAGCCCCTTCCCAAGGGTCAGATGAAAACCTTGGGCAGAACAGACTTCGCTGAAATGATGATGAATTCCTACAGTAAAGCCGGGGCTCTCAAAGTCACGCTTGAGATCCTGAAGAAGATGAACCTGAATGACCTTGCTCAGAGACTGAAGGAAGACCTGCAGAAGTGTAATGATATTTTTAACATGTCATGTAAATGTAACATTTTTTAAGCTCTTGATAAACTAATATATTATATAGAGAAATGATGAAGAGTTTGTTTAATACTGATGTTGAAGAAAGAAATGAATTTGAAGTTCTTCCTTATTTCAGGTAAGCAAGCAGGAAGTGAGCAGAGTGACATGTTGGAGACGAGTAAGAGCTTTATGCTGTTCAGTGCGTGTATGTGGTGTTTCAGAAAGAAATATGTATGAGGTGAAATTTAAAGTTTCATTTATCACAGTGAAATAGTGCGTGTGTGTGTTTGTGTCTGTGTGTATGCGTGTGTGTGCGTATGTTTGTGTTTGTGTGTGTGCGCGTGTGTGTGTGTTTGTGTGTGTGTGCGTGTGTCTGTGTGTTATATATCCTTCCTCCCATTCTGGTCAAGATCGCGGTGAAAATTTGCATTTTCCTCTCATTTTTCTTCAGGGCAACTCATGTTGCACAAAATAAAATGTTCCTTGAAAGAGAAATTTGAGTGTGTGTATGAAGGGAAAGCTAAGGAAGGACAGCGAATACTTCTCAGTGAGATTTACACAGAACTCTACATAACTGAAGGTGGGACTGGAGCAGTCAATGATGAACATGAAGTGAGACAGATTGAAACAGCATCCAAGAAAAGGCGAACAGAAGATACTACAGTCAAGTGCAATGATATATTTAAACCCTTATGTGGGCGTGTGACACCTATCAGAACTGTACTCACTAAAGGGGTGGCAGGTATCGGGAAAACAGTCTCTGTGCAGAAATTTATTCTCGACTGGGCAGAAGGAAAAGCAAACCAGGATGTTCACTTCATATTTGCTCTTCCTATCCGGGACCTGAATTTGATTAAGGGTGAATACAGTCTGATTGAACTGCTTCACCGCTTTGTCCCAGAACTGAAATCACTTGATTCCACTGAGCTGTTTAGGTACAAAGTCTTGTTTATCTTTGATGGTCTGGATGAGTGTCGCCTTCCTCTGGATTTTCGGAACAATGAGAGCTGGTTTGATGTAACAACAAAAATGTCACTGGATCTGCTGTTGACTAACCTCATTAAGGGGAATCTGCTCCCATCCGCTCTCCTCTGGATAACCTCCCGGCCAGCAGCAACCAATCAGATACCTGCTAAGTATGTCCATCAGGTGACAGAGATACGAGGGTTCAGTGATGCCCAGAAGGAGGAGTATTTCAAGAAGAGATTTAATGATCAGAGCCTGGCCAGCAGGATTATCACACATGTGAAATCATCAAGGAGCCTCTTCATCATGTGCCACATACCTGTGTTCTGTTGGATTTCAGCCACTGTGCTTAAGAGGCTTTTTACTGAGAATGACAGGGGAGAAATTCCAAGGACTCTGACTGAAATGTACACACACTTCCTGATTCATCAGGCAAGTTTTAAAAAAGACAAGTATATGAAAAACTATGAAAGCAAGCTAAATGAAAACAGCAAGGAATTCCTTTTAAAACTTGGTAAACTGGCTTTTGACAACCTTGAGAAAGGCAATCTCATATTTTATGAGCAAGATCTGACAGAGAATGGCATTGATGTCGCTGAAACTTCAGTTTACTCTGGAGTGTGCACAGAAGTCTTTAAAGAGGAGTATGGGTTGTACCAGGAGAAGGTGTACTGCTTTGTGCATCTGAGCATCCAGGAGTATCTCGCTGCTTTATATGTGTTCCTGTCAAACTCATCAGCTGACCTGCTGAAGACTGCAGTGAATCAGGCATTAGAGAGCAAGAATGGACACTTGGACCTCTACCTCCGCTTCCTCCTGGGCCTCTCAACAGACTCCAGTAAGACTCTGTTACAAAGGCTACTGGGGCCGACAAAAACCAGCTCACATAACATTAGGAGTACAGTGAAATACATCAGGGAGAAAATAAAGGAGAATTTATCTCCAGAAAGGACCATCAACCTGTTCCACTGTCTGACTGAGCTGGGTGACAATTCTCTAGTAGAGGAAGTACAAAGATACCTGAATTCAGGAAACATTTCAGCAGATGACCTCTCACCTGCACAGTACTCAGCTCTGGCCTTTGTGATGCTGATGTCAGATGAGGAGCTGGATGTGTTTGACCTGAAGAAATACATCAGATCAGATGAAGAGCACTGCAGGCTGCTGCCTGTGGTCAAGAACTCCAGGACGGCTCTGTAAGTGACGTGGGGATGGGAAATCATGTCTGGTCTGGTAGTAATACATGAATAATGCTTGAAATGTGAAATATATATTATATATTTCTCCTCATGGATTAATAAGTGAGTTTTATTTTGATAATCACAGCTATAGCTGATGTATAGCAGTAGCTAATCTTGATCACAGCCTTTATAATGACTGAAGGTAGTGATGTCACTTTTTGTTTGTTACTACGTTTCCATTCCCATCCAGTCTGCCTTCTGATCACAGCACAGCATCCTAACCTGCTATAGAAACAGTGAGGGCTCTTTATCCACAGGGTGTATCAGTGGTATGTGAGTGTTATTGTCAGCAGGCGTGTTCATGTGATGGAGCCCAGAGCTGGGAGCTTCCGTATGACTGCTGTATCTGGCTGCTCACTGGCGCCCTCTGTTGGCCTCAGCTGCACCTGGCTGAGGATGTAACGACACATCTAGTCCGGCAGACATAGAGAAACATTGTTTAAAATATAAAATTAATATGTATACATGTAATTTATTTCCCCTCTTTTATCAAAAAGGTTCCTTTTTAATCTAGTTTATATTAACTGAAGGTAGTGATGTAGTAAAAACAAAAAGGCAAGATTTCCACGACCATCCTTTGTGTAACAAATAACCAAAGATACAGCATCATACAGAATGGTCCAGTTTTCATTAATAGTGGGAAAACCACTCATATTTGTTTCAGTTCTGGATGCTGTAGGAAGCATTTCTTTAAATACTGGGTGTGGTGCGTGACTCTCTGGGTTCAGACTTTGTGTTCATAAGCGGAAGGTCGCTGGTTCAGATCTCCTGGCTGGCAGAGTGATGTCATCACTGAGTCCTTGAGCTGCAGGGGTGCTGGATGCTGGCCGATCCTGCGCTGCGACCCCCAAACTTCCTCTCACCTGTATATGTGTCTGTGTGTCTCTTGGAGATCAAGATGGGAGGGGCGAAAAGACAATTTCCCCATGGGGGTGAATGAAGTATCATTATTCATAAATCATTCAAACAAACAATTTTCTAAAAGCCTATTTCACAGGACTGATAGCTCTCCGATTAGAGTATTGTTGGTTAGGGCTGGGCGATAAGTAAAAAAATGTGTATTTAGTTTAAACATATCGTAATAAATAATCATTTTGCCCCCCCCCCGAACATTGTGGGAATGGGAATGAATGGAAATTCAGTTCAGTTCAGATTTATTTGTGTACTGTGTTTTCACAACATTGCATCACCTCAAAGCACTTTACAGCATCCCTGCCCAAAGCCCCCAGTGAGCAAGTCAGGGGGGAGAGTGGTGAGGAAAAGCTCCATAGAAAGAAGAATCCTTGGGAGGAACCAGACTCAAAGGGGGAGCCCATCCTCCAGGGGGCAGCAGAGGAAGCCCTAACCCTAACCAGACTCAAAGGGGGAGCCCATCCTCCAGGGGGCAGCAGAGGAAGTCAAATGATCAAGATGGCAAAGTCCTAATTCACATTATCACTATCTTAACATTTCAGTCACGGGGGGCAGAGAGGTGATGACAGGCAAGTGCTGGAACTGCTTCAGATGGAGGGCGAACAGTAATACGGCAGCAGGGTAAACAGGGAAGATGTCACAGGCAGAAGGGTGAGCAGGCCGGAAGGACTCACAGGTAGTGGAGACGTCACAGACAGCAGGGTAGGTAGGATATCTGGCAGGACATGGCAGCATAAGTAGGAGGGAGAGGCAGGTGGGAACACAGGCATGGGGAGTCCCTGAATGTCAGCACTCCAATTCCACAAGGGGGTGTGAAGCTAGAGTGACAGACTGACAGTTCAGTTTATCCAAAGCCAATGGCACCGATCCCCACCCAGCTCTACACCTCACACTATAGGTCTGACTGGGAGTGAGCAGTTAGCTAGGGCTAGAACTAGTGTCCCTATAAGCTAAACTGAACAGGAGTGTTTTTAGTCTAGACTTGAATATTGAGAGTCAGCCTGAATCCCGCACATCCGCTGGAAGACTATTCCACAGCTGAAGAGCTCTATAAGAGAAAGCTCTGCAGCCTGCTGTAGCTCTTTCTGCCTTGGGTACTAACAGATATCCTGCTCTTTATGATGGAAGAAAGCCAGGAGGGTTGTATAAGGCCAGCAGATTACTAAGGTATTCTGGTGCAAGGCCATTCAGTGTTTTATAAATCAATAGCAGTATTTTGTAGTTAATCTGAGACCTAACTGAAGCCAGTGAAGGGAGCATAGAACAGGGCTAATATAATCAATTTTTTTAGTGTTCGTAAGAACTCTGGCTGCTGCATTTTTTTTCAGCTGAAGTTTATGTGAGGATCCAGATGGGCACCCAGAAAGGAAGGCATTACAGTATCCAGCCTGGCATTACAGTATCCAGCCCGGAAGTTATAAAGGTCTTAGTGTTTCCACTTCATGAAAGGAGAGCATCTTCCGAAGCTTGGCGAGGTTCCGTACATGATAGAACACAGCTTTAGTGATGCTTTTTATGTGAGCATCGAAACATAAATGTGAATCAACCAGAACACCGAGATCTCTGACCACTGTGTCAGGTCGGGTAGGAAGACCACCAAGGTTGAGGTTGTCAAACTTATTTTGAGCTGCCTTCGGACCAGTTAACAGTACTTCTGTTTTTCTGTGTTTAACATAAAGAAATTATTTGCCATCCAGCACCGGATATCTAGTCGACAGTCTTCTAACCGAGAGCTGTGATGCATCATCCGGCTTAACAGATATATATAACTGTGTATCATCAGCAAAACAATGAAACCCAACACCATGATTTCTGATAATGTGACCAATATATACAGTGTACAGTAGCGGGCCCAGAACTGATCCCTGTGGGACACCATTGTAGGAATTATTAGCTCAGGTAAATTTTAATATCTCCACCAATATGTTTTGAAATCAATTACATTTGAATTAATCATTATTTAATGATGTTTATTACCTAAATGTTATGCTGAATGGTTGGTTCCTCCAAACTCAATTGTGAATCCCCGTGAGTCGGTTAATGTGAGACTTACATGGGATTCACTAGTTACCAGTATCGCTTAGTAACCTGGGTTAGAAGGTTCGTCCAGCGAGCTGCATCACCAGGTAATGTAAACGATCGGTAGCGAAGCTCCCCTCACGGCCAATGAGAGGGAGCCTCACGATATTTCAGTCGAGTTTGAGGTTTTAGAGCTTAGTAGCCAAATCGCACAGAGGCAGGGACTATTGTGAGCACTCAATGAACAGAGGCTGAAGTGGTGTAAAACTGGAGTGATTTTCTATCGGTTTGATACCAAACATGCCATACCAGCCTAGTGGTTCACACCAAATACCATCTGTAATGATTAATTAATGATTACTTATATTATGTCATTATGTTATATTACTCACACCAGTCCCTGGTCTAAGTGGTCTAGGTTGCACCTCAATCAGAGGTTACCCTTTATACAGACATTATATGACATATTCTCATGTCAGCAGCACATCTTACCCTTAGGTAGGCATGGTAGAATACAAAGATCAGATAAGGGCTGCTGAGGAATGTGGAAAAGAAAAGGGGGGATGGTTTGTCAGTCAAAGAAAAAGAATCTTTGAAAGTTAGGACACATTACAAACATAACCTATCTGTATATTGAGACTAGTAGTCATGGGTAAATAAATATACAGATATACAACAGCCAAACTTAAAAGAAACTTTCTTTAGGGTGTTGGGTGAGTGGTATGTAAGGCAGGATGTCTGGGGAGGGGGTTGTGTGCCAAGTCGAGGGACCCCTATCCTTGAGGTCCACTCTGCTGTCTATAGGTCATTAAAACTTTGAGCAATAAAAGTTGGAGTGCTGGCCTCCCTTGTTATCTGTGTGTGTTTAAGTGTGTCTGTGTGTGTGGGGTCACTAACCCCCCTTTGATGCCTAGGCCAGCGAGTACCTCTCGTACCAGGGTAGGCCTTGTCTCAGGCCACCTGGAATTTAAGCTCTGTGCTATGTGCATGTGTGATCCTACACCAGATTTAAAATGAGTAACCTTAAAAGGGAAATACTGTTCTGCAAAGCAAGCACAGTTTGTGGAAACACGACCATAAAGTCATAAAGCAGGTTAACAGAACTGCTTAGGTTGTTAGAATGAAAGGAAGTTGGTTTACTTGTTTGCAGAGTGGAGGGGGTCTTGGCAGTATTAAATAATACCTACTTTTCTTTCTAGTAGAATAGATTACTGTAATGCCGCTGGCGGAGTGTTAACACGCACCAGTCACAGGGATCACATCACACCTGCTCTCACATCCCTGCACTGGCTTCCTCTGTCTTCTAGGATTGATTTTAAAGTTCAAAATAATTTGTAAATATTTACGTTGTTTAGCTCTGTCCTGCCTCAGTAACATGACTGTAAGGTATGTCCCAGGCAGATCAGTCAGATCATCCGGTAGTAATTTACTGATTATTCCTAAAACCCGGCTGGGGAGGGAAAGCTTTTAGTCACTATGGGCCCAAACTCTGGAACTCTCTCCCAGAAAACCTGAGAGCTACTGAATGTCTCAGTACTTTCAAAACTAGGCTGAAAAGGCATCTTTTCACCAACGCATATAATAATCTATGATAATCATCCATCCATCCATTTTCCAAACCGCTTGTCCTACTGGGTCGCGGGGGGTCTGGAGCCTATCCCGGATGCAATGGGCACGAGGCAGGGAACAACCCAGGATGGGGGGCCAGCCCATCGCAGGGCACACTCACACACCATTCACTCACGCATGCACACCTACGGGCAATTTAGCAACTCCAATTAGCCTCAGCATGTCTTTGGACTGTGGGGGGAAACTGGAGTACCCGGAGGAAACCCCACGACGACATGGGGAGAACATGCAAACTCCGCACACATGTGATCCAGGCGGAGACTCGAACCCGGGTCCCAGAGGTGTGAGTCAACAGTGCTAACCACTGCACCACCATGCCGCCCCCCTATGATAATCAGTTTTATTATTTTATGCTTTTATTAATATCAGTAATTGTGGGGGGGCGGTCGCTTCCCCCAGAAGACATAGGGGCTAGAGGCCCCTTTGAGGAGGGGCCCTTAAAGAGGAGATGGGTATTTAAAGTCCTTTATGATGGTTTTTAATTTTATTTTTTTAAAACATTTTTACTCTATTTTTATTTCTTTTGCGCTTATTGTTATTTATTCTGAGCTTATTTGAATTTCTTTTTCTTCTTTTTAAATGTTTGCAAAATTCTTTATAAACGCTGTGGCTAAAATGCGCTATATAAATAATGATTGATTGATTCAGATAGATAGATGAGAGAGAGAGTTTACTTTTAACCACCTTTATTAAACAGTTAGCAACCAATCCTAATCACAGCCCTGGCGGGGTCAGGGACACACTTAAAGCCGTGCCTGAGACTAAGATATGAAAAACTGAGTTGGGAAGCTCAAAATTCCCACCAGAAAGCTGCACTTGAATGACTGACATTCTGGCTGCTGACTCAGAGATAGAAGTTGCTGATGTGACAATACTGAACTTACAAGAATGGCGAACGCATGGTTACTGCAATGGACAATGCTTGTGAAATTCTGTGCAATGTTTCTTTTTAACTGCTTCAGAATCTTTGGCTAGAAGGCTGAACTGAAAGCAAATCATGAATCCTTCTGTAATCTTGCTTTGTATGTAGCCTAAGCGCGTTTCCCCAGCAAAGACGATAATCGCCGGTTAGTCACTGTCAGATATCGACACCGGGATACTTGTCTGATTACGCTCATTACCGATAATATCATCATATCACCCAGATGTAATTGGTGATTTGACATGTTCCCAGGTATAACAATACAGGGAGAAAAAGGATTTTACTCATGGGATCAGGAATCCAAGTGCCAGTTGCTGCTGCATTAGCTGCTGGGAATGTTCACATCTCCTCCTTTCAGTGATACGTGTCGAGTGTAGGGACACCTGGCAGAAAGATGGCTAAGGACTGCACTGGGAACACTGGTCTGACTGTTATGGGAGGTTCACGTCCATCTTGCTGTTGATGTGTTCCTATGTATTCCTATAGCTTGTACTTAATGTTTTACCTCTAGTTTTGAGCAAAGATGCACTGACTCACAATTAGTGATCATATGACTGCAGCAGACTGTCAGGACGCACAGAACACTCTGCAGACTATAATTCATTTTGAAGTGTAAGCTGTGCTGCTAATTATACTGAAAACAAATGCTTATTGTAATGCTTTGTATTTTACTAATGTGTAGGATGTGTATATGTGGAGCCATTATTATTTTCCTGTATGCTAAGTATGGTATTCAATGTTGTTATTTTATAGTGTTAATTGCATTGTTCATCCTATTGCAATATTGTAAGGTACTGTGTGGCTAATGGGTTTAGGACGGAGACAAGTGTGGTGTAATTCGGTCAGGCAGAGAAACAGAAAGGAGCACACGCAGGCACGTCGGGCAGCTAAAGAGAGGTCCGAAAAGCAGCGGGCGAAGAGTGTGCTGGCGTAGGCAGAGGACTGAAGAAAAAGAATCGCCGCAGAGAATACTGATTAACAAACGGTTTTTGTTTGTTTTTGTGTGCTTATAACACAGTGCTTGTTTCCGTTGAAGTGAAAGAAATCACATTATTATTAAAAAGAACCCGACGCATGCCTGGAAGTTATCCATTTTATCCAAGTGTGCAACATATATGTCTGTGTCTTAAAGTGTTTTCTGTTTCAGGCTGAACAGCTGTGATCTCATAGATAAACACTGTGAAGTGCTGACTTCAGCTCTCAGATCAAACTCTTCCCCCCTGAGAGAGCTGGACCTGAGTGACAATAACCTGGAGGATTCAGGAGTGAAGCTGCTCTCTGCTGCACTGGGGGATTTACACTGTAAACTGGAGATACTGAGGTCAGTATTACTGGATATTCCACACCGCAAACTGGAGATACTGAGGCCAGTATTACTGGATATTCCACACTGTAAACTGGGGATACTGAGGCCAGTATTGCTGGGTATTCCAAACCACAAACTGGAGATACTGAGGTCAGTAATATTGGGTATTCCACACTGTACGCTTTAGATACTGAGGTAAGTATTACTGTGTATTCCACACTATAAAGAGGAGATAGTGAGTAATTAGCTAAGGGAAAGGGAGGAGGGGTCCTGCCTTGTCTTAGACACTAAACTGTAATACTGGAATTATTTATTAGAGCATCACATATATTTAATAATTATAATGGTGAGGTGATATTATTTACTGGGGAGTTTCTGTCTTTCTCTGCAGGCTGTCAGGCTGTAGAGTCACAGAAGAAGGCTGTTCTTACCTGGCTTCAGCTCTGAGGTCAAACCCCTCACACCTGAGAGAGCTGGACCTAAGCTACAATCACCCAGGAGACTCAGGAGTGAAGCTACTCTCTGCTGTACTGGAGGATCCCAGCTGTAAACTGGAGAAGCTGCAGTGAGTACAGAATATGCAGTTTACACAAAAGTAACTGGACACCAAGAAAACCCACAATGCCTTTCAGCAGTTACATAATAAACAAACACAAACAGCTTCTGTTTTCTTCTCCTACTTCCTTATATCCCACAATCTTATCAGCCCTCGATCCATGTTAGCAATAATTAAGCAGGGAAGCAGAAAACATCCATTCAACCATATTGTGACGTCCGCTGAGCGGAGGAGCAGGCAGACAGGGCAGTGGAGCCGTGAAGACGAGCAAACGGGGTTTATTAAGGGCAGACGAGGAAACACGGCTCACAACATCAATGACAGATCTAGGGAAACAGACCTGAACACGGACTGAAATACACAAGACAAGCCGAAATAACAGGAAACAGCTGGTCAGAATCGGGGCAGCAGACGTGGTTAATGAGGGGGCGTGGCACACGAGGATCACACGAGCTGGGCGTGACACATATAATCCATGCAAAACATTTGTGTTGGTTAGCAAAGTTAACAGCACTGTTACAGATAAACATGCTGACTTTAACGTGTTATGGACAAAAAAATAATGGACACCAAACAGAATCGGAATGATTGTTAAAATTATTTTTAATAATTTAATTGTTTTCTGAAAATCCATTATGTCATGGCCCTTATTCTCCTCATTTGAATACAGTGCTGCAGTGTAAAAACTGGATTTGAAAGTGTTTAATCTTTTTAAGGGTGGGCCGGTGTGAACTCACAGAGAAATGCTGTGAGGCACTGGCTTCAGCTCTCAGATCAAACTCCTCACCCCTGAGAGAGCTGGACCTGAGTGACAATGACCTGCAGGACTCAGGAGTGAAGCTGCTCTCTGCTGGACTGGGGGACTTACACTGTAAACTGGAGATACTGAGGTCAGTCTGACTGGGTATTCCACACTGTAAACTGGAGTTACTAAGGTCAGTCTTACTGGGTATTCCACACTGTAAACTGGGGGTAGTGAGGTGAGTATTACTGGGTATTTCACACTGTATGCTGGAAATACTAAGGTAGAAAATAACTAATGATTTCAAAATAAAGCAGGAGTATCTAAGTCTACAGGTTGACTTAAAAAATAACATTAGACTCGCTACAGTAAGTGGAATGTCGAAAGGAAGATTGCATTGGAGGTTAAGGATGGCATTATAAGTTTCTTCCAATATTTTAACTCCAAAAGAGCTGTAAAAGCTGAAATCACTAATCTGCAGGATAGTAAGGGCCTTATAATTGAAAATGAAAACTGATATAGTAAATGAGTTTAATGATTATTTTACACGGGTGTTCACAGTAGAGGACATGATTAACCTACCACCATTTTGTACAAATACAGTGTCGTATATAAACAATATACAGTCCCTCCACAATTATTGCCCCCCTCGTAAAGATTTGTAAAAAGGATTAGAAAAAAATCCACCTTTTGGTGAACCAGCTTCATCTCACACTGAAAAAATTTTAAAAAATCCAACCTTTCATTGAAATAAATTCATTCAAAGAAAAACAAATCCTTCATCAAGAAATAATTATTTTCAACAAAAACACATGAGCCACGATTATTGGCAGCCCTGCTTTTAATACTCTGTACAGTCTCCCTTTGCCAGTATAACAGCACTGAGTCTCCTATAACATTTTATAAGGTTGGAGAATACAGAGCAGGGCATCTGAGACCATTCCTCTTTACAGAATCTCTCCAGATCACCCAGGGTCCTCGGCCCTCTCCTCTTCAGCTCAGCCCACATGTTTTCAGTGGGGTTCAGGTCAGGGGACTGAGATGGCCATGGCAGAAGCTTGATTCTGCGGTCAGCTGACCATTTTTATGTTGATTTGGACATGTGCTTAGGATCACCGTCCTGCTGGAAGATCCAATGAAGGCCCAGTTTTTGTTTCCTGGCAGCAGCAGCCAAATTTTGATATAAAATATCCTGGTATTTCATGGACCCCATAGTGCCATGTACCCTAACGAGGTTTCCAGGGTTTTTGGAGGAAAAACAGCTCCAAAACATCACAGAACCTCCACCATATCTTACCGCTGGGATAAGGTTCATTTCATTATAACCATCCTTCTTTTTACGCCAAACCCACCTTGAATGTTTATTGCCAAAAAGCATTTTTGTTTCATCAGACAGTTGAATTTGATTCCAGTCAAAGTTGTATAATGTTTTGCAAACTCCTGGCACTAACATTTTAAGTAAATGACAGAAAAAGCTTCTTTCTGTCATAACTTTCAAAACGTCTGTTAGCATGAAGGGGGCGTCTGATGGTTTTTTGGAGACATGGTAACCCCAAGGTTTTACTTTGTCTGGTAATTGACTAACAGTCATCCTTGGGGATTTTTTGTCTCTCTTACGATCCTCCTCACTGTATGTGGGGGCAAAATAAACTTGGGTCCTCTTTCAGGCAGGTTTCTAACAGTTCCAGTTAATGCCCAATTTTTAATTATTGCCCTAAGAGTAGAAATTGGCATTTTAAGGTGAGTAGCTATTTTTTAATCCACATTCCCTGACTTATGAAGGTCAGCACACTTCTCCCTCATTTGGTCTGTGTGTCTCTTATCTTTCCCATGTTGATGGATGACTAAGGGAATTTGGCCTCTGTGTCTCCTCATGTTTGTACCCCAGTTACTCAGGAAGTCATGGATTACAGCTTGAAGGCTCCTACTCACTCCAATCAACTCAAATATGTATAATTTACATGGGAAACATGCTTCAGTTACATTGTGTTCACTATAATTTGCAGGGCTGCCAATAATCGTGGCTCATGTGTTTTTGTTAAAAATAATTATTTCTTGATGAAGGATTAGATTTTTCTTCAGATAAATTGATTTTAATTAAAGGTTGGATTTTTCTCATTTTTTCCGTGTGAGATGAAGCAACTTCACCAGAAGGTGGATTTTTTCTTACCCCTTGTACAAAGGGGTGCCAATAATTGCGGAGGGCATGTATGTATAACTGAGGCTGATGTGGTACAAAGCCTGGCTAAGCTCAAAATAAATAAATCACAGGGTCCTGATGGCATCTTACCTATAGTTTTAAAATAAATGAGGGTTATTATTAGCCAACCTTTAACTTTACTGTTTCCGAAATCCTTATTTGCACGTGAGGTACCTTATGATTGGAAGTATGCTAATATAGCACCCATATTCAAAAAAGGGGATAGATGTAATCCAGCAAACTACAGGCCAATTACTTTAACTTGCATAACTGGAAAAGTTATGGATACAAATAACCTGGATACAAATAACATTCTGAGGGGTAGCCAACCTGGATTTAGGAGAAGTAGATCCTGTTTAACTAATCTACTTGTGTTCTTTGAGGAAGCAAAAATAGAACTTGGTCACAAAATGTACTTAGATTTGCAGAAGGCCTTTGATGTTGTCCCCCTCAAACAGCTCTTGCTTAAGCTCAAAGCTGCAGGGATTTTAGGAACTGTAGCAACTTGGATTGAAAACTGGTTAACTGACAGGAAGCAGCAGGTAGTTATTAGAGGCACAATGTCACAGTGGGCCTGTGTTCATAGTGGGGTACCGCAGGGTTCAATTTTAGGATCACTATTGTTCCTAATTTACATTAATGATATTGACACCAATACATACAGTAAACTAGTTAAATTTACAAACGACACGAAGGTGGATGATGTTGCAAATACTGATCTAGCAGCGGAGAGGCTACAACGGGATCTTTATTTAATTAGCGACTGGGCTGATACCTGGCAGATTAAATTTAATATAGATAAATGTAAGGTAATTTATGCAGGGAGCAGAAATATAAAGTACAGATTTTTTATGGGTTTCACTGAAATAAAGGTTACTAATTATGAGAAAGACCTCAGTCAGTATGTTGATGCTTCCATGTCCCACTCTCACCAGTGTGGGGAAGCAATTAAAAAGGCCAATAGGATGTTGGGTTACATCTCTAGGTGTGTGGAGTTTAATTTAAATGAAGTAATGCTAAGATTATACAATTCCTTGGTAAGACCCCACCTAGAATATTGTTTTAATGTGAGAGGGGGATATAGGGATGTCGAAGGAACAATGAGGTTCGCTTTGGTCCGTTCAGAAATATTTCTTAAAATATACACAAAATTATGATATATTTCATAAGCATTGATAGGTAATCGGGGGCAGCATGGTGGTGCAGTGGTTAGCACTGTTGCCTCACACCTCTGGGACCTGGGTTCGAGTCTCCGCCTGGGTCACATGTGTATGGAGATTGCATGTTCTCCCCATGTCGTCGTGGGGTTTCCTCCAGGTACTCCGGTTTCCCCCCACAGTCCAAAAACATGCTGAGGCTAATTGGACTTGCTAAATTGCCCATAGGAATGCGTGCGTGAGTGCATGGTGTGTGAGTGTGCCCTGCGATGGGCTGGCCCCCCATCCTGGGTTGTTCCCTGCCTCGTGCCCATTGCTTCCGGGATAGGCTCCGTACCCCCCGCGACCCAGTAGGATAAGTGGTTTGAAAAATGGATGGATGGATGGATGATAGGTAATCCCACTAATTAATAAAATGAAAAAGTAGCCACAAGCCATCTACACTCGGACGTGCTATAATCACCCACCTTCACACACGGACTGGGGAGCCCCTTTCAGTCCTGGCAGGAGACCAACACGTGATTCCTGAGAAGTGCCGGGCGATGCGCGCTCTATCCCACGGCTGATCTCCGGTCAGTGCTGAGCTCTCCCCCTTCCTTTATGCTAAATCTGGAGTGGTACGCGTGCGGGGAGGGGGCGACCTGGCCAGGCTCACCCCCTTCCTCAGGGAATATGCTGTTTATTCTCCAATTCCTGTCCAGGTGAGGCTGTTTGCACTTGCGGTTACGAAGCATTTTGGGCAAGGCTTTCCCTTTTCCCCTGGGAGAGAAAAGATAAGCATCCCTTTCCGCTGGGAAAGGCAAGATAGGTGTTCTAGCTCTTTCTGTGAGAAACAAGTTATATAAGTGATCAGTGAAAAAACATGTTTGTGCAGTTCACCTGTGGCACAACAATAATGTGGGTGAATCACGGTGGACGTTGTATTTGAATCCCGGGGTGTTTAGTCCAAACACGAACAGAATCAGTCCATACCTCAATCTCCTCATAGGTATGTCTGCTAGGTGGAGTTGGAGGTGCAGTATAATCCCGTTATAATGGACTCGCTTATAACGGAATATCATCTATAACAGATGAGGTCTGCTGGTCGTGCGCCTTTAAGAACCTCCACAAAAAGCATCGGATATAGCGGACTCACATACAATAGAATTTCGCTTATAACGGACAAACAGTTTGGTCCCGTTTGTCATTTGCCGTGTGTCTGTGGCAGGATACACGTGTGTGAGAGTGTCTGCGGCAGGGTACGTGTGTGTGAGAGTGCCTGTGACAGGGTACGTGTGCGTGAGAGTGTCTGTGGCAGAGTACGTGTGTTTGACAGTGTCTGTGGCAGGCTACATGTGTATGAGAGTGTCTGTGGCAGGGTACGTGTGTGTGAGAGTGTCTGTGGCAGAGTACGTGTGTTTCAGAGTGTCTGTGGCAGGGTACATGTGTATGAGAGTGTCTGTGGCAGGGTACGTGTGTTTGAGAGTGTCTGTGACAGGGTACATGTGTGTGAGAGTGTCTGCGGCAGAGTACGTGTGTTTCAGAGTGTCTGTGGCAGGGTACATGTGTATGAGAGTGTCTGTGGCAGGGTACGTGTGTTTGAGAGTGTCTGTGACAGGGTACATGTGTGTGAGAGTGTCTGTGACAGGGTACGTGTGTTTCAGAGTGTCTGTGGCAGGGTACATGTGTATGAGAGTGTCTGTGGCAGAGAACGTGTGTTTCAGAGTGTCTGTGGCAGGGTACGTGTGTGTGAGAGTGTCTGTGGCAGAGTACGTGTGTTTCAGAGTGTCTGTGGCAGGGTACATGTGTATGAGAGTGTCTGTGGCAGGGTACGTGTGTTTGAGAGTGTCTGTGACAGGGTACATGTGTGTGAGAGTGTCTGTGGCAGGGTACGTGTGTTTCAGAGTGTCTGTGGCAGGGTACGTGTGTATGAGAGTGTCTGTGGCAGAGTACGTGTGTTTGAGAGTGTCTGTGGCAGGGTACATGTGTGTGAGAGTGTCTGTGGCAGGGTACATGTGTGTGAGAGTGTCTGCGGCAGAGTACGTGTGTTTGAGAGTGTCTGTGGCAGGGTACGTGTGTGTGAGAGTGTCTGTGGCAGAGTACGTGTGTTTGAGAGTGTCTGTGGCAGGGTACATGTGTGTGAGAGTGTCTACGGCAGAGTACGTGTGTTTGAGAGTGTCTGTGGCAGGGTACGTGTGTGTGAGAGTGTTTGCGGCAGAGTACGTGTGTTTGAGAGTGTCTGTGACAGGGTACATGTGTGTGAGAGTGTCTGCGGCAGAGTACGTGTGTATGAGAGTGTCTGTGGCAGGGTACGTGTGTGTGAGAGTGTCTGTGACAGGGTACATGTGTGTGAGAGTGTCTGCGGCAGAGTACGTGTGTTTGAGAGTGTCTGTGACAGGGTACATGTGTGTGAGAGTGTCTGCGGCAGAGTACGTGTGTATGAGAGTGTCTGCGGCAGGGTACGTGTGTGTGAGAGTGTCTGCGGCAGGATACGTGTGTGTAAGAGTGTCTGTGGCAGGGTACGCGTCTATGAGAGTGTCTGCGGCAGAGTACGTGTGTTTGAGAGTGTCTGCGGCAGAGTACGTGTGTTTGAGAGTGTCTGTGACAGGGTACATGTGTGTGAGAGTGTCTGCGGCAGAGTACGTGTGTATGAGAGTGTCTGTGACAGGGTACGTGTGTGTGAGAGTGTCTGTGGCAGGGTACGTGTGTTTCAGAGTGTCTGTGGCAGGGTACGTGTGTATGAGAGTGTCTGTGGCAGAGTACGTGTGTTTGAGAGTGTCTGTGGCAGGGTACATGTGTGTGAGAGTGTCTGTGGCAGGGTACATGTGTGTGAGAGTGTCTGCGGCAGAGTACGTGTGTTTGAGAGTGTCTATGGCAGAGTACGTGTGTGTGAGAGTGTCTGTGGCAGAGTACGTGTGTTTGAGAGTGTCTGTGGCAGGGTACATGTGTGTGAGAGTGTCTACGGCAGAGTACGTGTGTTTGAGAGTGTCTGTGGCAGGGTACGTGTGTGTGAGAGTGTCTGCGGCAGAGTACGTGTGTTTGAGAGTGTCTGTGACAGGGTACATGTGTGTGAGAGTGTCTGTGACAGGGTACATGTGTGTGAGAGTGTCTGCGGCAGAGTACGTGTGTTTGAGAGTGTCTGTGGCAGGGTACATGTGTGTGAGAGTGTCTACGGCAGAGTACGTGTGTTTGAGAGTGTCTGTGGCAGGGTACGTGTGTGTGAGAGTGTCTGCGGCAGAGTACGTGTGTATGAGAGTGTCTGTGGCAGGGTACGTGTGTGTGAGAGTGTCTGTGACAGGGTACATGTGTGTGAGAGTGTCTGCGGCAGAGTACGTGTGTTTGAGAGTGTCTGTGACAGGGTACATGTGTGTGAGAGTGTCTGCGGCAGAGTACGTGTGTATGAGAGTGTCTGTGGCAGAGTACGTGTGTGTGAGAGTGTCTGCGACAGGGTACGCGTGTGTGTGAGAGTGTCTGTGACAGGGTACGTGTGTGTGAGAGTGTCTGAGGCAGGGTACGTGTGTGACAGTGTCTGTGGCAGGGTACGCGTGTGTGAGAGTGTCTGTGACAGGGTACGTGTGTGTGAGAGTGTCTGTGACAGTGTATGTGTCTGTGAGAGTGTCTGTGACAGGGTAAGTGTCTGCGACTCCCCACCCCCAGTGCACTAGGTGACCTGCCCCACCCAGAGGCACAGGAGAAAAGAACCACTACCCCAAAGTAGAAGCTAGTTGAAGTGGCAGGAATGGGGGGGCGAGTAAAGTCAGTATTTCATGTGAGGAGTCGTAGAGGGGTGAGGAAAAGAAAAAGAGATATATGCAAAAAAGTAAAAAACGAAGGATTCTATTTATATATGATGATTCTGGATGATTGGAGCCGTAATTGTCAAAAAGAAATTAGTAAATAAAAAATTATCACACATATACACTCCTCAAAAAAATTAAAGGAACACTTTGAAAACACATCAGATATCAATGGGGAAAAAATCACGCTGGATATCTATACTGATGTAGACTGGGTAATGTGTTAGGAACGAAAGGATGCCACATCGTTTGATGGAAATGAAATTATCAACCTACAGAGGGCTGAATTCAAAGACACCCCGAAAATCAAAGTGAAAAATGATGTGGCAGGCTAGTCCATTTTGTTGAAATTTCATTACAGTAACTCAGAATCATACTCAGTAGTTTGTATGGCCCCCACGTGGTTGTATGCATGCCTGACAATGTCGGGGCATGGTCCTAATGAGACCACGGATGGTGTCCTGGGGGATCTCCTCTCAGATCTGGACCAGGGTATCACTGAGCTTTTGGACAGTCTGAGGTGCAACCTGGTGGCATCGAATGGACGAAACATAATGTCTGTGGGGGGCAGTCAATGGTATCAATTCCTTCATCCTCCAGGAACTGCCTACATGCTCTTGCCACATGAGGCCGGGCATTGTTGTGCACCAGGAGAAACCCAGGACCCACTGCACCAGCATAGGGTCTGACAATGGGTTCAAGGATTTCATCCTGATACCTAATGGCTGTCAAGGTGATGTTGTCTAGCCTGTAGAGGACTGTGCGTCCCTCCATGGATATGCCTGCCCAGACCATCACTGACCCACCACCAAACCGGTCATGCTGAGCATAACGTTCTCCATGGCTTCTCCAGACCCTTTCACGTCTGTCACATGTGCTCAGGGTGAACCTGCTCTCATCTGTGAAAAGCACAGGGCAGCAGTAGCAGACCTGCAAATTCTGGTATTCTATGGCAAATGCCAATCGAGCTCCATGGTGCTGGGCAGTGAGCACAGGGTCCACTAGAGGACGTTGGGCCCTCAAGCCAATGTCATGAAGTCTGTCATTGACCAAACAATCAGAAACATTCACACCAGTGGCCTGATGGAGGTCATTTTGTAGGGCTCCAGCAGTGTTCATCCTGTTCCTCCTTGCACAAAGGAGCAGATACTGGTCCTGCTGAAATGTTAAGGACCTTCTACGGCCCTGTCAGCTCTCCTTGAGTATCTGCCTGTCTCCTGGAATCTCCTCCATGCCCTTGAGACTGTGCTGGGAGACACAGCAAACCTTCTGGCAATGGCATGTATTGATGCGCCATCCTGGAGGAGTTGGACTACCTGTGCAACCTCTGTAGGGTCCAGGCATCGCCTCATGCTACCAGTAGTGACACTGACCGTCGCCAAATGCAAAACTAGTGAAAAAACTGTCAGAAAAGTTGAGGAGGGAAAAATGCCAGTGGCCTCCACCTGTTAAACTAAATGAAATTAAATTAAATTCCTGGTTTGGGGGTCGTCTCATTGTTGCCCCTTACTTAACTGACCTGATCAATATCCCAGAAGTTTAAAAGACTTGATGCTATACTCTGATTAAAAAGTGTTCCTTCAATTTTTTTGAGCAGTGTATATTAATACATACATATATATGTCCATACCTACACGAACACACTTTCATACATATCTGTAATGACTGAAACATACAATACATGAATCAAACAGTAATAATAATAATTAATAAAAATAACAGCAAAAAAGTTAGGGGGGGAGGGGGGGGCGGGCGTTGACGTAGCTTTTATCCACAAAATAGTTTGCTGCAAACATCAGCAAACACACATCCATCTATCCATCCATTTTACAAACCACTTATCCTACTGGGTCGCAGGGGATACAGAGCCTATCCCGGAAGCAATAGACAAGAGGTAGGGAACAACCCAGGATGGGGGGCCAGCCCATCGCAGGGCACATTCACACACCAGTCACTCACGCATGCACACCTACGGGCAATTTAGCAACTCCAATTAGCCTCAGCATGTTTTTGGACTGTGGGGGGAAACCGGAGTACCCGGAGGAAACCCTGTGACGACATGGGGAGAACATGTCACACACATGTGACCCAGGCGGAGACTCGAACGGGGTCCCAGAGGGGTTAGGCAACAGTGCTAACCACTGCACCACCCTCTGCAAACATACAAACAACCAGAATTCCAGAAAAGTTCTTTAAATTTGAATGAAATAACAAATAAAACACTTTCAAAACAGCCTATATTTTATTCACAACAGAACATACGTAATATAACAAATGTTCAAACTGGGAAATTGTACACCTTTATCCAGTAAATGAGCTCATTTCAAATTTGATGCCTGCTACATGTCCCAAAAAAGTCGGGAGTCGGGACTTACAGGGACAACAAATGCCTGAAAAAGCAAGAAAGTTTAAAAAGATTCAGCTGGGAAAACATCTAGCAACTAATTAAGTTAATTGATATCAGGTCTGTAACCTGATTAGCATTAAAAGGGATGTCAGAGAGGCAGAGTCTCTCAGAAGTAAAGATGGGCAGAGGCTCTCCAATCTGTGAAAGAGTGTATAAAATGATTGTGGAATACTTTAAAAACAATGTTCCTCAACGTGAAATTGCACAGGATTTGCAAATCTCATCATCTACGGTGCATAACATCATCAAAAGATTGAGAGAAACTGGAGATATCTCTGTGCGTAAGGGACAAGGCCGAAGACCTGTATTGGATGCCAGTGGTCTTCGGGCCCTTAGACGACTCTGCATCACTCATCGGCATGATTGTGTCAATGACATTACTAAATGGGCCCAGGAATACTTCCAGAAAGCACAGTCGGTAAACACAATCCGCCGTGCCATCTGCAGATGCCAGCTAAAGCTCTATCATGCAAAAAGGAAGCCATATCTGAACACGGTCCAGAAGCTCCGTCGTGTCCTGTGGGCCAAGACTCATTTGAAATGGACTGTTTCAAAGTGGGAAAGTGTTCTATGGTCAGACGAGTCCAAATGTGACATTCTTGTTGGTAATGAAGGGCGCTGTGTCCTCCGGGCTAAAGAGGAGGGAGACCTTCCAGCGTGTTATCAGCGTTCAGTTCAGAAGCCAGCATCTCTGATGGTATGGGGGTGCATAAGTGCATACGGTATGAGCAGTTGCATGTTTTGGAAGGAACTATGAATGCTGAAAGGTATACAAAGGTTTTAGAGCAACACCTGCTCCCCTCCAGAGGACGTCTGTTTCAGGGAAGGCCTTGTGTATTTCAGCAGGACAATGCAAAACCACATACTGCAGATATTACAACAGCATGGCTTCGTGGCAGAAGAGTCCGGGTGCTGAATTGGCCTGTCTGCAGTCCAGATCTTTCACCTATAGAGAACATACAGTAATTACCTGTGACACCCATGGTGCACTGTGAGCAGGTATACAGGCCAACAGAGCATGCAGATAATTATCTGTGACACCCATAGTGCATTGTGAGCAGGTATACAGGCCCACAGAGCATGCAGATAATTATCTGTGACACCCATTGTACACTGTGAGCAGGTATACAGGCCCACAGAGCATGCAGATAATTATCTGTGACACCCATTGTACACTGTGAGCAGGTATACAGGCCAACAGAGCATGCAGATAATTATCTGTGACACCCATTGTACACTGTGAGCAGGTATACAGGCCCACAGAGCATGCAGATAATTATCGGTGACACCCATTGTACACTGTGAGCAGGTATCAGTACTGACTACTTTTTATATTGAGTCACATGTTTTATGTGAATTACTTTGTACTGAACTGAAGGCCAGTATTTGTCACTGTGAATAAGTCTGCATGTCTGAGATTTTTACAGTACAGCTGCTCCTGCTGTAACCATGAGCTGCTGTTACTGCTGTAGTGTGACCATTTAGTTAAGTCTTGCAGTTGATTTGCTAAGTAATAATTAAGGAAAATGAGCTTGTAATCCACCTTGAGATTTATTTTTCTGTAATGTGGAATGTTTGATGTTGCGCTTTTTGTTTTTCCAGCAAAAATGTGACATTAATGAGTTAAGAATTTGAAAGAATTTTTCTGAAATTATTCTGGACGAGTAATTTTATTTTTATTGATTCAAGTGGGAGACTCATCTATTGTTTTGAGTAAGGGGGTGTAGTTGAGGGTAACCAAGTCTGACAGCCTGTTGGAGATGTAGATACCCAAGTACCGGATATTTCCAGTGTGAAATGGACCATCCTGATCAGCTGATTCCCTGGCATCTTCAGACAGTATGAATATTATGTGTTTTTTTCCAGTTTATTGTGTAGTTTGATAGATTTGAAAAGGTATTAATAAAATTTAAATTTCATATATTGAGGGTTTCGTAAAAACAGCAAGATATCATCTGCATAGAGATTAATTTTGTGTTGTTATTAGTATGAATTCCATTTATTTCACTGTTCTGTCGTATTGCTGCCACAATTGTTTCTATGAAGATGGCAAACAGTGAAGGAGAGAGTAGGCATGCAGGCCGTCTTCCTCGTCGGAGTGTGAATGCAGGTGATGTCATCCCATCTGTGACACTGCAGCTTTGGGTGAGGTGTACAGTATTTTAACCCAGTGGGTGAACGATTCTCCGAAGCCAAATCTATGCAATGTATTAAAGAAGAATGTCCAACTGACTGTCAGATGCCGTTTCTGCATCTAATGATGTAATCATGGTTTTAGTATGGGTATGCTGAGCAGCATTGATTAAATTAAATAATCTATGGATTTTGTCTGAGGCATTTCTTGTCTTGATGAAATCTGTCTGATCAGGATGGATTATAGTAGGAATGACTCTGTGTAACTGAGTGGCGAGAGCTTTTGTAATGATTTTCAAGTTCATTCATTACTGAGAGTGGCGGGTAACTGGAGGGTTGTGTTTGGTCTTTATCAGGTTTCAATAACACTGTAATGGCCGGTAACTGGAGGGCTGTGTTTGGTCTTTATCAGGTTTCAATAACACTGTAATGGCGGGTAACTGGAGGGCTGTGTTTGGTCTTTATCAGGTTTCAATAACACTGTAATGGCCTATACATTTCTGCAGGGTAACCACCTGGTCTGGCGATTGGTTGTTAGGCATTTGGTTGAGGACCTTATGGAGTTCTTCTGATGTTAATGATGCATCAAGCAGAGGTGGAGATTTCAGGTGTAGGGAGTACAAATCCAGACCAAGATTTTGTTTCAACAAACCAGTTGAGTCTCTGTGACTGTGACTCTTTATATTCATCTGGTTGGTTGAAACAAAATCTTGGTCTGGATTTGTACTCTCTGGACCTGAAATCTCCACCTCTGGCATCAAGGGCATCTGCTGTTTCATTGGTTAATATGGGTAAGTCTAGATTATTTGTAAATGATTCTATATCAACTGGATCTGGTTCTGAGAAGTATAGGTTCTTATAAAATGTTCAAATGATGTTAATTTTGCGTGATTATTGAAATATTTATTAGAGGAGTCACTTTTGCTTAAAAGTAATGCTTGTAATGGTCAGGTGATCTTATTTATTGTGGATTTTTTCCCATCTTTCTGCAGACTGTCAGGCTGTAGAGTCACAGAAGAAGGCTGTTCTTCCCTGGCATCAGCTCTGAGGTCAAACCCCTCATACCTGAGAGAGCTGGACCTGAGCTACAATCACCCAGGAGACTCAGGAGTGAAGCTGCTCTCTGCTGTACTGGAGGATCCCAGCTGTAAACTGGAGAAGCTGAAGTGAGTACAGAGTGTGTGTCTGACACGCTACAGATACTTATGCATGTATGTGAAGAAGAGGCACCAATTAATAAATGGATACAGCAGTACTATGTCATTCTGCTTCTCCTGTAGTGTGGATTACGGTGGAGAGTGCAGGACCAGAGCAGGCTTACAGAAATGTAAGTGTCTTTGCATGTTTTTATTAATAATACCATGAATACTACTGTATGTTATGGTTGTATTCACACAATTGTTGTGATGAGTGGCTTTTTGCACTGTGTGTAGATGGATTTCCATGTTTGTGTTTAGGTGAGTTTCATGTCATTTTAGACAAACATCCAAACGCGAAACAAAAAATCAAAATCATCACCAAAACAGTATCAATTAATTTAATCGGTTTTTAAAATATTTTTTACAAATGCTTTATAGCTGCTTGTATTATCTTCGTGTTTGTGTGGGAGTGTAGGATGGTTAAATATATTATGAATTAGTTATACATATTTAATTTCACAAAAAAAGAATCCTTTGCATTTGTTCTTTTTGCGCATGCCGTGAGTGTATGTGTTTTCTGTGAGAGATTCGTTAGTATTGTCCTAAGGAGGCACCTGTATGCAGTGAGACCGGACTCTCTCCTCAAGTGCAAAATATGAATTTGCATTTTTACAGGGTGGTTCTGGAACATTCCTTAAAATTCATGAGAGAATATTACTGATTGGTCACTGAATCCCTTAAACCAGGGGAGCCCAAATCCAGTCCTGGAGGGCCAGAGTCCTGCACATTTTTGGGTTTCCCCTCACTTAACACACCTGATTCATCAACTTGTGCTAATAACCACACAGCTCTTGAGCTGAATTATTTATGGTGGAACAGGGAAAGAACTTTGCTGCACAGGGCACCGCCCCCCCAGGACTGGATTTGGACACCCCTGCTTTAGGTAGAAGAAACAGGCAGCACAAGTCGATGTTAACTGGCCAATGAGGTAGTGCCCCTCTCATAAATATTAATCAGCCAGCCAATCGTGTAGGGCTTCACTCGTGAATATTAAAAAGTTCTCCTGATCCACGGTGCTAAAAGAAATTAGCGCCCGGGACACACTGGATGTGCGGCGGAAAATATCAAATTTCATTTCGGCGCCCATGTTAACAGATTAGAGCGGCCGCGTGCGTGCGCGAGATGCGGGGCTCACGCCTCGCGGCAGCGGCGCAGCATCTACAGTCACGCGCGCGGTAAGTGGTTCTCTATGGAAGCGTATTGCATTCATCTGGGAAAAATTAATTCTGTTTTTCCGAATTAATGAGATAATAATCCCGTTTTTCACAGCAATATTTTTCTGAATTAATGAAAACCTTCCTGTTTTTTATGATGCGCGCACGATCTGTGCCGGAATTATCGTTTATATCAGAATCCAGATCCAAATGTTTATTAAATATCACTTTAAACATGTAATAATATTACTTAAATATTCTGTTATTGATGGCCATTTTCGAGCCGCATGCGCCTTAATTAGCGGTTTGAAGGAAAGACACGTACTGACTTTAGTATTGATCTCTGGTGCCGTTTTGTGGTAAATATGCTTGTGATTAATATGTCTGATGAATGTCGCTGCTTTGTCATTTTTTAATTAAATTAATTAAGCTGTTAGTTTAGCTCGCGCCCCATTTTGGCGGCTCTTCCCGCCGCCGTCGCGCGCCCACTTTATGTTTCATAAACTTCAGTTCCCGCTTCGTTAGGGGAAGCTGTGCTGTTTTTATATCGTACAGAAACATAAAGTACAGGCGGCCTGATGGGATTAATAATTCTTCCTCCTGCCTACAGACTCCTGCCAGCTGACGCTGGACCCCAACACAGCAAACAGATTCCTGTCTCTGTCAGGGGGGAACAGGAATGTGACATGGGGGGCAGAGCAGCAGCCATATCCTGATCATCCAGAGAGATTTGACGGCTGGTGCCAAGTTCTGTGCAGAGAGAGTCTGACTGGCCGCTGTTACTGGGAGGCTGAGTGGGATGGAGATGGAGCCTGGATAGGAGTGACTTATAAAGGGATCAGGAGGAAAGGATGGAGTGACTGTTGGCTTGGATACAATGACAAGTCATGGTGTCTGTACTGTAATACTGACAGATACTCTGTCTATCACAATAAGAAACCGACTCTCATACCCACAGATCCCTCAGGCTCCCGCAGAGTAGGAGTGTATCTGGACTGGGGGGCTGGTGCTCTGTCCTTCTACAGAGTCTCCTCTGATGGACTGACCCCCCTGCACAGATTCACCTCCTCATTCACTGAGTCCCTCTATCCAGGGTTTGGGGTTTATAGTGACTCCTCAGTGTCACTGTGACGTGTTGCTGGTTCTCCTGCAAAAAGGTCAAATCTCTGCTTTTTAACCTTTATTATCCTTTTTACTCTGAAATGTACAGAACTGTGCAAAAGTCTTAGGCAGACAAAGAAAATGATGTTTAGATTATCCTGCTGTTGGTGTAAAACTATGATATGATGCCTGTCAGTGTGTCAGCTTCGCCATTTCAGAACCTCTGCTAAAATCATCCTAGTATTTGCAGCGACCGTCCAGTACAGCCATGTATTTTTTGACTTGGCCACTAACACACCTCATACAGCTAGTCAATCTCTCACTGACTTTTAAACCGATATATTTAATTATTTAATTGAGCTGTTGGTGAAATTTAACAAAATCATGGAACGGCTGAGGTGCCCCTGAGGAGAAGTTTGGGAACTGAAGTTGTGTTCATCTAGCCATCCAACTAGATATCAGTAACTTTTTAGAAAACAGAAGAAATTATTACTAGTTTTTATTGTGTTACTTTTAATTTGCACACGTTCTAATGTTAAATTGTATTTTTTGTTCTAAGCCAAAGTACACTTGCTACCCAGATAAACAGCTTTAAACATTTCTTTGGACTGCCTAAGACTTTTGCACAGTACTGTGTGTTTGACAAAAAATAAATGACTGTCTTCAGTGAGCTGAATAACATCAAAAATATTGTTTTTTTATACGTTTTCTCTCTGACTAAAGTGTAATTAAATGTAATCCTGATTGGGGGGGGGGGCTATCCCCTTCTCCTGTATATGTACATTTTATATATTATATATTTATGTCCATTTACAGTATTTCCTCCCTGTACAGTGACAATAAAGGCTTTCTGTTCTGTCCTATTAATGTCCTGCTTCAGCGTCACCCAAAGCATAACTGAGTAACATAATGAAACCACAGTCTGCTGGATTAAGTTAAATTCACTGTATTACTGCAGCTGAACAAAACTGACACAATGACTGTCAATCAGTGTATAAAATAATCATTTAACTAGAGACATAACAGACTGAAAAAAACTGGAAAATATAATTATGTCCTGGTTCAGTGGATTAAAGTAAATAAAATTATTATTAATATATTTAAATAAATAAAGAAATTTGATTTGTTAAATAATTAACACCCTTGCCACCACCCCCACACTGTAAAAGATCTGATTGCTCCCCCGTCATACAGAATAGGCAGGTGCCCAGACAACCTTGCCACCCCCACCCCACTGTAAAAGGTCTGGTTATGCCCCCGTCAAACAGAATAGGCAGGTGCCCTGACACCCTTGCCTCCCCCACCCCACTGTAAAAGAACTGCTTATGCCCCCGTCAAACAGAATAGGCAGGTGCCCTGACACCCTTGCCTCCCCCACCCCACTGTAAAAGGTCTGGTTATGCCCCCATCAGACAGAACGGGCAGGTGCACAGTCACCCTTGAAACCCCCACCCCACTGAAAAAGGTCTGGTTCTCCCCCGTCGGACAAAAAGGTCAGCTACCCAGGCACCCTTGCCACCCCCACCCCACTGAAAAAGGTCTGGTTCTCCCCCGTCGGACAAAAAGGTCAGCTACCCAGGGACCCTTGCCACCCCCACCACACTGTAAAACTTCTTGGTGCTCCTCCGTCGGACAGAAGGGGCAGGTGCTCAGACACCCTTGCCACCCCCCACCCCCACTGTAAAAGGTCTGGTTATGCCCCCGTCAGACAGAATGGGCAGGTGCCCAGGCACCCTTGCCTGCCTAACACACTGTAAAAGGTCTGGTTATGCCCCCGTAGGACAGAAGGGGCAGGTGCCCAGGCAGCCTTTCCACCCCCACCCCACTGTGAAAGGTCTGGTTATGCCCCCGCCAGATAACGGGCTGGTGCCCAGGATCCAGGCAGCCTTACAATCGCCCCTCCACACTGTAAAAGTTCTTGGTGCCCCCCCGTCGGACAGAAGGGGCAGGTGCCCAGACACCCTTGCCACCCCAACCCCACTGTAAAAGGTCTAGTTACTCCCCGGTAGGATCGAAGGGGTTGGTGCCCCGGCAGCCTTGCAACCCCCACCCCACTGTAAAAGGTCTGGTTCTCCCCCGTCAGACAAAAAGGGCAGCTACCCAGACAACCTTGCCACCCCCACCTCACTGTAATAGGTCTAGTTAAAGCCCCGTCAGACAAGACGGGCAGTTTCCCAGACAACCTTGCCACCCCCACCCCACTGTAAAAGGTCTGGTTATGCCCCCGTCAGACAAGACGGGCAGTTTCCCAGACAACCTTGCCACCCCCACCCCACTGTAAAAGGTCTGGTTAAAGCCCCGTCAGACAAGACGGGCAGTTTCCCAGACAACCTTGCCACCCCCCACCCCACTGTAAAAGGTCTGGTTATGCCCCCGTCAGACAGAACGGGCAGGTGCCCAGGCACCCTTGCCAGCCCCACCCCACTGTAAAAGGTCTGATTACTCCCCCGTAGGACAGAAGGGGCAGGTGCCCAGACACCCTTGCCACCCCCACCCCACTGTAAAAGGTCTGGTTACTCCCCCATAGGACAGAAGGGGCAGGTGCCCAGACACCCTTGCCACCCCCACCCCACTGTAAAAGGTCTGGTTAAAGCCCCGTCAGACAAGACGGGCAGTTTCCCAGACAACCTTGCCACCCCCACCCCACTGTAAAAGGTCTGGTTATGCCCCCGTCAGACAGAACGGGCAGGTGCCCAGGCACCCTTGCCAGCCCCACCCCACTGTAAAAGGTCTGATTACTCCCCCGTAGGACAGAAGGGGCAGGTCCCCAGGGACCCTTGCCACCCCCACCACACTGTAAAACTTCTTGGTGCTCCTCCGTCGGACAGAAGGGGCAGGTGCCCAGACACCCTTGCCACCCCCACCCCACTGTAATAGGTCTGGTTATGACCCCGTCAGACAGAACGGGCAGTCGCCCAGGCACCCTTTCCCCACCCCCCCTAACCCCACTGAAAAAGGTCTGGTTCTCCCCCGTCGGACAAAAAGGGCAGCTACCCAGACACCCTTGCCACCCCCACCCCACTGTAAAAGGTCTGGTTATGCCCCCGTCAGACAGAATGGGCAGGTGCCCAGGCACCCTTGCCTCCCCAACACACTGTAAAAGGTCTGGTTATGCCCCCGTCAGAGAGAACGGATAGGAGCCCAGGCAGCCTTACAACCCCCCCACCACACTGTAAAAGTTCTTGGTGCTCCTCCGTCGGACAGAAGGGGCAGGTGCCCAGACAGCCTTGCCACCCCCACCCCACTGTAAAAGGTGTAGTTACTCCCCGGTAGGATCGAAGGGGTTATTGCCCCGGCAGCTTTGCAACCCCCACCCCACTGTAAAAGGTCTGGTTATGCCCCCGTCAGACAGAATGGGCAGGTGCCCAGGCACCCTTGCCTCCCCAACACACTGTAAAAGGTCTGGTTATGCCCCCGTCAGACAGAATGGGCAGGTGCCCAGGCACCCTTGACTCCCCAACACACTGTAAAAGGTCTGGTTACTCCCCCATAGGACAGAAGGGGCAGGTGCCCAGACACCCTTGCCACCCCCACCCCACTGTAAAAGGTCTGGTTATGCCCCCATAGGACAGAAGGGGCAGGTGCACAGGCACCCTTGCCACCCCCACCCCACTGAAAAAGGTCTGGTTCTACCCCGTCGGACCAAAAGGGCAGCTACCCAGACACCCTTGCCACCCCCACCCCACTGTAAAACGTCTGGTTATGCCCCCGTCAGACAGAACGGGCAGGTGCCCAGGCAGCATTGCCACCCCCTCCCCACTGTGAAAGATCTGGTTATGACCCCGTCAGACAACGGGCAGGTGCCCAGGATCCCTTGCCACCCCCACCCCACTGTAAAAGGTCTGGTTGCTCACCCATTGGACAGAATAGGAAGGTGCCCAAGCACCCTTGCCACCCCCACCCCACTGTAAAAGGTCTGGTTACTCCCCCATAGGACAGAACGGGCAGGTGCCTAGGCACCCTTGCCACCCCCACCCCACTGTAAAAGGTCTGGTTACTCCCCCATAGGACAGAACGGGCAGGTGCCCAGACACCCTTGCCACCCCCACCCCACTGTAAAAGGTCTGGTTGCTCACCCATTGGACAGAATAGGAAGGTGCCCAAGCACCCTTGCCACCCCCACCCCACTGTAAAAGGTCTGGTTACTCCCCCATAGGACAGAACGGGCAGGTGCCCAGGCACCCTTGCCACCCCCACCCCACTGTAAAAGGTCTGGTTACTCCCCCATAGGACAGAACGGGCAGGTGCCCAGGCACCCTTGCCACCCCCACCCCCCTGTAAACGGTCTGGTTATGCCCCCGTCAGACACACCGGGCAGGTGCCCAGACACCCTTACCACCCCCACCCCACTGAAAACGGTCTGGTTGCTGCCCCTTCGGACAGAACGGGCAGGTGCCCAGGCAGCTTTGCCACCCCCACCCCACTGAAAACGGTCTGGTGTTGCCCCCGCAAGACAGAACGGGCAGGTGCTCAGGCAGCCTTGCCACCCCCACCCCATTATAAAAGGTCTGGTTATGCACCGGTCGGACAAACCGGGTAGGAGGCCATTGCCACCCCCCTCCCCACTGTAAAAGTTCTGGTTATGCCCCCGTCAGAAAAAAGGCATGTGCCATGGCACCCTTGCAACCCCCACCACACTGTAAAAGTTCAGGTTACTCCCCCGTCGGACAGAATAGGCAGGTGCTCAGACACCCTTGCCACCCCCCACCCCACTGTTAAAGGTCTGGTTGCTCCCCCGTTGGACAGAATAGGAAGGTGCCCTGACACCCTTACCCCCCCCCCCCCCACCACACTGTAAAAGGTCCGGTTACGCCCCCGTCACAGAGAAAGGATAGGTGTCCAGGCAGCCTTACAACCCCCCCACCACACTGTAAAAGTTCTGGGTGCTCCTCCGTCGGACAGAAGGGGCTGGTGCCCAGACACCCTTGCTACCCCCACCCCACTGTGAAAGGTCTAGTTACTCCCCGGTAGGATCGAAGGGGCTGGTGGCCAGGCAGCATTGCCACCCCCACCCCCCTGCAAAAGGTCTGGTTAAAGCCCCGTCAGACAGGACGGGCAGTTTCCCAGGCAACCTTGCCACCCCCCACCCCACTGAAAAAGGTCTGGTTCTCCCCCGTCGTACAAAAAGGGCAGCTACCCAGACACCCATGCCACCCCCACCCCACTGTGAAAAGTCTGGTTATGCCCCCGTCAGACAACGGGCAGGTCCCCAGGCACCCTTTCCCCCCCCCCAACCCCACTGTAAAAGATCTGGTTATGCCCCCGTCAGACAGAACGGGCAGGTGCCCAGGCACACATACCCCCGCGACACGTATATCGAAAGACTGGAACAATATTTCTTAGCTAACAACATTGAAAATGAGAGAAAAGTGGCAGCCTTGCTGAGTGTTATGGGCGCAAAGACATACAACTTACTGAGGAGTTTAACCGCGCCGCAAAAACCTGCTCAGAATTCGTTCAAAGATATAACCAAACTGTTGCAGGAGCACTTTAATCCGAGGCCACTTGTTATTGCAGAGAGATTCAGGTTTCATAACCGAAATCAGCAAAAGAACGAATCAATTCCCAACTACATGGCAGAGCTCAGGAAGCTCGCAGAACATTGTCAGTTTGGCGCGGGCTTGTCTGACGCACTCAGAGACAGGCTTGTGTGTGGTATGCATAACGAAAGCATACAAAGACGACTCCTAACCGAAAAAGACTTGACATTAGCCAAAGCATTAGAAATTGCAGTGGCAATGGAAACTGCCTCAAGGGATGCATCACAGTTACAAAAGAAAATTACAAATGAGACTCATAATGTTAACAAATTCTCAACCAAGCCAGTCAAGGCAGCTGTATGCTTCCGATGCGGGAAAAGTTCTCATGACCAAGCAGACTGCTGGTTTCGTGATAAGAACTGTAAACACTGTAATAAAAAGGGCCACATACAGAGAATGTGTAAAATGAAGCAAAATGAGGAAAAACAAAGATTTCAGAAAAGAGATAAAAGGGTGAATGAAATGAATGACACCGATACAAGTGGTTCAACCTCAGATGATACTGACACAGGGTTGGGGCATATAGCACTCCATTCAGTGTCAGGCAGTGATAAGAGGATGATATGGGTGACCCCAGAGATTGAAGGAAAGAAAGTAAAAATGGAACTAGACACTGGATCAGCACTTTCTCTTATATCGCTGAAAGATTACAAAGAGAAGTTTGCAAATATTAAATTGAAACGTACACCACTGTTACTGAAAACATATACAGGAGAAAAGGTGGCACCGGTGGGAAAAATTAAAGTCAAAGTGAAACATGAAGACAAAATGAAAACTTTGGATTTGTATGTGCTGCAATGCGGAAGTGTACCATTATTTGGACGCGACTGGCTGCATATGATTAAGCTCAATTGGCAGTCTATTAAGGTAATGCAGCCCGTTGAGAATGAAAGCAGTAAAGCCACACAGCTGAAAATTTAACTTCAACGGACAGCATCAGTCTTCCAAGAGGGCATAGGAACTTTAAAACACATGAAAGCACACCTCACAGTGGATGAGCGTGCCTCAGCCAAGTTTTTGAAAGCTCGTCCTGTCCCCTATGCGTTGCGTCCAAGAGTAGAGACAGAACTAAAGCGACTAGAGGACCAGGGTATTTTGTCCAAAGTTGAATGGTCAGACTGGGCAACACCAATCGTACCAGTTGTGAAGAAAAATGGCGCAATAAGGCTATGTGGCGACTTTAAGGTAACAATCAACCCAGTTCTCCATGCAGATCAATACCCGTTACCACGTATAGAAGACATTTTTGCTTCATTAGCTGAAGGGCAACATTTTTCAAAGATTGATTTGGCTCAAGCATATTTACAAATGGAAATGGATGCTGAATCAAAAAAGTACCTAACAATTAATACCCACAAAGGCCTCTTTCGGTACAATCGGCTAGTGTTTGGTATTGCATCCGCGCCTGCGGTGTGGCAGCGTGCTATCGATCAAGTGCTACAGGGCATTCCAGGCACACAGTGCTACTTAGATGACATTATTGTGACAGGTCATGACGACAGCTCCCACTTGGCTAATCTAGAGGCTGTCCTAATGAGGCTAGCTGAGTGTGGACTTAGAGCCAATAAGGACAAATGTGAGTTCTTTAAAGACTCCATTGAGTTCTGTGGGCACAGAATAGACAGAGAGGGTCTCCACAAATCACGAGACAAAATTGATGCCGTCCTGAAGGCTCCAAAGCCCACCAATGTTTCCCAGCTTCGCTCATTTTTGGGACTGGTCAATTACTATCACAAATTCCTGCCAAATCTTGCAACTGTGCTTCATCCATTGAACAGCCTCCTACAAGCAAAAGTGACCTGGAAATGGACAAAGAGTTGTGACCTGGCATTCCAGACTGCGAAAGAACTTATCCCATCCGAAAAAGTCTTGACTCACTGTAACCCAGATTTACCTCTTCGCTTGGCTTGTGATGCCTCGCCATATGGCACAGGTGCTGTCCTTTCACACTAAATACCGGACGGCTCTGAACGCCCTATTGCCTTTGCATCCAGATCTTTATGTGCTGCTGAAAAGAACTATGCACAAATTGACAGAGAAGGGCTTAGCCTTGTTTGGGGTGTCAAGAAATTCAACCAATACCTATATGGCAAATGTTTCACATTAATTACAGATCACCAACCCCTAGTGGCCATTTTTAACCCTAGGAAATCTATTCCGGCTATGACTGCAGCACGTTTACAAAGATGGGCATTGTTTTTAGGTGGACACAGATACGTGATTGAGTACAAAGGCACAACACGGCATGGTAATGCTGATGGACTCTCTTGTTTACCATGTGAGCCTGAAGTCAATGCCACTGCAGACCCAGCTGAGATGTTCCATACAACCCTTCTGGAGAACCTACCTGTCACAAGCGCACAGGTCAAACAGGAAACATCCAGAGATCCAACTATGGCAAAGGTCTTTGAGTTAACTGTGAAGGGGTGGCCTGCCAAAAACACAGTGGCCTTGCCTGAATACTTCAGTCGACGCGAGCAGTTATCCGTGTGTCATGGGTGCATCATGTGGGGTACAAGAGTTGTTGTGCCACCCAAGCTGCGATCCCGAGTCCTGGGAGCACTTCATGATGGACACCTGGGTGTGGTAAATATGAAAAGTCTTGCAAGAAGCTATATATGGTGGCCAGGCATTGATCAACAGATAGAGGAAATGGCCAAATTATGTCCTGAATGTCAGCAGACGCAAAAACAGCCTCCATCCGCCCCTGTCCACAGCTGGGAGTGGCCAACTGCCCCTTGGCAAAGGATCCACGTGGACTACGCTGGGCCTTTCCTAGATCGTATGTTTCTTGTGGTGATTCATGCATATTCAAAGTGGCCAGAGGTCTTCATAGTGAAAAATGCCACAAGCACAAAAACAGTGGAACTACTCCGCACACTGTTTGCAAGAACAGGATTGCCTGAACGACTTGTCAGTGACAACGGCAGTCAATTCACATCCGAGGAATTTCAGTCCTTCCTCCAGAGAAATGGCATCAAACACACCACAGCAGTACCTTACCACCCCGCCACGAACGGGCTAGCTGAACGATTTGTTCAGTCATTTAAACAGTCAATGAAAACAATGTCAAATGCTCAAGTGTCACTACCAGAGAAGATGGCAAATTTCTTACTTGCATACAGAAATGCTGACCATACTACCACAGGTCAAGCTCCTGCCGTATTGTTCATGGGAAGAAGACTGAGGCCACGTCTTGATTTGCTAAAGCCTGACCTGCGTAGAGATGTCATGCAAAAACAATCCATCAAAGCAAAGACTGGTCATGTTAGAAACTTTGTGATTGGACAACAAGTTCTGGCAAGAGACTACCGTCAGTCTAAGCAGAAATGGCAGCATGGTGAAATACTGTCCAAGACAGGCCCTCTAACATACACTGTGAGAGTTGGGGAGTGTTATCTGGCGTCGACACGCCGATCAACTGCTGGAAGCAACCGCTCAGCGTTCAGCCAATAAGAGCACAGAGGATGACCTTCATAACCCTGAGGACTCTGATGAGCTCGTGTGCACAGCCTCAGAGCCGCCGCCTCCCGATCATGGAAATGCTGCACTTGTTAATGCGGGTATTCCTGAGGTTCCTGTTCAGGGCTCTGATGAGCTCGTGTGCACAGCCTCTGAGCCGCCGCCTCCTGATCATGGAAATGCTGCACTGGTTAATGCGGGTATTCCTGAGGTTCCTGTTCAGGGCTCTGACCCTCACGAGAGACGCTATCCTGAAAGAGCTCATCATCCTCCCCAAAGACTGGACCGATAAAAATGCATTGCATTGTTTTTGCCATGTTTAATGAGTGTTAGGTGTGTTAAGTGTTCAGCACGAATGTCGAAGTGTTCAGGACTATTTGGTTGTAATTGTAAAGTTGTAATTGCCAGTACTGTAGTTGTGGGGTATATTATTGTTTCGTTTTCCTTTTATATGAGATAGACATCAATGCTGTAAGGGAGGAAATGTTATGTTCACATTAATTATATAGGAACTACTTTTCTGGTATGTACCAATAATTAACATACAGACAGGCTAGCGTAGGAATACGCAGAGTTAGAGAACTATATAGTCCTACACTGAGAAGTGACATGCGATGCAGTACAATTCCTAGTAAAGACATTGCTAACTTTACTTTGGTGTCTGTTGGATGTATGTTGTGAAAGTGAGAAACACAACAATGTACATTCAGAGCTTCCCGATGTCACAGTGGAAGGTGTACATGATGTTGCTCCCGGCTGTGTAGCAATACCATGTAACGCAGCGCGAACACCTGCCAAAACTGCATGTTCTATGGCCTCTAAGTGAGCAGAATTCGCCATGTTGTCCCGCATCAGCCCTAACCTGCGCTCTCGTCGGTACCGCCCATTTTACACAAATGGGCGTGGCTAATTTGCATACGTTCTCAACATTTAGTCTACATTTAGATTTAACATTTAGATTTAATATTTATATTTAAGTTTTATATTTAACATTTATATTTATATTTAAGTTTTATATTTAACATTTATATTTACATTTACATTTATATTTACATTTACATTTATATTTAACATTTATATTCACATTTACATTTATATTTAACATTTATATTCACATTTACATTTAACATTTACATTTAATATTTATATTTAACATTTACATTTAATATTTATATATAGACAATATTTATATTTATATTTACATATGATAAACAATTTTGAACATAATTTACACAGCAAAAAATAATCCAAATAATCCTGATAATCCACAACACCATTGACTTCTAGGTAAATGTCAGAAAATTGCACTAAATGTTGAAAAAGTGGCAAGTACAAAAATGTTTGCTACCTTTACAAACAGCGCCCCATACCAACTAATTCCAATAACCGCTTATCCAGTACAGGGTTATGGGACACACACATCACAGGAAGCACAGGGCACAAGGCAGAGACACCCTGGATGGGATGCCAGTCCATCACAGGGCAAACACTCACTCAAATTGCTGAGGACAATTTAGTGACACTAATTCACCAAACTGCATGATCTTGGACAGCAGGAAGAAACCTGAGGAAACCCACAGGAACACGGGGAGAATATGAAAGCTGTACATGCAGAACCAGGAGTGGGAACCACACCCACAAGCCTGGAGGTGTGAAGTGAGAGCAGCTGGTCTGAAGTCCTGAAGGGAGCTGGAGCGCCATTTCTTTGGAACAGTGTGGAGCCGTCCTGCATTACTGCTTATCCTGTACAGGGGGGTGGGGAGCCTGGAGCCTGTCCCAGGTGGCACAGGGCGGGGGACACAATGGACAGGATACTAGTTTATAGCAGAGCACAAACTCACACATACAGACTCACACTAAGGGCAGCTTAGAGATTCCAATCGGCTGATCGCAGTTTCATGTTCTCCAAAGTAGGAGGAGAAAGCCCACACTGGAAGAACATGCAGACTTCACACGTACAGCAGGAGGGACAGGAAACAAGCCAAGAGACAGAGGTTACACCCCGAGACCCCACACCCCCCCACAATCACACATACTGTTAGGATTTGTTTAAAAGTTACATTTTAATGCTACAAAATGATGACTGACTATGAACTTCATATTCCAGAACTTTGTTGGAATCTATGCTGACTTTAAGAATGTTACCTTACAGGATTTACCCGTTTCTGTGCACTGTACCTACAGTAAGGAGGTGTGATCTCTGCTCCTTCAAAGCAGACAGACTCACTCACATATGATTACAGTTCTAGTACATAGCAGATACTGTTGCTGAAAGTGGTGAACAAGTGAGGCAAATATAACAATGCAAACATGCCGCTGTCAAGGTGCTGCATGGGCACTAGTGCAGCTAGGCTGGTATTTCTGGGCTCCACAGACATCACTGGTGGTTGGTGTCGTGGTCACCGGGGTGAAAGACTCGTGCAGCAGATGTTTCTCAGACAACAAACAGGGACTTACTGGGATCAGGATGGGAGGCTATGGAACCGGCAACACATAAGGCACAACATCAGTGATCGAACTGGGGAACACAGGACCAGGAAGCACTTAAATGGAGGACTAATGATGGAAGAGACTGGAGACAGCTGGGAGTGTTTCACACGAGGGCTGGAACGAGACGTGAGACCAACAAGCAGCAAACATGGCCTGTTAGAGCCACGTCAGGGAGGAGGCGGGACATTTAATTTCATTTTTATATAGTGCCTCACAGAGTCGTCCCAAGGCACTTTACATAGATGTGTAGTCATACATTACAACATCATTAAAGAGAGTGATACACAAAACGGGAAAAAGGAAAGAAAAATATTAAATAAAGAAAGCCAGATGACAACGGAGGAGAGGAACCAAAAAACCCCAAGTAAGGAGAAAAAAAGACCTCTGGGGGTCCATGAACAACTGGCTGCCCAACCCCCCCGGCAGACTAATATTACTGAGAACAGAAAAGAGTGGAGCTGCTTGCTAAAGGCCAGGTGTGTCAATAAGCCTGTTCTCCACGCTGGCCTGTGTAGGGTGACACTCAAGGCTGCACCCAGGATGACACAGTTAGCAGGTCCAATTCGCAGTGTCACCCCTCTATGGAACAGAACCGGGACTCCAGCTGAGATGGTGCCCCCCCCGGGCAGCACCTGGAAATGTGGGGAGGCAGAGAGCATGGATGGTCAGAACATGCGTTGACACATAAATGGACAAGCATAGTGGATAAAAATGGCATTGCTTAATGTGACAGTACCCCCCCCCCCCAACCCACCAAAAGCATGCGCTCCGGCCATGAAGTCCAAGGGGGTTAGACAACAGGGATGGAACCGGACTGGACTCTGGACTAGACAGGGGACGACAGAACAGATGGTAGACAGGACAAGACCAGACAAGACTAGACAGAACACTAGACAGACAGCAACACCAGACATAAGAGCAGTTGCAGGACATCACTAAGGACATGGAGCGGATAAAGGAAAAGCTAGGAACCACAGGTACAGCAGTCCTGTCAGACCCCAAAACAGGACGGACAGGTGGAGGGTCAACAAGAACTGGGGCACAGGATGCACAAGACAAGGAGAGATGGGGCATCCAGGGAAGACAGGCAAAGACTCGGGGCTGGGGACCCTCCTAGGCCCCTTTCCAGGTGAGGCTGAACTCTGCCGAATCACAGGACCAGAGGGTCTGGGAGGGCCAGCAGGGCTGGAGGACGTGAGGGGTTGGGAGGTGATGAGAGAACCGCAGAGCAGTAGGGCAGCAAGGAGACAACAGGACAGGAACAGGAAGATGGCAAGGGACATACAGGGCAAGAGCAGAGACTGGCAAACCCTCTCTGGGAGACAGACATTCTGCCTGCCGCTTTCTTGGACTCCTGTTGATACTGGTGATCACCCAAGAAACTGGGACCAGAGTAACCGGAGTCTGGGATGAAGGAGGGACCCACGTATCAGGACCCAGGGCACTCTAGCAGGACATCCTCTGGATCCATCTTCTCTGGGCTGGTGGCAGCCTGCAGGCATGTGCCGGTGGGACGTCAGGATAGAAAGTGGGCACCAGCAGGCCGTCAGGAGATGAGGTGGGCGCCGGCTGGACGTCTGGGGACATTGAGGTGGGTGCTGGCCAGGCATCAGGGGACAGAGAGGTGGACGCTGGCCTGACATTATGGAGCAGTGTGGCAGGTGTCGGCTGGTTACCAGGGAACCGTGTCAGATCTGTGGGGCGAGTTGTGGGGGTTGGGTGCAATGTGGATGAGGTGGCAGTGTATGCAGGGGCCTAGGCGGACCGATCATCGGCTACCAGTTCTGGTTCTAGGAACATGGAATGTAACCTTTCTGGTGGGAAAGGAACCTGAGCTGGTTGGGGAGGTAGAGAGATACCGACTAAATATATGCACAGGTTTGGCTTGAGAGGGGCTGGACTCCCCTCTATTGCACTCTTGACTTGCCCCTGGTGAGAGGCACTGGGCAGGTGTGGGTCTACTTATGTGCTGATTTCACACGGCCGCCATTTTGAATGGAAAGCGAGGCAGAGGAGGGAGTCACCCCAAGTGGAAGCCTGGAAGTACAGTCACATAACAACGGCTTGGACCGTAAACTTTGAGCTGGTGCCACGTTTTACCATAAACGATGCTGAAAAATGGGCTGAGGAGGGATGTTGAATATCAAGAGCAGTTCTGTTAAAAGGATACAGCGACTGAATAGAGGGTAACATTACTGATATTAAAGGTAAGTTAACGATTTTGACAGGCGTAGCCTAAGTGTTAATGTACTAGCTAATCAGCAAATATCAAAATATTGTTTCCAGCGTGAATAACTAACGTTAGTCATTAACAAGATTGATTTATTTTCTGAGTTTACAATTTTCTGAGACAACAAGCACTATTATCCTGAGATAGGCTGAAAATGCTGGATACATATTACTAAACATATATAGTACATTACAGAGTTAATCAATGGGGTATGAATATATTTTAGGTCCAAGCAGAGTCAGGTACTTCACCTCCAATGGATCATGGGTTTTCACATAGAAAATAAAAATCTTCAGCCCCACTGTGAGGAATTATAGCAGGAGGCAGCTTGGTTATATGATACATCCTCACTACTGTAAATCCATGATTCTGCAAAAGTGTGTTTTCTAACTTTGAACTTAGCTTTTAAGTGTCCCGGTTACAAGGAAATCAAGGGAAAGACAAACCTTGATCACATTCTCGTCTTTGATAAGATGTACATCCTGGTTCAGAACAATATGCCACACTAGCATCAACGAATTTTGTGGAATTAATCCCACCTCAGCCTTGTTTTCATTTTGAAAATGGTGACCTCTGCGAAATAAGCTAATAGCCCCCCCCAATTCAGTGCCAGAACGTTGGAGTTCACCCCAGTGAACGAGAGGGTTACCTCCCTTCCACTTCGAGTTGGGGGAGGGGGTCTGACTGTTTATGCGTATGCACCGAACACCAGCTCAGAGTACCTGGCCTGATTGGAGACCTGAGAGGGGGGCTGGGAGGTGCCCCCCGTGGGGACTGCATTGTACTGCTGGGCGACATTAACGCTCATGTGCGTAGTGACAGTGAAACCTGGAAGGGTGTGATTGGGAGGAACGGCCTGGCCGATCTGAATCCCTGTGCTGCCCACAGTGTGTCCATAACGAACAGCATGGTGGAACATAAGTGCTCCTGTGACCGGAGCACCCTGGGCCGCAGGGCGATGGCAGTCTGATGGGACTGGTAATTTGTCACTTTTAATATCTCTCCTTATATGTTTCATGTTCTTTTAATTTAATGTTTTATCCATCCATTTTCCAAACTGCTTATCCTACTGGGTCGTGTGGGGTCCGGAGCCTATCCCGGAAGCAATGGGCACGAGGCAGGGAACAACCCAGGATGGGGGGCCAGCCCATCGCAGGGCACACTCACACACCAGTTACTCACACACCAGTCACTCACACATGCACTAAATGTTTTATTTTCATATGTATTCCCACGATTTTACGTTGTGCATTATGCATTTTATTTTTTATCATCTTTTCTGGAAAGCACTTTGAATGACCTTCTTGTATGAAGATGTGCTATACAAATAAACTTGACTTAAACCAACATAAAATATTCATTCTCTACTCACTTCAGCTTCTCCAGTTTACAGCTGGGATCCTCCAGTACAGCAGAGAGCAGCTTCACTCCTGAGTCTCCTGGGTGATTGTAGCTCAGATCCAGCTTTCTGAGGTTTGACTTCAGAGCTGAAGTCAGGGAAGAACAGCCTCTCTGTGACTATACAGCCTGACAGCCTATTGAAAGGAAACCACAAAATTTCAGACAAAATACAGGCAGCAGCGACCTGTCAAATCACCAGTGCTGAAGTTGCCAGTGACTGGCCTGGACCCACCAGAGCAAACAGCCCTTCAGCCCCCCCCCCCCCCCCCCCCACCCTTCCCCCATCCCAGGTCTCCCTGTTGCTGATAAAAAGCTGCCATTCGGGGGTAATATTCTGCACTTGGGTTTGCCTGAGTGCCTCTGTTCCTGCAGCTGCCACACACTGTTCACTGAAGCTCACCTTTTAGCGTCACTGACTGTAATAACAGACATAAATGATTGGCTTCTAAATTAGACCATCCAGTGAGAGCAACCCACTGCATCAAACAACTGGTCTCTCTCATCCCCAGTTCTGCCAGAAGAAGAGCACTGAGGACAGAGAGGATGAGACCCTGGACTGACGTCAAGATTAAATGGTGTGACGTCATAGAAACCGCAAGATGCCCACGGTCGAGCAGAGAACCACCCGTGAGGAAGTGAGGAATGCCAACAGGAGGCGGTTGGTATTAGATCAGTGGGTAATGCTGGTAGAGTAACCAGTTCTCCCCCCCACTCCTTATTTTCTACATCATTTTTTGCCTGCTGTCGTGTCACAGAGACACAGAGTTTGGCCAAAACACACTGATGCTCTTCTGACTGTACATTAAGTCGCTCAGTCCCCACAAGCCGTAGTGAGGAATTGTCTCTACGAAAAATGACCCTTTTCACAGAGACCCCTCTGTGTTGTCCTGTGTGTGTGACGCAGCTCCTGACCCCCTGCCCAGTCAGCATGATCCCCAATCCCCATTTATCCCCAGTTGTCACTTTGCGAGGCTGGAGAAGTCCTGCCATTTCCTGCAGACTTCAGTCCCAGATCACTGCTGGCCACGGTGGCCTTTCATCCTGGCAGAGATTTCCCTCCATTGTTTTCTCCACATCCTTCATTAGAAGGAGATGTGAACATCCCCAGCAACTACTGCAGGCCTGTCTGGCTTTAAATTACGCAAATTATAAAGATAAGTTAATTGCAAAAACCTTTATGGATGGAACAGTATTTTCAGAAATTCTGTTTGAGAGCCCTTAGCACATGAACATTTTAAAGCCTGTGGTCCACACAGATCTGTACAGTACAGTGAGAGCTGAGGATAGAAGAGATTCATCTCTCACAGCTGACAGGTGGCTGATTTGACACAGAATTGTGGTCATGCAGCAGATTTCTAAAATAATAGAGTATTTTATTTGATGTAATTCCAAGGAAATGTGATTTAGCTTCTTCTAAGGGACTGTGAATAGTCCAGCCCATGCATTTACTCTAGTGTACAGCAGAACAAGGTTTTCTCGGTCACTTTGGTACATTTCTCAGATCAGAAATTAAATTCTCATAACTACTTGTACAACCTCCACATCATCGAGTCCCTTTTGCACATCATAAATGCAAAGTCTCATTCTTTTGGTCAAATTGCAAATGCTTTGGCTCAGTCATGCGAATAATTATGTACAATCCTACATTTTCAATTGTTCATGACATGTTGGTCAAAATATATTATACTGGTTCTCTGTTGAAAAGTCTAACATCTGGTGTTAGTTCATTATATAACTCATTACCTGCAAAATGGTCGTCATAATCGCTCAAGCATGTTCTCTATACATCTGTACAACTGTGCATGTATATATATCCAGTACTGTGCAAAAGTCTTAGGCAGTCCAAAGAAATGTTTGAAGCTGTTTATCTGGGTAGCAAGTGTACTTTGGCTTAGAAAAAAAAGCACAATTTAACATTAGAACGGGTGCAAATTAAGAGTAACACAATAAAAACTAGTAATAATTTCTTAAGTTTTCTAAAAAGTTACTGATATCTAGTTGGATGGCTAGATGAACACCGCTTCAGTTCCCAAACTTCTCCTCAGGGGGACCTCAGCCGTTCCATGATTTTGTTAAATTTCACAAATAGCTCAATTAAATAATTAAATATATTGGTTTAAAAGGTCAGTGAGAGATTGACCAGCTGTATGAGGTCTGCTAGTGGCCAAGTCAAAAAATGCATGGCTGCACTGGACGGTCACTGCAAATACTAGGATGATTTTAGCAGAGGTTCTGAAATGGCAAAGCTGACACACTTTGACAGGCATCATATCATAGTTTTATACCAACACGAGGATAATCTAAACATCATTTTCTTTGCCTGCCTAAGACTTTTGCACAGTACTGTATATATATATTTAGGTCCTCAATCATGGCCTTACAATGGCTGAGGCTGGTCGGCCAAATGATGGGAGAACAACCATGTCCACAACCATTCAAACATTTAATAGAGCCAACAGGTATGTAATCCAACAATGTGCCCTGTACTGTAATATTGTCCTCTTACTGCAATGTTTCATATTACAGTATTCCATTTGCATTTTATATTATACAGTGAATTTTACTTCATACAGTTACATACTGGATGTATACTGTAGCACACATGTCGCGTCACTCATGGTCACACACACAGATGAACCTCCCCCCAAACCACAGGCAATACGCCAGGACAAGCAGTGTAGTACAATCTTTTATTAAACACGCAAGAGCAACCCCACTACTTAACACACAGGGGGGGAAACAGAATATCTAACACGACAAAGGGGGGGACATGCCCTACATACACGCCTTTCCCACTGAATTCACCCCCATAGAATTAGCACTTCAGTCTCCGAAATTCCTGTGAAAATGTTGAGCATGTACATGAGCGATTGACTACACACCAATACAATCCAAATCCAAAACACAGATGGTAAATGTGCTTTTCTACTTTTATGAGAACTGAAAGCGCTTTACAATTCATGCCTCACATTCACCCATCCACACACCGGGGGCAGAGGCTGCCATGCAAGGCGCCAACCTGCACGCCGGGAGCAATTTGGGGTTCAGTGTCTTGCTCAAAGACACTTTCATGGGGTCAGTAGAAACTAGGGCTTGAACCTGCAACTCTCTGGTTGCTAAACGATAGCACTACCTCCTGCGCCACCATCTTCCCCAAATGTAAGGAGAAGGAGGTTCTTCGGAGCTCCGAGATGTGATTGGCTGTAATAAATCTGGAATATAGCTATATGACAGTTTTTGATAACACCAGCATTTATTTTTTAGGCAAAAATGGCAGGCAGATCAGAACTGGCCGGATTTGATGTTGCAGCTTTTAATAAAAGACAAAACAAAATTAAAAAGTGGTGAAGTCTGAATGATTGTGTGTTTATTTCAGTTATTGATGTTGATAAGATTGGTTTCCTCATACAAATACAACACACATGATGTTTACTTGAAATGACTGAAAAGTGATACCAGGATCAGAGGGTCAATAAGCTTTTAAGTAATAATGTGGATTGTGCTTGGGATAGAAGCTGCACGTTGTGTTAAAGAAAAGTATAGATTTTCATTTGACAAAATATGCTAATGAATTGTAAAAACAATATTAGTGACATTCATCTTTAGATGACATTAATTACATAACTAATAATACTTTGAGAAGAAATGTTTTGTCGTTATTATTTTCTATTATCATTGCTTCTTACAGTAAATTATTCTTGATGCCCCCAGTCGGTGCCCATGTATGTAAATATGTGGGTAGGATGCCGGTTAAACCCCCCGATTCACGTGCAGCATTTGATCACAGTTGACCCCATTCATGCTGGGCAGAGTCATCCCGTCTTAGCAGAGTCCTGCTGAAGCTGTCTGTGAGCTTATTCTCCAGGTCTCACTGGCTTTTGTGTGGCTCCCCACACTTCTGTCACAGTAGACAGTCCTGCCTGCCTGCAGCTTAACCAATGAAGCGGCTCTTTCCTTGCATATAATTAATGCAGCAGCTATTTACTTGCATCTATCACTCAGGCGGCTGCTTCCCTGCATGTGACCTACTACAGTGTTTTATAAGGTGTTTCCTTTGCTGTTCTCAGTCTCTGCCCCAATTCCCCAGTTTCTTTCGCAGTTTTTCCTGCCATCTCTGCCACAGCTTCAGCTGCATTGTCTGCAGTCTCTCCTGCACTGTCTGCTCTGGCTGCAGCTCTGCCTCTTTCAACCCCCCCCCCCCCTCCTATGGCTCCTGCTGCAGCCAAACCCCCCCGCAGTTACACCCACTATTCCTACTGCTCCTCCTGCCTCTAATGCCCAACTGCCCCAGCATCAGCAGCTCCTGCTGCCCCTAATGCCCCAGCTCACTCTCTCTCTTGCTCTTCTCCTGATCTCAGACTCCCCTGCTTCCTCTCCTCTCTCATCCATCTCTTCTTTTGTCGTTTTCACCTCCATTTCTGTTATTACCTGGAGTGATTTATTTCCGTAATGACTGCTGCCATTGTTTGTCACCATGTTCTCTATAGCTGTCATCAGCTGTTTAATCTGAAGGCTGTTACTCCTGCACTCTGATTCATCCAGGTTTCCATCAGAGCTTGAAGGTCTTCCTGACCATTGGCCTGGTTCCTGATCAGGTGTGATGATCTTTGTTCTAACAGCCAGTTCTTCATTTCCTCCAGTGCCTGAACAGCCTGTGATTCCCCAGCTTCTCTCCTCTCTATCATCACTTGCTGTAGTTGTTCCATGAGATCTGCAGACTGAGCATTTTTATCTTTTCTGATCCAGTGCTTAGAGTGAATGACATGGACTCGGCCTCCACACTTATCAACAAGTTCCTTCAGATCCTTGTTCTCCTTCACATATTCCTCAGTGGTTTGGTTTTCTTTAAGCCCATCAGCCTGTGTGAAGAGGACACCTGTGTGTTTCAGGGCTTCCTCCCCAAACCACTTCAGTACCATCTTCACTGACTCGTTCTCTTCCCCCAGGATAACATTTCCTGTGCTGCTCTTCCTAGATCCTGTGTTTCCCAAAAGCACAATTCTCACTTCAGAAGGTGCTTTGGGAGAGAAACACGATATCAGTTACCATGAATATTATACATTTGTGTCAGTTTGATTGAAGACTCATAGCAATGTGCTACGATCAAGCCTGTCAGCAGGAGGCACCGTGAATGTGGTTATAATGAACATGAACATGCCATATTGCTGTGGAAATTCTCTAGCATGTCTTTAGCATGTCTTGGGTGCAGCTACTTTATTCTGTCAGCAGATGGCAGTGCAGAGCCACACAAAGCATGAGCGCATGGGAAAGAGACTGACAGTCAGAGGTACTTATTCAACTCATTTTGTTACTGAACACAGATATTTCATCTGTCTGCTTATCCAAAGGAAAACCTCATTTCTATACATAGTTTGTTTACATGAACACTGACAGAAAAGCTTTGATATGCAGCCAATCTTAGCAATTTCACGACAGATGCTTCTGTCCAGCTCAGTGGATGTCAGTCTGGCTCCGGGGTCGGCAACCGAATTAAGAGCCACTTTTCGGAAAAGAAGCCAGAGAATTTTACTGGAAACAAACATTTATTCTAAACAGATTAGCGACTTTTTATACATACCAACGACAGAGTAAAACAATTTTCAATGTTTCATGGACTTTTGAACAAAAAGTCTGCCATAATTTTATGAATCATATCATTTTCTTTTCTTTATATTAACAGGTTTAAGGTGTTCCGTTACTCTGATAAAACACTCAGCAAGATGAGCGGCTTTCCATTTTTGTAATGAACCGTATGCCAAAACAAAATGTTCACGTAAGCGTGTCAACTTTCCACTTATTACCACAAAACAAACAATACGTTTTGACCCTTTCGGCTCTCCGTACGGAATGAGGTTTTGGGGTAGAGCGGTCTGGATGCTGACAGAGGACACGCGCTTTCTGACCCCTCCTGCAGTCAGGTTGTCCTGGCATATCTGCAATCGAGAGACCGTACTCGGTCCGGGCGTCCAATTTGCAAAGTTATGCGCTAGAGTAATCCTGTGCGCAATGAGGCATGTATTTTAAACATTTTCCACTAAAATGCATCCCTAACAATCCATAAACCATTGAGATTATTCACATTAGACGGAAAACAAAGCATATATATTCGCTTCCGCAATGATCCACTCACTAGCATTATAGGGGAAAATATATGTATTTATTATAAGCCTATAAATTAAGGAATGGAAATTCACTCAAAAAATGCAATATGCTGTTTATTAAGAAGACAATTGCTTGATATTTTCGCATTATGTATTCAAAAAAGTTGTATAGGTGTGTCGAGCTCCGTCAAAACAGTTGAATTAGAACGAGTCCATTATGTAACTGGAACCCCTCCCACATGTAAACACAGTGACGCACTACAGCGTTGGTTTGTTGTCTGAGGCTATGATACTGACCACAAACACATTCTCAGATTTCACTGTACCAATCACAGCATATGCAGGCAGAAAAATGTTAGCAAAAAACATTCAGCATTAGATTCTAAAACCGTCTGTAATGTCTGTGTTTATCCAGTGGACCATAAACTAAAATAAGCTTTTTATTTCAGTTTCTTTCAAATGTTATAAGGTAATAAATAAACAATCATAATAATTAAACCATGCATTACTGACTATCAGACAACTTCAACAAGTTACCAAATGGATGCAAAATCAAAGATATTCATTTGCGCCTGGCACTAACCATGTATTCCTTCACAGTACTAAGCCATAGAAAGGGCCCCAATGAAACCCCTGCATTCCTGCATCGCAGATACTCTAATCTCAGCATTTATAAGATTATATTTGTACTACTTCCCAATTTTTATATTAGATGAGACTAAAAATTGGGAAATATCTATATGCACAAGTAGTTTTTCCAGATAAGAAGGATGATATCAAGACTGTCAGCATTTACGCATAAAATTATGACATACCTGAGTACCCCAGACTGTCCGGAAAACAAAGCCGTACAGCATGTGTGGATGACTAATGTACATACAGTGTCCATCCATCCACATGCGGGTCATTGTTGCAGGGGAGCCTGGGCCCATCCCAGCGAGATCCGCTTTCTTATAATTTAATTCTGATCCGATTTTATTTAGAAATCTGTGTTTTGTCTCCACCTAGTGGCGTCCAGTTGACGTATCCAGTGGATGTAAGAAATATGGCAGCAGTTTGATAGAGAGACATTATAACTGACTACAGTCACTTTATAGAATGTTAATCTGTAATAGCAAATGAATCCAATGGTGGATTGTTAATGGATATCTGTGTATATTTTTACACGTCTAATAATGATGTATGATAATGCATGCACATAAATTTAGTAGCTTTTGCCAGCCGGGCGTGGGAGGGGTTCAGTATCTATCTATGTATCAATTTATCTGAGTCAGACAGATAACTGAGGGTAGAGGAGTAAGGGTGCATGGGCACCTGCCCCCTCTGTCTGATGGAGGAGCATACAGACATTTTACAGTGGGCTGGGGGTGGCAAGGCTGTCTGGTCAGCTGCCCATTCTGTCCGACGGGGGCATAACCAGACCTTTTACAGTGGGGTGGGGGTGGCAAGAGACCCTGGGGACCTGCCCGTTCTGTCTGATGGGGCAACAACCAGACCTTTTACAGTGGGGTGGGGTTGGCAAGGCTGCCTGGGCACCTGCCCGTTCTGTCCGACGGGGGCATAACCAGACCTTATACAGTGGAGTGGGGGTGGCAAGAGTGTCTGGGCAACTGCCCGTTCTGTCCGATGGGGCAGCAACCAGACCTTTTACAGAGGGGTGGGGGTGGCAAGGCTGCCTGGGCACCTGCCCCTTCTGTCCGACGGGCCAGCAAGAAGGCCTTTTACAGTGGGGTGGGGTTGGCAAGGCTGCCTGGGCACCTGCCCGTTCTGTCCGATGGGGCAGCAACCAGACCTTTTACAGAGGGGTGGGGGTGGCAAGGCTGCCTGGGCACCTGCCCCTTCTGTCCGACGGGCCAGCAAGAAGGCCTTTTACAGAGGGGTGGGGGTGGCAAGGCTGCCTGGGCACCTGCCCGTTCTGTCCGATGGGGCAGCAAGCAGACCTTTTACAGTTGGATGGAGATGGCAAGGCTGACTGGGCATTTGCCCGTTGTTTCCTATGGGGCAGCAACCAGACATTTTACAGTGGGCTGGGGGTGGCATGTGTGCCTGGGTACCTGTCCGTTCTGTCTGACCGGGGCAGAACCAAAACTTTTAAAGTGGGGTGCGGGTGGCAAGGCTGCCTGGGCAGCCTCCATTCTGTCCGACGAGGGCATAACTAGAACTTTTGCAGTGGGGTGGGGGTGGCAAGGTTGCCTGGGCACCTACCCGTTCTGTCCGATGGGGCAGCAAGCAGACCTTGCACAGTGGGGCGGGGGGTGGCAAGGTTGCCTGGGCAACTGCCCTTTCTGTCCGACGGGGCAGCTACTAGACCTTTTAAAGTGGGGTGGGGGTGGCAAGAGTGACTGGGATAATTCCCTTTATGTATGACGGGGGCATATGCAGAATTTTTTACAGTAGGGTGGAGGTGGCAAGGCTGCCTGGGAACCTGTCCTTTCTCCCCGATGCGGGTGCAACCAAACTATTTGCAGTGGGGTGGGGGTGGCAAGGGTTCCTGGACACCTTCCTGTTCTGTCCGATGGGGGAGCAGCCAAACCTTTTACAGTGGGGTGGGTGTGGCAAGGCTGCCTCGGCACCTGCCCGTTCTGTCTGACGAGTCAGCTACCAGAGCTTTTACAGTGGGGTGGGGGTGGCAAGGGTGCCTGGACACCAACCTCTTCTGTCCGATGTGGCAGCAACCAGACCTTTTTCAGTGGGGTGGGGGTGTCAAGGCTGCCTGGGTACCTTCCTATTTTTTATGACAGGGGAGCAGCCAGACTGTTTACAGTGCAGTGGGGGTGGCAAGGCTGCCTGGGCACCTGCTCGTTTTTTCCGACGGGGGAGCAACCAGACCTTTTAAAGTGGGGTGGGGGTGGCAAGAGTGACTGGGATAATTCCCTTTATGTATGACGGGGGCATAAGCAGAATTTTTTACAGTAGGGTGGGGGTGGCAAGGCTGCCTGGGAACCTGCCCTTTCTGTATGATGGGGGCATAACCAGAATTTTTTACAGTGGGGCAGGGGTGGCAAGGCTGCCTTGGAACCTGCCCTTTCTGTATGACCGGGGCATAACCAGAATTTTTTACATTGCGGTGGGGGTGGCAAGGCTGCCTGAGCACCTGCCCGTTCTGTCTGACGGGGCATAACCAGACCTTTTACAGTGGGGTGGGGGTGGCAAGGCTGCCTGGGCACCTGCAGGTTCTGTCTGACGGCGTAGCAAGCAAAGCTTTTATATTGGGGTGGGGGTGGCAAGGTTGCCTGGGCACTTGCCCGTTCAGTCCGATGGGGCAGCAAGCAGATCTTCCACAGTGTGGTGGGGGTGGCAAGGCTGCCTGGGAACCTGCCCTTTCTGTATGACCGGGGCATAACCAGAATTTTTTACAGTGGGGTGGGGGTGGCAAGGCTGCGTGGGCACCTGCCCGTTCTGTCTGACGGGGGCATATCCAGACCTTTTACAGTGGGATGGGGGTGGTAAGGTTGCCTGGGCACTTGCCCGTTCAGTCCGATGGGGCAGCAAGCAGATCTTCCACAGTGGGGTGGGGGTGGCAAGGCTGCCTGGGCACCTGCAAGTTCTCCCCGAAGGGGGAGTAATCAGACCTTTTACAGTGGGGTGCGGCTGACAAGGTTGTCTGGGCACCTTCCCGTTTTGTCCGATTGGAGAGCAACCAGACCTTTTTCTGTGGGGTGGGGGTGGCAAGGGTGTCTGGGCACCTTGCCTTTCTGTCCGACGGGGCAGCTACCAGAGCTTTTACAGTGGGGTGGGGGTGGCAAGGCTGCCTGGGACCCTGCCCTATCTGTATAACTGGGGCATAACCAGAATTTTTACAGTGGGCTGGGGGTGGCAAGGCTGCCTTGGAACCTGCCCTTTATCTATGATGGGGGCATAACCAGAATTTTTTACAGTGTGGTGGGGGTGGCAAGGCTGCCTGGGAACCTGCCCTTTCTGTATGACCGGGGCATAACCAGAATTTTTTACAGTGGGGTGGGGGTGGCAAGGCTGCCTTGGAACCTGCCCTTTATCTATGATGGGGGCATAACCAGAATTTTTTACAGTGTGGTGGGGGTGGCAAGGCTGCCTGGGATCCTGCCCTTTCTGTATGACCGGGGCATAACCAGAATTATTTACAGTGGGGTGGGGGTGGCAAGGCTGCCTGGGCAGCCTCCGTTCAGTCCGACGGGGGTATAAATAGAACTTTTGCAGTGGGGTGGGGGTTGCAAGGCTGCCTGGGCACCTGCTGGTTCTGTCTGACGGGGGCATAACCAGACCTTTTACTGTGGGGAGGGGGTGGCAAGGGTGTCTGGGCACCTTGCCTTTCTGTCCGACGGGGCAGCTACCAGAGCTTTTACAGTGGGGTGGGGGTGGCAAGGCTGCCTGGGACCCTGCCCTATCTGTATAACTGGGGCATAACCAGAATTTTTACAGTGGGCTGGGGGTGGCAATGCTGACTGGGCACCTGCCTGTTCTGTCCAGCGTGGGAGCAACCAGAGCTTTTACAGTGGGGTGGGGGTGCCAATGCTGACTGGGCACCTGCCAGTTCTGTCCGACGGGGGAGCAAGCAGACATTTTACAGTGGGGTGGAGATGGCAAGGGTGTTTGGGCACCTGCCACTTCTGTCCGACGGGGCAGCTACCAGAGCTTTTACAGTGGGGTGGGGGTGGCAAGGGTGCGTGGGCACCTACCTCTTGTGTCCGACGGGGGAGCAACCAGAACTTTTACAGTGGGCTGGGGGTGGCATGTGTGCCTGGGTACCTGTCCGTTCTGTCCGACGGGAGATCAAGCAGACATTTTACAGTGGGGTGGAGATGGCAAGGGTGTTTGGGCACCTACCTTTTGTGTCCGACGGGGCAGCTACTAGAGATTTTTCAGTGTGGTGGGGGTGGCAAGGCTGCCTGGGCACTTGCCTGTTGTGTCCGACGGGGCAGCAACCAGACCATTTACAGTGGGGTGGGGGTGGCAAGGCTGCCTGGGAACCTGCCCTATCTGTATAACTGGGGCATAACCAGAATTTTTACAGTGGGCTGGGGGTGGCAAGGCTGCCTGGGCACCTGCCAGTTCTCCCCGACGGGGGAGTAATCAGACCTTTTACAGTGGGGTGGGGGTGCCAATGCTGACTGGGCACCTGCCCGTTCTGTCCGACGGGGGCATAACCAGAATTTTTTACAGTGGCGTGGGGGTGGTAAGGATGCCTGGGCACCTGTCTCTTCTGTACGACGGGGCAGCAAACAGACCTTTTACAGTTGGGTTGCGGTGGCAAGGCTGTCTGGGCACCTGCCAGTTCTCCCCGACGGGGGAGTAATCAGACCTTTTACAGTGCAGTGGGGGTGGCAAGGCTGCCTGGGTAACTGTCCGTTCTGTCTGACGGGGGCATAACCAGAACTTTTAAAGTGAGGTGGGAGTGGCAAGGCTGCCTGGGCACCTGCCCGTTCTGTCCGACGGGGGAGCAAGCAGACCTTTTACTATGGGGTGGGCGTGGCAAAGGTGTCTGGGTAGCTGCCCCTTTTGCACGACGGGGGAGAACCAGACCTTGTTCAGTGGGGAGGGGGTGGCAAGGTTACCTGGGAAACTGTCCGTCTTGTCTGACGGGGCTTTAACCAGACCTTTCACAGTGTGTTGGGGTGGCAAGGGTGCCTGGGCACCTGCCCATTCTGTCTGACAGGGGCATAACCAGACCTTCTACAGTGGGGTGGGGGTGGCAATGCTGCCTGGGCACCAGCCCCTTCGATCCTACCGGGGAGTAACTAGACCTTTTACAGTGGGGTGGGGGTGGCAAGGGTGCCTGGACACCAACCTCTTCTGTCCGATGTGGCAGCAACCAGACCTTTTTCAGTGGGGTGGGGGTGTCAAGGCTGCCTGGGTACCTTCCTATTTTTTATGACAGGGGAGCAGCCAGACTGTTTACAGTGCAGTGGGGGTGGCAAGGCTGCCTGGGCACCTGCTCGTTTTTTCCGACGGGGGAGCAACCAGACCTTTTAAAGTGGGGTGGGGGTGGCAAGAGTGACTGGGATAATTCCCTTTATGTATGACGGGGGCATAAGCAGAATTTTTTACAGTAGGGTGGGGGTGGCAAGGCTGCCTGGGAACCTGCCCTTTCTGTATGATGGGGGCATAACCAGAATTTTTTACAGAGGGGCAGGGGTGGCAAGGCTGCCTTGGAACCTGCCCTTTCTGTATGACCGGGGCATAACCAGAATTTTTTACATTGCGGTGGGGGTGGCAAGGCTGCCTGAGCACCTGCCCGTTCTGTCTGACGGGGCATAACCAGACCTTTTACAGTGGGGTGGGGGTGGCAAGGCTGCCTGGGCACCTGCAGGTTCTGTCTGACGGCGTAGCAAGCAAAGCTTTTATATTGGGGTGGGGGTGGCAAGGTTGCCTGGGCACTTGCCCGTTCAGTCCGATGGGGCAGCAAGCAGATCTTCCACAGTGTGGTGGGGGTGGCAAGGCTGCCTGGGAACCTGCCCTTTCTGTATGACCGGGGCATAACCAGAATTTTTTACAGTGGGGTGGGGGTGGCAAGGCTGCGTGGGCACCTGCCCGTTCTGTCTGACGGGGGCATATCCAGACCTTTTACAGTGGGATGGGGGTGGTAAGGTTGCCTGGGCACTTGCCCGTTCAGTCCGATGGGGCAGCAAGCAGATCTTCCACAGTGGGGTGGGGGTGGCAAGGCTGCCTGGGCACCTGCAAGTTCTCCCCGAAGGGGGAGTAATCAGACCTTTTACAGTGGGGTGCGGCTGACAAGGTTGTCTGGGCACCTTCCCGTTTTGTCCGATTGGAGAGCAACCAGACCTTTTTCTGTGGGGTGGGGGTGGCAAGGGTGTCTGGGCACCTTGCCTTTCTGTCCGACGGGGCAGCTACCAGAGCTTTTACAGTGGGGTGGGGGTGGCAAGGCTGCCTGGGACCCTGCCCTATCTGTATAACTGGGGCATAACCAGAATTTTTACAGTGGGCTGGGGGTGGCAAGGCTGCCTTGGAACCTGCCCTTTATCTATGATGGGGGCATAACCAGAATTTTTTACAGTGTGGTGGGGGGTGGCAAGGCTGCCTGGGAACCTGCCCTTTCTGTATGACCGGGGCATAACCAGAATTTTTTACAGTGGGGTTGGGGTGGCAAGGCTGCCTTGGAACCTGCCCTTTATCTATGATGGGGGCATAACCAGAATTTTTTACAGTGTGGTGGGGGTGGCAAGGCTGCCTGGGATCCTGCCCTTTCTGTATGACCGGGGCATAACCAGAATTATTTACAGTGGGGTGGGGGTGGCAAGGCTGCCTGGGCAGCCTCCGTTCAGTCCGACGGGGGTATAAATAGAACTTTTGCAGTGGGCTGGGGGTTGCAAGGCTGCCTGGGCACCTGCTGGTTCTGTCTGACGGGGGCATAACCAGACCTTTTACTGTGGGGAGGGGGTGGCAAGGGTGTCTGGGCACCTTGCCTTTCTGTCCGACGGGGCAGCTACCAGAGCTTTTACAGTGGGGTGGGGGTGGCAAGGCTGCCTGGGACCCTGCCCTATCTGTATAACTGGGGCATAACCAGAATTTTTACAGTGGGCTGGGGGTGGCAATGCTGACTGGGCACCTGCCTGTTCTGTCCAGCGTGGGAGCAACCAGAGCTTTTACAGTGGGGTGGGGGTGCCAATGCTGACTGGGCACCTGCCAGTTCTGTCCGACGGGGGAGCAAGCAGACATTTTACAGTGGGGTGGAGATGGCAAGGGTGTTTGGGCACCTGCCACTTCTGTCCGACGGGGCAGCTACCAGAGCTTTTACAGTGGGGTGGGGGTGGCAAGGGTGCGTGGGCACCTACCTCTTGTGTCCGACGGGGGAGCAACCAGAACTTTTACAGTGGGCTGGGGGTGGCATGTGTGCCTGGGTACCTGTCCGTTCTGTCCGACGGGAGATCAAGCAGACATTTTACAGTGGGGTGGAGATGGCAAGGGTGTTTGGGCACCTACCTTTTGTGTCCGACGGGGCAGCTACTAGAGATTTTTCAGTGTGGTGGGGGTGGCAAGGCTGCCTGGGCACTTGCCTGTTGTGTCCGACGGGGCAGCAACCAGACCATTTACAGTGGGGTGGGGGTGGCAAGGCTGCCTGGGAACCTGCCCTATCTGTATAACTGGGGCATAACCAGAATTTTTACAGTGGGCTGGGGGTGGCAAGGCTGCCTGGGCACCTGCCAGTTCTCCCCGACGGGGGAGTAATCAGACCTTTTACAGTGGGGTGGGGGTGCCAATGCTGACTGGGCACCTGCCCGTTCTGTCCGACGGGGGCATAACCAGAATTTTTTACAGTGGCGTGGGGGTGGTAAGGATGCCTGGGCACCTGTCTCTTCTGTACGACGGGGCAGCAAACAGACCTTTTACAGTTGGGTTGCGGGTGGCAAGGCTGTCTGGGCACCTGCCAGTTCTCCCCGACGGGGGAGTAATCAGACCTTTTACAGTGCAGTGGGGGTGGCAAGGCTGCCTGGGTAACTGTCCGTTCTGTCTGACGGGGGCATAACCAGAACTTTTAAAGTGAGGTGGGAGTGGCAAGGCTGCCTGGGCACCTGCCCGTTCTGTCCGACGGGGGAGCAAGCAGACCTTTTACTATGGGGTGGGCGTGGCAAAGGTGTCTGGGTAGCTGCCCCTTTTGCACGACGGGGGAGAACCAGACCTTGTTCAGTGGGGAGGGGGTGGCAAGGTTACCTGGGAAACTGTCCGTCTTGTCTGACGGGGCTTTAACCAGACCTTTCACAGTGTGTTGGGGTGGCAAGGGTGCCTGGGCACCTGCCCATTCTGTCTGACAGGGGCATAACCAGACCTTCTACAGTGGGGTGGGGGTGGCAATGCTGCCTGGGCACCAGCCCCTTCGATCCTACCGGGGAGTAACTAGACCTTTTACAGTTGGATGGGGGTGGCAAGGGTGCCTGGGAACATGCCCATTCTGTCTGACGGGGGCATAACCAGACCTTTTACAGTGGGGTGGGGGTTGTAAGGCTGCCGGGGCACCAACCCCTTCGATCCTACCGGGGAGTAACTAGACCTTTTACAGTGGGGTGGGGGTGGCAAGGGTGCCTGGGCACCTGCCCGTTCTGTCCTACGGGGAAGAAATCAGACCTTTTACAGTGGAGTGGGGCTGGCAAGGGTGCCTGGGCACCTGCCCCTTCTGTCCTATGGGGGAGTAACCAGACTTTTTACAGTGGGGTGGGTGTGGCATGGGTGCCTTGGCACCTGCCCGTTCTGTCTGACGGGGGCATAACCCGACCTTTTACAGTGGGGTGGGGGTGGCAAGGCTGTCTGGGCACCTTCCTATTCTGTCCAATGGGGGAGCAACCAGACCTTTTACAGTGGGGTGGGGGTGGCAAGGGTGCCTGGGCAGCTGCCCGTTCTGTCTGACGGGGGCATAACCAGACCTTTCACAGTGGGGTGGGGGTGGCAAGGTTGCCTGGGAAACTGCCCGTCTTGTCTGACAAGGCTTTAACCAGACCTATTACAGGGGGGTGGGGGTGGCAAGGGTGCCTGGGCACCTGCCCGTTCAGTCTGACGGGGGCATAACCAGACCTTTTACAGTGTGTTGGGGAGGCAAGGGTGCCTGGGCACCTGCCCATTCTGTCTGACGTGGGCATAACCAGACCTTTTACAGTGTGTTGGGGAGGCAAGGGTGCCTGGGCACCTGCCCATTCTGTCTGACGGGGGCATAACCAGACCTTTCACAGTGGGGTGAGGGTGGCAATCGTGTATGGGCACCTGCCCCTTCTGTCCGACGGAGGAGCACCCAGAACTTTTACAGTGTGGTGGGGGGGGGGGGGGGGGGGGTAAGGGTGCCTGGGCACCTGCCCATTCTGTCTGACGGGGGCATAACCAGACCATTCACAGTGGGTGGGGGTGGCAAGGGTGTCTGGGTAGCTGCCCCTTTTGCACGATGGGGGAGAACCAGACCTTGTTCAGTGGGGAGGGGGGTGGCAAGGTTGCCTGGGAAACTGCCCGTTCTGTCTGACAGGTCTTTAACCAGACCTTTTGCGGATGGGGTGGGGGTGGCAATGCTGCCTGGGCACCTGCCCCTTCTGTCCTACGGGGGAGAAATCAGACCTTTAACAGTGGGGTGTGGGTGGCAAGGGTGCCTGGGCACCTGCCCGCTCTGTCTGACGGGGGCATAACCAGACCATTCACAGTGGGGTGGGGGTGGCAAGGGTGTCTGGGTAGCTGCGCCTTTTGCACGACGGGGGAGAACCAGACCTTTTTCAGTGGGGTGGGGGTGGCAAGGTTGCCTGGGAAACTGCCCGTCCTGTCTGACAGGTCTTTAACCAGACCTTTTGCGGATGGGGTGGGGGTGGCAATGCTGCCTGGGCACCTGCCCCTTCTGTCCTACGGGGAAGAAATCAGACCTTTTACAGTGGAGTGGGGCTGGCAAGGGTGCCTGGGCACCTGCCCCTTCTGTCCTATGGGGGAGTAACCAGACTTTTTACAGTGGGGTGGGGGTGGCATGGGTGCCTTGGCACCTGCCCGTTCTGTCTGACGGAGGAGCACCAAGAACTTTTACAGTGTGGTGGGGGGTTTGTAAATCTGCCTGAGCTCCTATCCGTTCTCTCTGACGGGGGCATAACCAGACCTTTTTCAGTGGGGTGGGGGTGGCAAGGTTGCTTGGAAAACTGCCCGTCCTGTCTGACAGGTCTTTAACCAGACCTTTTGCGGGGGGGGTGAGGGTGGCAATGCTGCCGGGGCACCAACCCCTTCGATCCTACCGGGGAGTAACTAGACCTTTTACAGTGGGGTGGGGGGTGGCAAGGTTGCCTGGGAAACTGCCCCTTCTGTCCGACGGAGGAGCACCAAGACCTTTTACAGTGTGGTGGGGGTGGCAAGGCTGTCTGGGCACCTTCCTATTCTGTCCAATGGGGGAGCAACCAGACCTATTACAGGGGGGTGGGGGTGGCAAGGGTGTCTGGGCACCTGCCCCTTCTGTCCGACGGAGGAGCACCAAGACCTTTTACAGTGTGGTGGGGGGGTTTTAAGGCTGCCTGGGCACCTGCCCGTTCTGTCTGACGGGGGCATAACCAGACCTTTCACAGTGCGGTGGGGGTGGCAAGGGTGCCTGGGCACCTGCCCCTTCTTTCCTACGGAGGAGAAATCAGACCTTTTACAGTGCGGTGGGGGTGGCAAGGCTGCCTGGGCAGCTGCCCCCTCTGTCCTACGGGGGAGTAAGCAGACCTATTACAGTGAGGTGGGGGTGGCAAGGGTGCCTGGGCACCAACCCCTTCGATCCTACCGGGGAGTAACTAGACCTTTTACAGTGGGGTGGGGGTGGCAAGGGTGTCTGGACTCCTGCCCCTTCTGTCCGACGGAGGAGCAACCAGACCTTTTTCAGTGGGGAGGGGGTGGCAAGGGTGCCTGGGCACCTGCCCTTTTTGTCTGAAGGGGGCATAACCAGACCTTTTTCAGTGGGGTGGGGGTGGCAAGGGTGCCTGGGCACCTGCCCATTCTGTCTGACGGGGGCATAACCAGACCTTTCACAGTGGGGTGGGGGTGGCAAGGGTGTCTGGGTAGCTGCCCTTTTTGTAATACGGGGGAGAACCAGACCTTTTACAGTGTTGTCGGGGTTGCAAGGCTGCCGGGGCACCAACCCCTTCGATCCTTCCGGGGAGTAACTAGACCTTTTACAGTGGGGTGTGGATGGCAAGGGTGCCTGGGCACAGGCCTTTTCTGTCTGACGGGGGCATAACCAGACCTTTTACAGTGTGTTGGGGAGGCAAGGGTGCCTGGGCACCTGCCCATTCTGTCTGACGGGGGCATAACCAGACCTTTTACAGTGTGTTGGGGAGGCAAGGGTGCCTGGGGACCTGCCCATTCTGTATGACAGGGGGCATAACCAGACCTTTCACAGTGGGGTGAGGGTGGCAATCGTGTATGGGCACCTGCCCCTTCTGTCCGACGGAGGAGCACCCAGAACTTTTACAGTGTGGTGGGGGTGGCAAGGGTGTCTGGGTAGCTGCCCCTTTTGCACGATGGGGGAGAACCAGACCTTGTTCAGTGGGGAGGGGGTGGCAAGGTTGCCTGGGAAACTACCCGTCTTGTCTGACAGGGGAGAACCAGACCTTTCACAGTGGGGTGGGGGTGGCAAGGGTGTCTGGGTAGCTGCCCTTTTTGTACGACGGGGGAGAACCAGACATTTTTCAGTGGAGTGGGGGTGGCAAGGTTGCCTGGACACCTGCACCTTCTGTCCTATGGGGGAGTAACCAGACCTTTTACAGTGGGGTGGGGGGGGGGTAAAGGGTTCCTGGGGACCTGTCCGTTCTGTCTGACGGGGGCATAACCAGACCTATTACAGTGAGGTGGGGGTGGCAAGGGTGCCTGGGTAGCTGCCCTTTTGGTCCGACGGGGGAGAACCAGACCTTTTTCAGTGGGGTGGGGGTGGAAAGGCTACCTGGGCACCTGCCCGTTGTCTGACGGGGGCGTAACCGGACCTTTTTCAGTGGGGAGGGGGTGGCAAGGTTGTCTGGGCACATGCCTTTTTTGCCTGACGGGGAGTACCCAGTTCTTTTACAGTGTGGTGGGGTGGGGGGGGGGGGTATGGGACCCTGGACACCTGCCTATTCTGTATGACAGGGGAGCAAGCAGACCTATTACTGGGGGGTGGGGGTGGCAAGGGTGTTAATTATTTAACAAATCAAATTTCTTTACTTAAATATATTAATAATAATTTTATTTACTTTAATCCACTGAACCAGGACATAATTATATTTTCCAGTTTTTTTTCAGTCTGTTATGTCTCTAGTTAAATGATTATTTTATACATTGATTGACAGTCATTGTGTCAGTTTTGTTCAGCTGCAGTAATACAGTGAATTTAACTTAATCCAGCAGACTGTGGTTTCATTATGTTACTCAGTTATGCTTTGGGTGACGCTGAAGCAGGACATTAATAGGACAGAACAGAAAGCCTTTATTGTCATAGTACTGGGAGGAAATACAGTAAATGGACATAAATATATAATATATAAAATGTACATATACAAGAGAAGGGGATAGCCCCCCCCCCAATCAGGATTACATTTAATTACATTTTAGTCAAAGAAAAAAACTATTAAACTATATTTTTGATGTTATTCAGTTCACTAAACACAGTCATTTATTTTTTGTCAAACATACAGTACTGTGCGAAAGTCTTAGTCAGTCCAAAGAAATGTTTAAAGCTGTTTATCTGGGTAGCAAGTGTATTTTGGCTTAGAACAAAATACACAATTTAATATTAGAATGTGTGCAAATTAAAAGTAACACAATAAAAACTAGTAATAATTTCTTCTGTTTTCTAAAAAGTTACTGATATCTAGTTGGATGGCTAGATGAACACCGCTTCAGTTCCCAAACTTCTCCTCAGGGGCACCTCAGCCGTTCCATGATTTTGTTAAATTTCACCAACAGCTCAATTAAATAATGAAATATATTGGTTAAAAAGTCAGTGAGAGATTGACTAGCTGTATGAGGTGTGTTAGTGGTCAAGTCAAAAAATACATGGCTGCACTGGACGGTCACTGCAAATACTGGGATGATTTTAGCAGAGGTTCTGAAATGGCGAAGCTGACACACTTTGACAGGCATCATATCATAGTTTTACACCAACAGGAGGATAATCTAAACATCATTTTCTTTGCCTGCCTAAGACTTTTGCACAGTTCTGTACATTTCAGAGTAAAAATGATTATAAAGGTTAAAAAGCAGAGATTTTACCCTTTTGCCAGGAGAACCAGCAACACGTCACAGTGACACTGAGGAGTTTATAACATAAAACCCTGGATAGAGCGACTCAGTGAATGAGGAGGTGAATCTGTGCAGGGGGGTCAGTCCATCAGAGGAGACTCTGTAGAAGGACAGAGCACCAGCCCCCCAGTCCAGATACACTCCTACTCTGCGGGAGCCTGAGGGCCGTATGGGTATGAGAGTCTCTTTATTATTGTGCAGGACAGAGTAACTGTTAGTATCACAGCACAGACACCATGACTTGTTATTGAATCCAAGCCCACTGTCCCTCTCTCCTTTCCTCCTGATCCCTTTATAAGTCACTCCTATCTCAGCTCCATATCCATCCCACTCAGCCTCCCAGTAACAGCGGCCAGTCAGACTCTCTCTGCACAGAACTTGGAGGCAGAAGTCAAATCTCTCTGGATGATCAGGATATGGCTGCCACTCTGCCCCCCCTGTCACCTTCCTGTTCCCCCCTGACAGAGACAGGTCTCTGTTTGCAGTGTTGGGGTCCAGCGTCAGCTGGCAGGAGTCTGTAGGCAGGAGGAAGAATTATTAATCCCATCAGGCCGCCTGTACTTTATGTTTCTGTACGATATAAAAACAGCACAGCTTCCCCTAACGAAGCGGGAACTGAAGTTTATGAAACATAAGGAGGGCGCGCGACGGCGGCGGGAAGAGCCGCCAAAATGGGGCGCGAGCTAAACTAACAGCTTAATTAATTTAATTAAAAAATGACAAAGCAGCGACATTCATCAGACATATTCATCACAAGCATAAAACGGCACCAGAGATCAATACTAAAGTCAGTGTCTTTCCTTCAAACGGCTAATTCCGGCGCATGCGGCTCTAAAATGGCCATCAATAACAGAATATTTAAGTAATATTATTACATGTTTAAAGTGATATTTAATAAACATTTGGACCTGGATTCCGATATAAACTATGATTTCGGCACATATCGTGCATATTAAAAAACAGGAAGGTTCTCATTAATTCAGAAAAAAATTGCTCTGAAAAACGGGATTATTAACTCATTAATTCGGAAAAACAGAATTAATTTTTCCCAGATGAATGCAATACGCTTCCATAGAGAACCGCTTACCGCGCGCGTGACTGTAGATGCTGCGCCGCTGCCGCGAGGCGTGAGCCCCGCATCTCGCGCACGCACGCGGCCGCTCTAATCTGTTAACATGGGCGCCGAAATGAAATTTGATATTTTCCGCCGCACATCCAGTGTGTCCCGGGCGCTAATTTCTTTTAGCACCGTGGATCAGGAGAACTTTTTAATATTCATGAGCGAAGCCCTACACGATTGGCTAGCTGATTAATATTTATGAGAGGGGCACTACCTCATTGGCCAGTTAACATCGACTTGTGCTGCCTATTTCTTCTACCTAAAGCAGGGGTGTCCAAATCCAGTCCTGGGGGGCCGGTGCCCTGTGTAGCAAAGTTCTTTCCCTGTTCCACCATAAATAATTCAGCTCAAGAGCTGTGTGGTTATTAGCACAAGGAGATGAATCAGGTGTGTTAAATGAGGGGAAACCCAAAAATGTGCAGGACTCTGGCCCTCCAGGACTGGATTTGGGCTCCCCTGGTTTAAAGGATTCAGTGACCAATCAGTAATATTCTCTCATGAATATTAAGTATGTTCCAGAACCACCCTGTAAAAATGCAAATTCACATTTTGCACTTGAGGAGAGAGTCCGGTCTCACTGCCTACAGGTGCCTCCTCAGGACAATACTAACGAATCTCACACAGAAAACACATACACTCACGGCATCAACAAATGCAAAGGATTCTTTTTTTGTGAAATTAAAGATGTATAACTAATTCAGAATATATGTAACCATCCTACACTCCCACACAAACACCAAGATAATACAAGCAGCTATAAAGCATTAGTAAAAAATATTTTTAAAAACGATTAAATGAATTCATAGTGTTTTTGGTGATGATTCAGATTTTTTGTTTCGCGTTTGGATGTTGTCTAAAATGACATGAAACTCACCTAAACACAAACATGGAAATCCATCTACACACAGTGCAAAAAGCCACACTCATCACAACAATTGTGTGAATACAACCATAACATAGTATTCATGGCATTATTAATAAAAACAACAACATGCAAAGACACTTACATTTCTGTAAGCCTGGTCTGGTCCTGCACTCTCCACCGTAATCCACACTACAGGAGAAGCAGAATGACATAGTACTACTGCTGTATCCATTTATTAATTGGTGCCTCTTCTTCACATACATGCATAAGTATCTGTAGTGTGTCAGACACACACTCTGTACTCACTTCAGCTTCTCCAGTTTACAGCTGGGATCCTCCAGTACAGCAGAGAGCAGCTTCACTCCTGAGTCTCCTGGGTGATTGTAGCTCAGGTCCAGCTCTCTCAGGTGTGATGGGTTTGACCTCAGAGCTGATGCCAGGGAAGAACAGCCTTCTTCTGTGACTCTACAGCCTGACAGTCTGCAGAAAGATGGGAAAAAAAATCCACAATAAATAAGATCACCTGACCATTACAAGCATTACTTTTAAGCAAAAGTGACTCCTCTAATAAATATTTCAATAATCACGCAAAATTAACATCTTTTGAACATTTTATAAGAACCTATACTTCTCAGAACCAGATCCAGTTGATATAGAATCATTTAAAAATAATCTAGACTTACCCATATTAACCAATGAAACAGCAAATGCCCTTGATGCCAGAGGTGGAGATTTCAGGTCCAGAGAGTACAAATCCAGACCAAGATTTTGTTTCAACCAACCAGATGAATATAAAGAGTCACAGAGACTCAACTGGTTTGTTGAAACAAAATCTTGGTCTGGATTTGTACTCTCTGGACCTGAAATCTCCACCTCTGCTTGATGCACCATTAACATCAGAAGAACTCCATAAGGTCCTCAACCAAATGCCTAACAACCAATCGCCAGACCGGATGGTTACCCTGCAGGAATGTATAGGCCATTACAGTGTTATTGAAACCTGATAAAGACCAAACACAACCCTCCAGTTACCGGCCATTACAGTGTTATTGAGACCTGATAAAGACCCAACACAACCCTCCAGTTACCCGCCATTACAGTGTTATTGAAACCTGATAAAGACCAAACACAGCCCTCCAGTTACCGGCCATTACAGTGTTATTGAGACCTGATAAAGACCCAACACAACCCTCCAGTTACCGGCCATTACAGTGTTATTGAGACCTGATAAAGACCCAACACAACCCTCCAGTTACCCACCACTCTCATTAATGAATAACTTGAAAATCATTACAAAAGCTCTCGCCACTCAGTTACAGACAGTCATTCCTACTATAATCCATCCTGATCAGACAGATTTCATCAAGACAAGACAATTATTATTTAATTTAGTCTAGACTGCTCAGCATACCCACACTAAAACCATGATTACATCATTAGATGCAGAAACTGCATCTGACAGTCAGTTGGACATTCCTCTTTAATACATTGCATAGATTTGGCTTCGGAGAATCGTTCACCCACTGGGTTAAAATACTGTACACCTCAGCCAAAGCTACAGTGTCACAGATGGGATGACATCACCTGCATTCACACTCCGCCGGGGAAGACGGCCTGCATTCCCACTCTCTCCTTCACTGTTTGCCATCTTCATAGAAACAATTGTGGCAGCAATACGACAGAACAGTGAAATAAATGGAATTCATACTAATAACAACACAAAATTAATCTCTATGCAGATGATATCTTGCTGTTTTTACGAAACCCTCAATATATGAAATTTTAATTTTATTAACACCTTTTCAAAATATATCAAACTACACAATAAACTTGAAAAAAAACCCATAATATTCTCACTGTCTGAAGATGCCTGGGAATCAGCTGATCAGGATGGTCCATTTCACACTGGAAATATCCGGTACTTGGGTATCTACATCTCCCACAGGCTGTCTGACTTGGTTACCCTCAACTACACCCCCTTACTCAAAACAATAGATGAGTCTCCCACTTGAATCAATAAAAATAAAATTACTCGTCCAGAATAATTTCAGAAAAATTCTTTCAAACTCAACTCATTAATGTCACATTTTTGCTGGAAAAACAAAAGCGCAACATCAATCTGTCACGGGAGACGGCAGCGATCGCGGGCAGAGCGGCGATCGTGCGGGCAGGCGAGTAAGAAGCAGGCAGACAGCCGAGAATCAGGGCAAACGAGGGGTTTAATCTCAAAGACGAGGGCACGAACATCGACTGACATCAATGACAGACAAGGAAAACTGGGGAGACCAGGACTTAAATGCACAGGACTGATTAAAAGCAAACGGACACAGCTGGGTGCGATCCGGGAAACACACGTGGGTAAGCAGGGGGCGTGGTACACAGGAGGAGCGGACGAGCCGGGCATGACACAAACATTCCACATTACAGAAAAATAAATCTCAAGGTGGATTACAAGCTCATTTTTCTTAATTATTACTTAGCAAATCAACTGCAAGACTTAACTAAATGGTCACACTTCAGCAGTAACAGCAGCTCATGGTTACAGCAGGAGCAGCTGTACTGTAAAAATCTCAGACATGCAGACTTACTCAAAATGTCATTAAAGAAACAAAACTGCTTTAACAACACAGTGCTGCCATTTCCACAGCACTGACAGCCCAGTGGAAAGCCATTAAAATCACTAACTGTACTCTCAGACCCTGTAAATACACGCCAATCTGGAATAATCTGGACTTCCTACTTCACAATATCACTATTCACTATCACTCACGGGGACAGAAAGGGATTACACATCTCCACCTCCTTTTCAGTAACAGTCATTTCATGACATTCAAAGACTTAATCCATAAATACGAGTTGAGAATATGCAATTTTTCTAATATTTACTAACTGAATCCAGCATCAAAACCAAAATGGACCTCACACATAATACACTGAATCCTCCTCAGATGAGACAACATTCTGCAACTTAAAAATAAAAAGAAACCTCTAGAATATATAATCCTCCATCTGCGACAGACACATTGATATTTGTACCAAAAATTAACTGGAATAAGGACCTTATCTTTTCCCCCAGCTCTGATTTCTGGATGGACGTCTGCAACAACATATTCACAGTGACAAATACTGGCCTTCAGTTCAGTACAAAGTAATTCACATAAAACATGTGACTCAATATAAAAAGTAGTCAGTACTGATACCTGCTCACAGTGTACAATGGGTGTCACCGATAATTATCTGCAAGCTATGTAAGTCTGTATACCTGCTCACAGTGCACTATGGGTGTCACAGATAATTATCTGCATGCTCTGTGGGCCTGTATACCTGCTCACAGTGTACAATGAGTGTCACAGATAATTATCTGCATGCTCTGTGGGCCTGTATACCTGCTCACAGTGCACCATGGGTGTCACAGATAATTATCTGCATGCTCCGTTGGCCTGTATACCTGCTCACAGTGCACCATGGGTGTCACAGGTAATTACTGTATGTTCTCTATAGGTGAAAGATCTGGACTGCAGACAGGCCAATTCAGCACCCGGACTCTTCTCCGACGAAGCCATGTGGTTGTAATATCTGCAGTATGTGGTTTTGCATTGTCCTGCTGAAATACACAAGGCCTTCCCTGAAACAGACGTCCTCTGGAGGGGAGCATGTGTTGCTCTAAAACCTTTATATTCCTTTCAGCATTCATAGTTCCTTCCAAAACATGCAAGCTGCCCATACCGTATGCACTTATGCACCCCCATACCACCAGAGATGCTGGCTTCTGAACTGAACGCTGATAACACGCTGGAAGGTCTCCCTCCTCTTTAGCCCGGAGGACACGGCACCCTTCATTACCAACAAGAATGTCACATTTGGACTCGTCTGACCACAGAACACTTTCCCTCTTTGAAACAGTCCATTTCAAATGAGTCTTGGCCCACAGGACACGACGGCGCTTCTGGACCATGTTCAGATATGGCTTCCTTTTTGCATGATAGAGCTTTAGCTGGCATCTGCAGATGGCACGGCGGATTGTGTTTACCGACTGTGCTTTCTGGAAGTATTCCTGAGCCCATTTAGTAATGTCATTGACACAATCATGCCGATGAGTGATGCAGAGTCGTCTGAGGGCCTGAAGACCACGGGCATCCAATACAGGTCTTCGGCCATGTCCCTTACGCACAGAGATATCTCCAGTTTCTCTCAATCTTTTGATGATGTTATGCACCGTAGATGATGAGATTTGCAAATCCTGTGCAATTTCACGTTGAGGAACATTGTTTTTAAAGTATCCCACAATCATTTTATACACTCTTTCACAGATTGGAGAGCCTCTGTCCATCTTTACTTCTGAGAGACTCTGCCTCTCTGACATCCCTTTTAATGCTAATCAGGTTACAGACCTGATATCAATTAACTTAATTAGTTGCTAGATGTTTTCCCAGCTGAATCTTTTTAAACTTTCTTGCTTTTTCAGGCATTTGTTGTCCCTGTAAGTCCCGACTCCCGACTTTTTTGGGACATGTAGCAGGCATCAAATTTGAAATGAGCTCATTTACTGGATAAAGGTGTACAATTTCCCAGTTTGAACATTTGTTATATTATCTATGTATCTGTTGTGAATAAAATATAGGCTGTTTTGAAAGTGTTTTATTTGTTATTTCATTCAAATTTAAAGAACTTTTCTGGAATTCTGGTTGTTGGTATGTTTGCAGAGGGTGGTGCAGTGGTTAGCACTGTTGCCTAACCCCTCTGGGACCCCGTTCGAGTCTCCGCCTGGGTCACATGTGTGTGGAGTTTGCATGTTCTCCCCATGTCGTCACAGGGTTTCCTCCAGGTACTCCGGTTTCCCCTCACAGTCCAAAAACATGCTGAGGCTAATTGGAGTTGCTAAATTGCCCATAGGAATGCATGCGTGAGTGACTGGTGTGTGAATGTCCCCTGCGATGGGCTGGCCCCCCATCCTGGGTTGTTCCCTATCTCTTGTCTATTGCTTCCGGGATAGGCTCTGTATCCCCTGCGACCCAGTAGGATAAGTGGTTTGTAAAATGGATGGATAGATGGATGTGTACTTGCTGATGTTTGCAGCAAACTATTTTGTGGATAAAAGCTACGTCAACGCCCGCCCCCCCCCCCCCCTTACTTTTTTGCTGTTATTTTTATTAATTATTATTATTACTGTTTGATTCATGTATTGTATGTTTCAATCATTACAGATATGTATGAAAGTGTGTTCGTGTAGGTATAGACATATATATGTATGTATTAATATACACTGCTCAAAAAAATTGAAGGAACACTTTTTAATCAGAGTATAGCATCAAGTCTTTTAAACTTCTGGGATATTGATCAGGTCAGTTAAGTAGCGGAGGGGGTTGTTAATCAGGTTCAGCTGCTTTGGTGTTAATGGAATTATCAACAGGTGAACTAGAGGGGCAACAATGAGACGACCCCCAAACCAGGAATTTAATTTCATTTCATTTAGTTTAACAGGTGGAGGCCACTGGCATTTTTCCCTCCTCAACTTTTCTGACAGTTTTTTCACTAGTTTTGCATTTGGCGACGGTCAGTGTCACTACTGGTAGCATGAGGCGATGCCTGGACCCTACAGAGGTTGCACAGGTAGTCCAACTCCTCCAGGATGGCGCATCAATACATGCCATTGCCAGAAGGTTTGCTGTGTCTCCCAGCACAGTCTCAAGGGCATGGAGGAGATTCCAGGAGACAGGCAGATACTCAAGGAGAGCTGACAGGGCCGTAGAAGGTCCTTAACATTTCAGCAGGACCAGTATCTGCTCCTTTGTGCAAGGAGGAACAGGATGAACACTGCTGGAGCCCTACAAAATGACCTCCATCAGGCCACTGGTGTGAATGTTTATGATTGTTTGGTCAATGACAGACTTCATGACATTGGCTTGAGGGCCCAATGTCCTCTAGTGGACCCTGTGCTCACTGCCCAGCACCATGGAGCTCGATTGGCATTTGCCATAGAATACCAGAATTTGCAGGTCTGCTACTGGTGCCCTGTGCTTTTCACAGATGAGAGCAGGTTCACCCTGAGCACATGTGACAGACGTGAAAGGGTCTGGAGAAGCCATGGAGAACGTTATGCTCAGCATGACCGGTTTGGTGGTGGGTCAGTGATGGTCTGGGCAGGCATATCCATGGAGGGACGCACAGTCCTCTACAGGCTAGACAACATCACCTTGACAGCCATTAGGTATCAGGATGAAATCCTTGAACCCATTGTCAGACCCTATGCTGGTGCAGTGGGTCCTGGGTTTCTCCTGGTGCACAACAATGCCCGGCCTCATGTGGCAAGAGCATGTAGGCAGTTCCTGGAGGATGAAGGAATTGATACCATTGACTGCCCCCCACAGACATTATGTTTCGTCCATTCGATGCCACCAGGTTGCACCTCAGACTGTCCAAAAGCTCAGTGATACTCTGGTCCAGATCTGAGAGGAGATCCCCCAGGACACCATCCGTGGTCTCATTAGGACCATGCCCCGACATTGTCAGGCATGCATACAACCACGTGGGGGCCATACAAACTACTGAGTATGATTCTGAGTTACTGTAATGAAATTTCAACAAAATGGACTAGCCTGCCGCATCATTTTTCACTTTGAGTTTCGGGGTGTCTTTGAATTCAGCCCTCTGTAGGTTGATAATTTCATTTCCATCAAACGATGTGGCATCCTTTCATTCCTAACACATTACCCAGTCTACATCAGTATAGATATCCAGCATGATTTTTTTCCCCATTGATATCTGATGTGTTTTCAAAGTGTTCCTTTAATTTTTTTGAGGAGTGTATATGTGTGATAATGTTTTATTTACTAATTTCTTTTTGACAATTACGGCTCCAATCATCCAGAATCATCATATATAAATAGAATCCTTCGTTTTTTACTTTTTTGCATTTATCTCTTTTTCTTTTCCTCACCCCTCTACGACTCCTCACATGAAATACTGACTTTACTCGCCCCCCCATTCCTGCCACTTCAACTAGCTTCTACTTTGGGGTAGTGGTTCTTTTCTCCTGTGCCTCTGGGTGGGGCAGGTCACCTAGTGCACTGGGGGTGGGGAGTCGCAGACACTCTCACAGACACATACCCTGTCACAGACACTCTCACAGACACATACACTGTCACAGACACTCTCACACACACGTACCCTGTCACAGACACTCTCACACACGCGTACCCTGCCACAGACACTGTCACACACACGTACCCTGCCTCAGACACTCTCACACACACGTACCCTGTCACAGACACTCTCACACACACGCGTACCCTGTCGCAGACACTCTCACACACACGTACTCTGCCGCAGACACTCTCACACACGTGTACACTGTCACAGACACTCTCACACACATGTACCCTGCCACAGACACTCTCAAACACACGTACTCTGCCGCAGACACTCTCAAACACACGTACTCTGCCGCAGACACTCTCATAGACGCGTACCCTGCCACAGACACTCTTACACACACGTATCCTGCCGCAGACACTCTCACACACACGTACCCTGCCGCAGACACTCTCATACACGCGTAACCTGCCACAGACACTCTCATACACACGTACTCTGCCGCAGACACTCTCACACACATGTACCCTGTCACAGACACTCTCAAACACACGTACTCTGCCGCAGACACTCTCACACACATGTACCCTGTCACAGACACTCTCACACACACGTACCCTGCCACAGACACTCTCATACACACGTACTCTGCCGCAGACACTCTCACACACACGTACCCTGCCACAGACACTCTCAAACACACGTACTCTGCCGCAGACACTCTCACACACATGTACCCTGCCACAGACACTCTCAAACACACGTACTCTGCCGCAGACACTCTCACACACATGTACCCTGTCACAGACACTCTCACACACATGTACCCTGTCACAGACACTCTCAAACACACGTACTCTGCCGCAGACACTCTCACACACACGTACCCTGCCACAGACACTCTCAAACACACGTACTCTGCCGTAGACACTCTCACACACATGTACCCTGCCACAGACACTCTCAAACACACGTACTCTGCCACAGACACTCTCACACACACGTACCCTGCCATAGACACTCTCAAACACACGTACTCTGCCACAGACACTCTCAAACACACGTACTCTGCCACAGACACTCTCATACACACGTACCCTGCCACAGACACTCTGAAACACACGTACCCTGCCACAGACACTCTCACACACACGTACCCTGTCACAGACACTCTCATACACACGTACTCTGCCGCAGACACTCTCACACACATGTACCCTGTCACAGACACTCTCAAACACACGTACTCTGCCGCAGACACTCTCAAACACACGTACTCTGCCGCAGACACTCTCATAGACGCGTACCCTGCCACAGACACTCTTACACACACGTATCCTGCCGCAGACACTCTCACACACACGTACCCTGCCGCAGACACTCTCATACACGCGTAACCTGCCACAGACACTCTCATACACACGTACTCTGCCGCAGACACTCTCACACACATGTACCCTGTCACAGACACTCTCAAACACACGTACTCTGCCGCAGACACTCTCACACACATGTACCCTGTCACAGACACTCTCACACACACGTACCCTGCCACAGACACTCTCATACACACGTACTCTGCCGCAGACACTCTCACACACATGTACCCTGTCACAGACACTCTCAAACACATGTACTCTGCCGCAGACACTCTCACACACACGTACCCTGCCACAGACACTCTCAAACACACGTACTCTGCCGTAGACACTCTCACACACATGTACCCTGCCACAGACACTCTGAAACACACGTACTCTGCCACAGACACTCTCACACACACGTACCCTGCCACAGACACTCTCAAACACACGTTCTCTGCCACAGACACTCTCATACACATGTACCCTGCCACAGACACTCTGAAACACACGTACCCTGTCACAGACACTCTCACACACATGTACCCTGTCACAGACACTCTCAAACACACGTACCCTGCCACAGACACTCTCATACACATGTACCCTGCCACAGACACTCTCAAACACACGTACTCTGCCACAGACACTCTCATACACACGTACCCTGCCACAGACACTCTGAAACACACGTACCCTGCCACAGACACTCTCACACACACGTACCCTGTCACAGACACTCTCAAACACACGTACCCTGCCACAGACACTCTCATACACATGTACCCTGCCACAGACACTCTGAAACACACGTACTCTACCACAGACACTCTCACACACACGTACCCTGCCACAGACACTCTCATACACATGTACCCTGCCACAGACACTCTGTAACACACGTACTCTGCCGCAGACACTCTCACACACATGTACCCTGTCACAGACACTCTCAAACACACGTACTCTGCCGCAGACACTCTCACACACATGTACTCTGCCGCAGACACTCTCACACACATGTACTCTGCCGCAGACACTCTCACACACATGTACCCTGTCACAGACACTCTCACACACATATACCCTGTCACAGACACTCTCAAACACACGTACTCTGCCGCAGACACTCTCACACACACGTACCCTGCCACAGACACTCTCAAACACACGTACTCTGCCGTAGACACTCTCACACACATGTACCCTGCCACAGACACTCTCAAACACACGTACTCTGCCACAGACACTCTCACACACACGTACCCTGCCATAGACACTCTCAAACACACGTACTCTGCCACAGACACTCTCACACACATGTACCCTGCCACAGATACTCTCACACACATGTACCCTGCCACAGACACTCTCAAACACACGTACTCTGCCACAGACACTCTCATACACACGTACCCTGCCACAGACACTCTGAAACACACGTACCCTGCCACAGACACTCTCACACACACGTACCCTGTCACAGACATTCTCATACACACGTACTCTGCCGCAGACACTCTCACACACATGTACGCTGTCACAGACACTCTCAAACACACGTACTCTGCCGCAGACACTCTCAAACACACGTACTCTGCCGCAGACACTCTCATAGACGCGTACCCTGCCACAGACACTCTTACACACACGTATCCTGCCGCAGACACTCTCACACACACGTACCCTGCCGCAGACACTCTCATACACGCGTAACCTGCCACAGACACTCTCATACACACGTACTCTGCCGCAGACACTCTCACACACATGTACCCTGTCACAGACACTCTCAAACACACGTACTCTGCCGCAGACACTCTCACACACACGTACCCTGCCACAGACACTCTCAAACACACGTACTCTGCCGTAGACACTCTCACACACATGTACCCTGCCACAGACACTCTCAAACACACGTACTCTGCCACAGACACTCTCACACACACGTACCCTGCCACAGACACTCTCAAACACACGTACTCTGCCGCAGACACTCTCACACACATGTACCCTGCCACAGACACTCTCACACACATGTACCCTGCCACAGACACTCTCAAACACACGTACTCTGCCACAGACACTCTCATACACACGTACCCTACCACAGACACTCTGAAACACACGTACCCTGCCACAGACACTCTCACACACACGTACCCTGTCACAGACACTCTCAAACACACGTACTCTGCCACAGACACTCTCATATACACGTACCCTGCCACAGACACTCTGAAACACACGTACCCTGCCACAGACACTCTCACACACACGTACCCTGTCACAGACACTCTCAAACACACGTACCCTGCCACAGACACTCTCATACACATGTACCCTGCCACAGACACTCTGAAACACACGTACTCTGCCACAGACACTCTCACACACACGTACCCTGCCACAGACACTCTCAAACACACGTTCTCTGCCACAGACACTCTCATACACATGTACCCTGCCACAGACACTCTGAAACACACGTACCCTGTCACAGACACTCTCACACACATGTACCCTGTCACAGACACTCTCAAACACACGTACCCTGCCACAGACACTCTCATACACATGTACCCTGCCACAGACACTCTGAAACACACATACTCTGCCGCAGACACTCTCACACACATGTACCCTGTCACAGACACTCTCAAACACACGTACTCTGCCGCAGACACTCTCACACACATGTACCCTGTCACAGACACTCTCAAACACACGTACTCTGCCGCAGACACTCTCACACACATGTTCCCTGTCACAGACACTCTCAAACACACGTACCCTGCCACAGACACTTTCATACACATGTACCCTGCCACAGACACTCTGAAACACACGTACTCTGCCACAGACACTCTCACACACACGTACCCTGCCATAGACACTCTCATACACATGTAGCCTGCCACAGACACTGTCAAACACACGTACTCTGCCACAGACACTCTCACGCACACGTACCCTGTCACAGGCACTCTCACACACACGTACCCTGCCGCAGACACTCTCACACACGTGTATCCTGCCACAGACACACGGCAAATGACAAACGGGACCAAACTGTTTGTCCGTTATAAGCGAAATTCTATTGTATGTGAGTCCGCTATATCCGATGCTTTTTCTGGAGGTTCTTAAAGGCGCACGACCAGCAGACCTCATCTGTTATAGATGATATTCCGTTATAAGCGAGTCCATTATAACGGGATTATACTGCACCTCCAACTCCACCTAGCAGACATACCTATGAGGAGATTGAGGTATGGACTGATTCTGATCGTGTTTGGACTAAACACCCCGGGATTCAAATACAACGTCCACCATGATTTACCCACATTATTGTTGTGCCACAGGTGAACTGCACAAACATGTTTTTTCACTGATCACTTATATAACTTGTTTCTCACAGAAAGAGCTAGAACACCTATCTTGCCTTTCCCAGCGGAAAGGGAGGCTTATCTTTTCTCTCCCAGGGGAAAAGGGAAAGTCTTGCCCAAAATGCTTTGTAACCGCAAGCGCAAAACAGCCTCACCTGGACAGGAATTGGAGAATAAAGAGCATATTCCCTGAGTAAGGGGGTGAGCCTGGCCAGCTCGCCCCCTCCCCGCACGCGTACCACTCCAGATTTAGCATAAAGGAAGGGGGAGAGCTCAGCACTGACCAGAGATAAGTCGTGGGATAGAGCGCGCATCGCCCGGCACTTCTCAGGAATCACGTGTTGGTCTCCTGCCAGGACTGAAAGGGGCTCCCCAGTCCGTGTGTGAAGGTGGGTGATTATAGCACGTCCGAGTGTAGATGGCTTGTGGCTACTTTTTCATTTTATTAATTAGTGGGATTACCTATCATCCATCCATCCATCCATTTTCCAAACCACTTATCCTACTGGGTTGCGGGGGGTACGGAGCCTATCCCGGAAGCAATGGGCACGAGGCAGGGAACAACCCAGGATGGGGGGCCAGCCCATCGCAGGGCACACTCACACACCATGCACTCACGCACGCATTCCTATGGGCAATTTAGCAAGTCCAATTAGCCTCAGCATGTTTTTGGACTGTGGGGGGAAACCGGAGTACCTGGAGGAAACCCCACGACGACATGGGGAGAACATGCAATCTCCATACACATGTGATCCAGGCGGAGACTCGAACCCAGGTCCCAGAGGTGTGAGGCAATAGTGCTAACCACTGCACCACCATGCTGCCCCCGATTACCTATCAATGCTTATGAAATATATCATAATTTTGTGTATATTTTAAGAAATATTTCTGAACGGACCAAAGCGAACCTCATTGTTCCTTCGACATCCCTATATCCCCCTCTCACATTAAAACAATATTCTAGGTGGGGTCTTACCAAGGAATTGTATAATCTTAGCATCACTTCATTTAAATTAAACTCCACACACCTAGAGATGTAACCCAACATCCTATTGGCCTTTTTAATTGCTTCCCCACACTGGTGAGAGTGGGACATGGAAGCATCAACATACTGACTGAGGTCTTTCTCATAATTAGTAACCTTTATTTCAGTGAAACCCATAAAAAATCTGTACTTTATATTTCTGCTCCCTGCATAAATTACCTTACATTTATCTATATTAAATTTAATCTGCCAGGTATCAGCCCAGTCGCTAATTAAATAAAGATCCCGTTGTAGCCTCTCCGCTGCTAGATCAGTATTTGCTACATCATCCACCTTGGTGTCGTCTGTAAATTTAACTAGTTTACTGTATGTATTGGTGTCAATATCATTAATGTAAATTAGGAACAATAGTGATCCTAAAATTGAACCCTGCGGTACCCCACTATGACCGCAGGCCCACTGTGACATTGTGCCTCTAATAACTACCTGCTGCTTCCTGTCAGTTAACCAGTTTTCAATCCAAGTTGCTACAGTTCCTAAAATCCCTGCAGCTTTGAGCTTAAGCAAGATCTGTTTGAGGGGGACAACATCAAAGGCCTTCTGCAAATCTAAGTACATTTTGTGACCAAGTTCTATTTTTGCTTCCTCAAAGAACACAAGTAGATTAGTTAAACAGGATCTACTTCTCCTAAATCCAGGTTGGCTACCCCTCAGAATGTTATTTGTATCCAGGTTATTTGTATCCATAACTTTTCCAGTTATGCAAGTTAAAGTAATTGGCCTGTAGTTTTCTGGATTACATCTATCCCCTTTTTTGAATATGGGTGCTATATTAGCATACTTCCAATCATAAGGTACCTCACGTGCAAATAAGGATTTCGGAAACAGTAAAGTTAAAGGTTGGCTAATAATAACCCTCATTTATTTTAAAACTATAGGTAAGATGCCATCAGGACCCTGTGATTTATTTATTTTGAGCTTAGCTATAGGCTTTGTACCACATCAGCCTCAGTTTCCCTTCATGCCCTACGCAATTATTGGCACCCCTTTGTACAAGGGGTAAGAAAAAATCCACCTTCTGGTGAAGTTGCTTCATCTCACACGGAAAAAATGAGAAAAATCCAACCTTTAATTAAAATCAATTTATCTGAAGAAAAATCTAATCCTTCATCAAGAAATAATTATTTTTAACAAAAACACATGAGCCACGATTATTGGCAGCCCTGCAAATTATAGTGAACACAATGTAACTGAAGCATGTTTCCCATGTAAATTATACATATTTGAGTTGATTGGAGTGAGTAGGAGCCTTCAAGCTGTAATCCATGACTTCCTGAGTAACTGGGGTACAAACATGAGGAGACACAGAGGCCAAATTCCCTTAGTCATCCATCAACATGGGAAAGATAAGAGACACACAGACCAAATGAGGGAGAAGTGTGCTGACCTTCATAAGTCAGGGAATGTGGATTAAAAAATAGCTACTCACCTTAAAATGCCAATTTCTACTCTTAGGGCAATAATTAAAAAGTGGGCATTAACTGGAACTGTTAGAAACCTGCCTGAAAGAGGACCCAAGTTTATTTTGCCCCCACATACAGTGAGGAGGATCGTAAGAGAGACAAAAAATCCCCAAGGATGACTGTTAGTCAGTTACCAGACAAAGTAAAACCTTGGTGTTACCACGTCTCCAAAAAACCATCAGACGCCCCCTTCATGCTAACAGACGTTTTGAAAGTTATGACAGAAAGAAGCTTTTTCTGTCATTTACTTAAAATGTTAGTGCCAGGAGTTTGCAAAACATTATACAACTTTGACTGGAATCAAATTCAACTGTCTGATGAAACAAAAATGCTTTTTGGCAATAAACATTCAAGGTGGGTTTGGCGTAAAAAGAAGGATGGTTATAATGAAATGAACCTTATCCCAGCTGTAAAATATGGTGGAGGTTCTGTGATGTTGTGGAGCTGATTTTCCTCCAAAAACCCTGGACACCTCGTTAGGGTACATGGCACTATGGGGTCCATGAAATACCAGGACATTTTATATCACAATTTGGCTGCCGCTGCCAGGAAACAAAAACTGGGCCTTCATTGGATCTTCCAGCAGGACGGTGATCCTAAGCACATGTCCAAATAAACATTAAAATGGTCAGCTGACCGCAGAATCAAGCTTCTGCCATGGCCATCTCAGTCCCCTGACCTGAACCCCACTGAAAACCTGTGGGCTGAGCTGAAGAGGAGAGTGCACAAGAGAGGGCCGAGGACCCTGGGTGATCAGGAGAGATTCTGTAAAGAGGAATGGTCTCAGATGCCCTGCTCTGTATTCTCCAACCTTATAAAATGTTATAGGAGACTCAGTGCTGTTATACTGGCAAAGGGAGGCTGTACAGAGTATTAAAAGCAGGGCTGCCAATAATCGTGTGTTTTTGTTGAAAATAATTATTTCTTGATGGAGGATTTGTTTTTCTTTGAATAAATTTATTTCAATGAAAGGTTGGATTTTTCTCGTTTTTTCAGTGTGAGATGAAGCTGCTTCACCAAAAGGTGGATTTTTTTCGAATCCTTTTTACAAATCTTTACAAGGGGGCCAATAATTGTGGAGGGACTGTATATTGTTTATATACGACACTGTATTTGTTCAAAATGGTGGTAAGTTAATCATGTCCTCTACTGTGAACACCCGTGTAAAATAATCATTAAACTCATTTACTATATCAGTTTTCATTTTCAATTATAAGGCCCTTACTATCCTGCAGATGAGTGATTTCAGCTTTTAGAGCTCTTTTGGAGTTAAAATATTGGAAGAAACTTTTAATGTCATCCTTAGCCTCCAATGCAGTCTTACTTTCGACATTCCACTTACTGTAGCGAGTCTAATGTTATTTTTTAAGTCAACCCCTAGACTTAGATACTCCTGCTTTATTTTGAAATCATTAGTTATTTTCTACCTTAGCATTTCCACTGTACAGTGTGAAATACCCAGTAATACTCACCTCATTACCCCCAGTTTACAGTGTGGAATACCCAGTAAAACTGACCTCAGTATCTCCAGTTTACAGTGTATGTCCCCCAGTCCAGCAGAGAGCAGCTTCACTCCTGAGTCCTGCAGGTCATTGTCACTCAGGTCCAGCTCTCTCAGGGGTGAGGAGTTTGATCTGAGAGCTGATGCCAGTGCCTCACAGCATTTCTCTGTGAGTTCACACCGGCCCACCCTTAAAAAGATTAAACACTTTCAAATCCAGTTTTTACACTGCAGCACTGTATTCAAATGAGGAGAATAAGGGCCATGACATAATGGATTTTCAGAAAACAATTAAATTATTAAAAATAATTTTAACAATCATTCCGATTCTGTTTGGTGTCCATTATTTTTTTGTCCATAACACGTTAAAGTCATCATGTTTATCTGTAACAGTGCTGTTAACTTTGCTAACCAACACAAATGTTTTGCATGGATTATATGTGTCACGCCCAGCTCGTGTGATCCTTGTGTGCCACGCCCCCTCATTAACCACGTCTGCTGCCCCGATTGTGACCAGCTGTTTCCTGTTATTTCGGCTTGTCTTGTGTATTTCAGTCTGTGTTCAGGTCTGTTTCCCTAGATCTGTCATTGATGTTGTGAGCCGTGTTTCCTCGTCTGCCCTTAATAAACCCCGTTTGCTCGTCTTCACGGCTCCACTGCCCTGTCTGCCTGCTCCTCCGCTCAGTGGACGTCACAATATGGTTGAATGGATGTTTCCTGCTTCACTGCTTAATTATTTCTAACATGGATCGATGGTTGATAAGATTGTGGGATATAAGGAAGTAGGAGAAGAAAACAGAAGCTGTTTGTGTTTGTTTATTATGTAACTGCTGAAAGGCATCGTGGGTTTTCTTGCTGTCCAGTTACTTTTGTGTAAAATGCATATTCTGTACTCACTGCAGCTTCTCCAGTTTACAGCTGGGATCCTCCAGTACAGCAGAGAGCAGCTTCACTCCTGAGTCTCCTGGGTGATTGTAGCTCAGGTCCAGCTCTCTCAGATGTGAGGGGTTTGACCTCAGAGCTGAAGCCAGGGAAGAACAGCCTTCTTCTGTGACTCTACAGCCTGACAGCCTGCAGAGAAAGACAGAAACTCCCCAATAAATAGTATCACCTCACCATTATAATTATTAAATATATGTGATGCTCTAATAAATAATTCCAGTATTACAGTTTAGTGTCTAAGACAAGGCAGAACTCCTCCTCTCTTTCCCTTAGCTAATTACTCACTATCTCCTCTTTATAGTGTGGAATACACAGTAATACTTACCTCAGTATCTAAAGCGTACAGTGTGGAATACCCAATATTACTGACCTCAGTATCTCCAGTTTGTGGTTTGGAATACCCAGCAATACTGGCCTCAGTATCCCCAGTTTACAGTGTGGAATATCCAGTAATACTGGCCTCAGTATCTCCAGTTTGCGGTGTGGAATACCCAGTAATACTGACCTCAGTATCTCCAGTTTACAGTGTAAATCCCCCAGTGCAGCAGAGAGCAGCTTCACTCCTGAATCCTTCAGGTTATTGTCACTCAGGTCCAGCTCTCTCAGGGGGGAAGAGTTTGATCTGAGAACTGAAGACAGCACTTCACAGTGTTTATCTATGAGATCACAGCTGTTCAGCCTGAAACAGAAAACACTTTAAGACACAGACATATACACATCCTACACATTAGTAAAATACAAAGCATTACAATAAGCATTTGTTTTCATTATAATTAGCAGCACAGCTTACACTTCAAAATGAATTATAGTCTGCAGAGTGTTCTGTGCGTCCTGACAATCTGCTGCAGTCATATGATCACTAATTGTGAGTCAGTGCATCTTTGCTCAAAACTAGAGGTAAAACATTAAGTACAAGCTATAGGAATACATAGGAACACATCAACAGCAAGATGGACGTGAACCTCCCATAACAGTCAGACCAGTGTTCCCAGTGCAGTCCTTAGTCATCTTTCTGCCAGGTGTCCCTACACTCGACACGTATCACTGAAAGGAGGAGATGTGAACATTCCCAGCAGCTAATGCAGCAGCAACTGGCACTTGGATTCCTGATCCCATGAGTAAAATCCTTTTTCTCCTTGTATTGTTATACCTGGGAACATGTCAAATCACCAATTACGTCTGGGTGATATGATGATATTATCGGTAATGAGCGTAATCAGACAAGTATCCCGGTGTCGATATCTGACAGTGACTAACCGGCGATTATCGTCTTTGCTGGGGAAACGCGCTTAGGCTACATACAAAGTAAGATAACAGAAAGATTCATGATTTGCTTTCAGTTCAGCCTTCTAGCCAAAGATTCTGAAGCAGTTAAAAAGAAACATTGCACAGAATTTCACAAGCATTGTCCCTTGCAGTAACCATGCGTTCGCCATTCTTGTAAGTTCAGTATTGTCACATCACCAACTTCTATCTCTGAGTCAGCAGCCAGAATGTCAGTCATTCAAGTGCAGCTTTCTGGTGGGAATTTTGAGCTTCCCAACTCAGTTTTTCGTATCTTAGTCTCAGGCACGGCTTTAAGTGTGTCCCTGACCCGCCAGGGCTGTGATTAGGATTGGTTGCTAACTGTTTAATAAAGGTGGTTAAAAGTAAACTCTCTCTCTCATCTATCTATCTGAATCAATCAATCATTATTTATATAGCGCATTTTAGCCACAGCGTTTATAAAGAATTTTGCAAACATTTAAAAAGAAGAAAAAGAAATTCAAATAAGCTCAGAATAAATAACAATAAGCGCAAAAGAAACAAAAATAGAGTAAAAATGTTTTAAAAAAATAAAATTAAAAACCATCATAAAGGACTTTAAATACCCATGTCCTCTTTAAGGGCCCCTCCTCAAAGGGGCCTCTAGCCCCTATGTCTTCTGGGGGAAGCGACCGCCCCCCCGACCCCCCACAATTACTGATATTAATAAAAGCATAAAATAATAAAACTGATTATCATAGATTATTATATGCGGTGGTGAAAAGATGCCTTTTCAGCCTAGTTTTGAAAGTACTGAGACATTCAGTAGCTCTCAGGTTTTCTGGGAGAGAGTTCCAGAGTTTGGGCCCATAGTGACTAAAAGCTGCCCCCTCCCTCCCCAGCCGGGTTTTAGCAATAATCAGTAAATTACTGCCTTCTGCATTCTGGGCCCGTTGTAGATGTGATCCCTGTGACTGGTGCGTGTTAACACTCCGCCAGCGGCATTCTGGGCCCGTTGTAGATGTGATCCCTGTGACTGGTGCGTGTTAACACTCCGCCAGCGGCATTCTGGGCCCGTTGTAGATGTGATCCCTGTGACTGGTGCGTGTTAACACTCCGCCGGCGGCATTCTGGGCCCGTTGTAGATGTGATCCCTGTGACTGGTGTGTGTTAACACTCCGCCAGCGGCATTCTGGGCCCGTTGTAGATGTGATCCCTGTGCCTGGTGCGTGTTAACACTCCGCCAGCGGCATTCTGGGCCCGTTGTAGATGTGATCCCTGTGACCGGTGCGTGTTAACACTCCGCCAGCGGCATTCTGGGCCCGTTGTAGATGTGATCCCTGTGACTGGTGCGTGTTAACACTCCGCCAGCGGCATTCTGGGCCCGTTGTAGATGTGATCCCTGTGACTGGTGAGTGTTAACACTCCGCCAGCGGCATTCTGGGCCCGTTGTAGATGTGAAATAGACAAGAGGGCATTACAGTAATCTATTCTACTAGAAACAAAAGCAGGTATTATTTTTCCCCAGGCAGCATATGACCCCATAACTTATGTGGAGGGACGAACGAGACAAGCACTTATGAATGTTAATTTCTGTACGAAGTAAGAAAATTGCAGACAGTCACAGCTATGAATCCCAGCCCGAGTTCTTAAAATATAAAGAAGAATTTATAGTTTTTAAAGGAACTCTGCATGACTATTAATTAGTTTTAAAAGCTTGTGCATTGTCCATTCCTACCCCTGAGCTCGGCAAAATATATTATAGGTCACCCCCCCCCCCCCCTTTCAAGTTTCATAGTCAGGGAACCATTAACACCATTGTTATTGTGTATAGACTGCCTGGTCCCTCAACATGGCTGCACATTCTGTTCACATCTTAAAAAAAAAAAGAACGATAAAATTAATGTAGAGCTATAATTATTGATCATGCATGATTCTGCAATTCATAGTCAATAGTTACACAGACAAATTTCATAGAGGTGTGCAGCCTTGTGAATAAGATGTGTGTGTCAGTAACGCGCTCTGGCCCCATCCCTGCTAGACGTGGTGATGAAATATACAGCAGATTATCGTCGCTGCATCGCTGGCTGTCGGAATGGTGCCAGAAAAATGCCTTAGGGTTATACAGACAATTGGCAAATGTTTGGGGGTAGGTCTGGGCTTTTGAAGAGGGACGGTATTCACCCCTCGTGGGCTGGTGCTGATCTCCTGTCCAAAAGCATAGCTCATAGTCTCCAGGCAAATCGCTGACTAGCCAGGGCCAAGTCCAGGCGGCAGGCAAACCGGCATAACTGACCACCTGCTAGGTGCTTAGAGTCGTCACCTGGGGTTCATGTTACTGGGACTGTGTCTGTTCCCTGCGCTTTTAATCATGGAGGTCTATTCCACCATAGTGAATGTCATAATAACTTAATAATAATTAAACCAAATGCATTATTAGATAATAGGTGTAATGCAAGGCTAAAACTTGGACTTTTGAATGGAAGATCACTGGCTCCTAAGACACTACTAATAAATGAAATGATTACTGATTTTAGTCTTGGTCCTTATGCCTTACAGAGACCTGACTTAAACCGAATGAATTCATGGCACTAAATGAATCTACTCCAGCTGATTACAGCATAACCCTCGACCAGATGGCAAAAGTGCTGGTGCTGCTGCAATATTTCAGTCTGACCTAGGAGTGTCTGAGCAAAGTGCTTATAGCTTTAGCACATTTGCAATTCTTCTTCTTAGTCTTGCGGGATCATCTCTTTGTAGTTCTTCACCTCCAATCACCATTGTTATTGTTTATAGACCACCTGGTCCCTAACCTCCAATCACCATTGTTATTGTGTATAGACTGCCTGGTCCCTAACCTCCAATCACCATTGTTATTGTGTATAGACCGCCTGGTCCCTAACCTCCAATCACCATTGTTATTGTGTATAGACTGCATGGTCCCTAACTTCCAGTCACCATTGTTATTGTGTATAGACCGCCTGGTCCCTAACCTCCAGTCACCATTGTTATTGTATATAGACGGCCTGGTCCCTAACCTCCAATCACCATTGTTATTGTGTATAGACTGCATGGTCCCTAACCTCCAATCACCATTGTTATTGTGTATAGACCACCTGGTCCCTAACCTCCAATCACCATTGTTATTGTATATAGACTGCATGGTCCCTAACCTCCAATCACCATTGTTATTGTGTATAGACCACCTGGTCCCTAACCTCCAATCACCATTGTTATTGTGTATAGACCACTTGGTCCTTAACCTCTAATCACCATTGTTATTGTGTATAGACTGCAAGGTCCCTAAACTCCAATCATCATAGTTATTTTGTATAGACTGCCTGGTCCCAAACCTCCAATCACTACTGTTATTGTGTATAGACCGCCTGGTCCCTGGAGTTTGCAAATTTCTCAACAATCCTGGTGGTCACTACTGACAAAGCCGTGAAATTAATATTCACATGGAGAATGACAGTGATCCTTTAACAACAACATTTTCTGCTATCCTAGCCTCTGTAGATATTTGTCAGAATGTAGTCGGGCTACTCATGCCAGTAACCACACCCTGGATTTGATTCTTAGCCATGGTGTCCTGGTGGATCACATATCTATTATACCTTAGAATCCTCTGCTTTCAGATCATTACTTGTTAACGTTTGATATACAGTATAGCCTCCCTTCGGCTCCAGGTCCAAAGTACAGTATCAGATATTCAATTGCCTCATTAACTACAACAGCGTTTCTCAACCAACTTCCACAGTCCTTCAGCCTTACATCTGAAGCCCCGTGAGAAAATGAACTTGAACGGGTAACTGTGCACATGGAGAAATCGCTTCGCAGCACCTAGATCTTGTAGCTCCACTGAAGAAGATGAAGCATAGAGATAAGAAACCTGCCCCCTGGTTCTCTGATCATACGCGTAACTTAAACAGGCTTCACGCAAGCTAGAGCGCAAATGGGGCTCAACTGAACTAGAAGTTTTCAGATCTACCTGGAAGGAGCCTCTCTAAGTACAGACTGCGAGGTCTGTGTACCTCTCCAGACTCATGGAAGAGAACAAAAATAATCCTAAATTCCTATTTGAATCTCTGTCTAGGTTAACATTAGGTTAAACATTAAACTCACAAGTCTCACAAGCTTTTATGAGTAATGACTTTATTACATTTGTAATGGTAAAATAAAGATTAGACAAACCATCCAGTGCACGTCTGTAGCTACATACAGCTGCCAGCCTCCTGCTAGTCCTATGCATACTGATAATGACACCTTTGAATCTTTCCTTCTTATAAAACAATCAGAACTTTTGAGCTTAGTTTCCTCCTGCAAATCCTCTACTAGCCTCTTAGACCCAATTCCTACGAAATTCTTGAAGGAGATTCGACCACTGATTAGCACCACCCTGTTAAATGTGTTAGACTCGTCTCTTAGGCTTGGATATGATCCAAAACCTTTTAAAATAGCTGTTATTAGACCTATTCTAAAGAAAGTAAATCTTGAACCTAGTGATTTAGGAAATTATAGGCCAATCTCCATTCATTTCAAAGATCCTGGAAAAGCTGTTGCTCGCCAGCTGTCTTCTTTCCTACAGAAAAATAATGCTAATGAATTATATCAGTCTGGCTTTGGACCAAACCACAGCACAGAAACAGCCAAAGTCAAAGTAGTGAACGATTTGCTTATGGCTTCTGACAGTGGCTGTATGTCTGTGTTGGTATTACTAGACTTAACTGCAGCATTCGATACTGTGGAGCATAATATCCTCTTGGACCGGCTAGAATCTGTGGTTGGAATTAAGGAGACAGCCCTCTCTTGGTTTGGCTCCTGTTTTACTGATCATTATCAGCTTGTCAACATGAACAATGAATCTTCCAAGATCACTAAAGTCAAATATGGTGCAGTATCACACACACACATACGACAGGGCTGAGATTCCAGGCTGCCTGAGACAAGGCCTAGTCTGGTATGAGAGGTACTCGCTCGCCTAGACACAAAAGGGGGGGTCAGTGACCCCACACACACACAAACACAGATGCACACACACGGCTCATACAAACACACACACACACACACCACACACACTCATACAGATAATAAGGGAGGAATTCCATCTTTTATGGCACAAAGATTTAGGGACCTACAGACAGCAGAGTGGACCTCAAGGATAGAGGCCCCTCAACTTGGCACGCAACCCCCTCCCCATACATCCTGCCTTACATACCACAGATTCACCCAACACCCTAAAGAAAGTTTTTTTTTTTAAGTTCAGCCTTTGTATTCCCTATATATTGATTTACTCATGACTACTAGTCTCGATACCCAGATAGGTTATGTTTGTGTGTCCTTAGACAATCTTAGTGTTTAGCTACCCCTGCATACATGCTCTCATGATTATCCCAGAGGAATCTTGAAGATTAAATAATGTAACCAGGTATCTTAGTGTGGCTCCTAACTATCAGAGGTTCTTTCTTTCTTTGTTTAACAACCCCCCCTTTACCACATTCCTCTGTGGCCCTTATCTGATCTTTGTGGTCCGTTAGCACTTCTTTGTCCTCTACTATTCTGCAGTAAAAGACTGAATTAATGTGTATATTATCAGTTCTGGAGAGCAGATAATTGGGATAAGCCACACCAACCAAAATATGTTGTTCCCAGATGTGCAATTTAAATTGGTATGACCACAAACTAACGGCCACATCTATCTAAGGGTAAGATCTGCTATTTAAATGTGAATATGTAATGTAATGTCCGTACAAATGATCCAAAGTAGCAACCTCTGTTGATGTATTTGGATGCGATTTATTAACATGCATAATATCAGAAATAGTTAATCAATTAATACAGATGGTATGAGGTGTGACCCGCCAGGCTGTTATGGCATGTTTGGTGTTAATCTGATGGAAAATCACTCCTGATTCCAAATACGCTCAGTGGTTACTATGAAACTGTATGTATCAAAAGTTACAGCAGTTTAATGAAAATCATCGGTAAAGTGATACCAGTCTAGTCATAAATACCAAAAGGACTGATACAGACACCCCTCTGAAAACCTGCCAACTAGATGATCAGCCATTGCTTCAGGTGTCGAATTCCTGGTCACCCCTATTCATGAACTTTAAACCATAAAACATGGCACTTCTGAAGAGAGCAGGGGGAAGAAGAGAGAGGAGCAGAGGAGAACATCGGCCCCACAGAGGGAGGAGAAGAGAAGCCCTGGGAGAAGAGCAGCCCGTGAGAAGCCCTCCTGAAGCCTGCCGGTGAAGGCCTGCTACCCAACAGAGAACTGCAACCAAGACAGAGCCTTTCACCTTAAAGCTTCACAAGGAGAGAGAATCCAAGGGGCTCCACTCCAACAACCGCTCCAGACGCCGCGCCGTCTTGGGTGCTACCATTCCCTCAGCTCATCACCTCTGCGACCTACTGCCAAGACCCCCTCCACTCTGCAAACAAGTAAACCAGCTTCCTTTCATACTAACAACCTAAGCTGTTCTGTTAGCCTGCTTTATGACTTTAGGGTCGTGTTTCCACAAACTGTGCTTGCTTTGCAGAACAGTATTTCCCTTTTAAGGTTACCCATTTTAAATCTGGTGTAGGATCACACATGCACATATCACAGAGCTTAAATTCCAGGTGGCCTGAGACAAGGCCTACCCTGGTACGAGAGGCACACATCGGCCTAGGCCCCAAAGGGGGGTTAGTGACCCCACACACACAGACACACTTAAACACACACAGATAACAAGGGGGGCCAGCACTCCAACTTTGATTGCTCAAAGTTTTAACGACCTATAGACAGCAGAGTGGACCCCAAGGACAGGGGTCCCTCGACTTGGCACACAACCCCCTCCCCATACATCCTGCCTTACATACCACTCACCCAACACCCTAAAGAAAGTTTCTTTTAAGTTTGGCTGTTGTATATCTGTATATTTATTTACCCATGACTACTAGTCTCAATATACAGACAGGTCATGTTTGTAATGTGTCCTAACTTTCAAAGACTCTTTTTCTTTGACTGACTAACCTTCCCTCCCCCCCCCCTTTTCTTTTCCACATTCCTCAGCAGCCCTTATCTGATCTTTGTATTCTACCATGCCTATCTAAGGGTAAGATGTGCTGCTGACATGAGAATATGTCGTATAATGTCTGTATAAAGGGTAACCTCTGATTGAGGTGCAACCTAGACCACTTAGACCAGGGACTGGTGTGAGTAATATAACATAATAACATAATATAAGTAATCATTAATTAATCATTACAGATGGTATTCGGTGTGAACCGCTAGGCTGGTGTGGCATGTTTGGTATCAAACCGATGGAAAATCACTCCAGTTTTACAACACTTCAGCCTCTGTTCACTGAGTGCTCACAATAGTCCCTGCCTCTGTGCGATTTGGCTACTGAGCTCTAAAACCTCAAACTCGACTGAAATATCGTGAGGCTCCTCTCATTGGACGTGAGGGGAGCTTCGCTACCAACCGTTTACATTACCTGGTGATGCAGCTCGCTGGACGAGCCTACTAACCCAGGTTACTAAGCGATACTGGTAACTAGTGAATCCCATGTAAGTCTCACATTAACAGGCTCACGGGGATTAATTCAAATGTAATTAATTTCAAAACATATTGGTGGAGATATTAAAATTTACCTGAGCTAAATATTCCTACAATGGTGTCTCACAGGGATCAGTGCTGGGCCGCTACTGTACACTGTATATATTGGTCACATTATCAGAAATCATGGTGTTGGGTTTCATTGTTTTGCTGATGATACACAGTTATATATATATCTGTTAAGCCGGATGATGCATCACAGCTCTCGGTTAGAAGACTGTCGACTAGATATCCGGTGCTGGATGGTAAATAATTTCTTTATGTTAAAGACAGAAAAACAGAAGTACTGTAAACTGGTCCGAAGGTGGCTCGAAATAAGTTTGACAACCTCAACCTTGGTGGTCTTCCTACCCAACCTGACACAGTGGTCAGAGATCTTGGTGTTCTGGTTGATTCACATTCATGTTTCGATGCTCACATAAAAAGCATCACTAAAGCTGTGTTCTATCCTGTACGGAACCTCGCCAAGCTTCGGAAGATGCTCTTCTTTCATGAAGCGGAAACACTAACACCTTTATAACTTCCGGGCTGGATACTGTAATGCCTTCCTTTCTGGGTGCCCATCTGGATCCTCACATAAACTTCAGCTGGTACAAAATGCAGCAGCCAGAGTTCTTACAAACACTAAAAAATGTGATTATATTAGCCCTGTTCTATGCTCCCTTCATTGGCTTCTAGTTAAGTCTCTGATTAACTACAAAATACTGCTATTGATTTATAAAACACTGAATGGCCTTGCACCAGAATACCTTAGTAACCTGGTGGCCTTATACAACCCTCCTCGCTTTCTTACATTATAAAGAGCAGGATATCTGTTAGTACCCAGGGCAGAAAGAGCTACGGCAGGCTGCAGAGCTTTCTCTTATAGAGCTCTTCAGCTGTGGAATAGTCTTCCAGTGGATGTGCGGGATTCAGGCTGACTTTCAATATTCAAGTCTAGACTAAAAACACTCCTGTTTAGTTTAGTTTATATGGACTCTAGTTCTAGCTCTAGATAACTGCTCACTCCCAGTCAGACCTATAGTGTGAGGTGTAGAGCTGGGTGGGGATCGGTGCCATTGGCTTTGGATAAACTGAACTGTCAGTCTGTCACTTTAGCTTCACACCCCCTTGTGGAACTGGAGTGCTGACATTCAGGGACTCCCCATGTCTGCGTTCCCACCTGCCTCTCCCTCCTACTTATGCTGCCATTGCCATATCTGCCAGAGCTTACATACTGCACTCACCTAGCTGTTTGCACTGCCTCTAGTCTCCCCTACTGCACATTTTATTTCCCCTACTCCCCCTGGGCTGTGCTGCCTGGAGACACCACATTTTCAAGACATCCTGCCTACCCTGCTGCCTGCGACGTCTCCATTACCTGTGACATCCTTCTGGCCTGCTGCTGCCCCCTGGAGGATGGGCTCCCCCTTTGAGTCTGGTTAGGGTTAGGGCTTCCTCTGCTGCCCCCTGCAGGATGGGCTCCCCCTTTGAGTCTGGATAGAATTAGGGCTTCCTCTGCTGCCCCCTGGAGGATGGGCTCCTCCTCTGAGTCTGGTTCCTCCCAAGCTTTCGTCTTTCTAGGGAGTTTCTCAAGTCATCTCTGACTTGCTCACTGGGGGCTTTGGGCAGGGATGCTGTAATGTGCTTTGAGATGATGTAATGTTGTGAAAAAACACTATACAAATAAAACTGAACTGAACTGAAATTGCACTCAATGTTTAGGGGGAGGACTCAAAATGATTGTTTATTGTGATATTTTTATACTAAATGACATACACATTTTTTAACTTATCACCCAGCCCTAATCAACAATACACTAATCGGAGAGCTATCAGTCCTGTGAAATAGGCTTTTAGAAAAAATGTTTGTTTGAATGATTTATGAATAATGATACTTCATTCACCCCCATGGGGAAATTGTCTTTTCGCCCCTCCCATCTTGCTCTCCAAGAGACACACAGACACATATACAGGTGAGAGGAAGTTTGGGGGTCGCAGCGCAGGATCGGCCAGCATCCAGCACCCCTGCAGCTCAAGGGCTCAGCGATGACATCACTCTGCCGGCCAAGAGATCTGAACCAGCGACCTTCCGCTCATGGACAGAGTCCAAACCCAATGAGTCACGCACCACACCCAGTATTTACAGAAATGCTTCCTACAGCATTCAGAACTGAAACGAATATGAGTGGTTTTCCCACTATTAATGAAAACTGGACCATTCTGTATGATGCTGTATTTTTGGTTATTTGTTACACAAAGGATGGTCGTGGAAATCTTGTCTTTTTTGTTTTTACTACATCACTACCTTCAGTTAATATGAACTAGATTAAAAAGGAACCTTGATGATAAAAGAGGGGAAATAAATTATATGTATACATATTCATTTTATATTTTAGACAATGTTTATCTATTTCTGCCGGACTAGATGTGTCGTCACATCCTCAGCAAGGTGCAGCTGAGGCCAGCAGAGGGCGCCAGTGAGCAGCCAGAGACAGCAGTCATACGGAAGCTCCCAGCTCTGGGCTCCATCACATGAACGCGCCTGCTGACAATAACACTCACATACCACTGATACACCCTGTGGATAAAGAGCCCTCACTGTTTCTATAGCAGGTTAGGATGCTGTGCCTGTGATCAGAAGGCAGACTGGATGGGAATGGAAACGTAGTAACAAACAAAAAGTGACATCACTACCTTCAGTCATTATAAAGTCTGTGGTCAAGATTAGCTACTGCTATACAAACAGCTATAGCTGTGATTATCAAAATGAAACCCACTTATTAATCCATGAGGAGAAATATATGATATATATTACACATTTCAAACCATATTCATGCATTACTGCCAGATCAGACATGATTTCCCATCCCCACGTCACTTACAGAGCCGTCCTGGAGTTCTTGACCACAGACAGCAGCCTGCAGTGCTCTTCATCTGATCTGATGTATTTCTTCAGGTCAAACACATCCAGCTCCTCATCTGACATCAGCATCACAAAGGCCAGAGCTGAGTACTGTGCAGGTGAGAGGTCATCTGCTGAAATGTGTCCTGAATTCAGGTATCTTTGTACTTCCTCTACTAGAGAATTGTCACCCAGCTCAGTCAGACAGTGGAACAGGTTGATGGTCCTTTCTGGAGATAAATTCTCCTGTATTTTCTCCTTGATGTATTTGGCTGTTTCCTTAATGGTATGTGAGCTGATTCTTGTCGGCCCCAGTAGCCTTTGTAACAGAGTCTTACTGGAGTCTGTTGAGAGGCCCAGGAGGAAGCGGAGGTAGAGGTCCAAGTGTCCATTCTTGCTCTCTAATGCCTGATCCACTGCAGTCTTCAGCAGGTCAGCTGATGAGTTTGACAGAAACACATATAAAGCAGCGAGATACTCCTGGATGCTCAGATGCACAAAGCAGTACACCTTCTCCTGGTACAACCCATACTCCTCTTTAAAGACTTCTGTGCACACTCCAGAGTAAACTGAAGTTTCAATGACATCAATGCCATTCTCTGACAGATCTTGCTCATAAAATATGAGATTGCCTTTCTCAAGGTTGTCAAAAGCAAGTTTACCAAGTGTCAAAAGAAATTCCTTGCTGTATTCCTTAAGCTTAGTTTCATGGTTTTTCATATACTTGTCATTTTTTAAACTTGTCTGAAAGATCAGGAAGTGTGTGTACATTTCAGTCAGAGTCTTTGGAATTTCTCCCCTGTCAGTCTCACTAAAAAGCCTCTTAAGCACAGTGGCTGAAATCCAGCAGAACACAGGTATGTGGCACATGATGAAGAGGCTCCTTGATGATTTCACATGTGTGATAATCTTGCTGGCCAGGCTCTGATCCCTAAATCTCCTCCTGAAATACTCCTCCTTCTGGGCATCACTGAACCCTCGTATTTCTGTCACCTGGTGGACACACTTAGCAGGTATCTGATTGGCTGCTGCTGGCCGGGAGGTTATCCAGAGGAGAGCGGATGGGAGCAGATTCCCCTTAATGAGGTTAGTCAACAGCACATCCAGTGACATTTTCTTTGTTACATCAAACCAGCTCTCATTGTTCTGAAAATCCAGAGGAAGGCGACACTCATCCAGACCATCAAAGATGAACAAGACTTTGGAGCTAAACAGGTCAGTGGACTGAAGTGATTTCAGATCTGGGACAAAGTGGTGAAGCAAATCAATCAGACTGTATTCACCCTTAATCAAATTCAGGTCCCGGAAAGGAAGAGCAAATATGAATTGAACATCCTGGTTTGTTTTTCCTTCTGCCCAGTCGAGAATAAATTTCTGCACAGAGACTGTTTTCCCGATACCTGCCACCCCTTTAGTGAGTACAGTTCTGATAGGAGTCACACGCCCACATAAGGGTTTAAATATATCATTGCACTTGACTGTAGTATCTTCTGTTCGCCTTTTCTTGGATGCAGTTTCAATGTGTCTCACTTCATGGTCATCATTGACTGCTCCAGTCCCACCTTCAGTTATGTAGAGTTCTGTGTAAATCTCACTGAGAAGTGTTGGCTGTCCTTCCTTAGCTTTCCCTTCAAATACACACTCAAATTGCTTCTTAAGTTTACATTTGATTTCCTGTAGCATGAGCTGTCCTGAAAAGAAATGAGAGGAAAATGCACTAATTCTCACCGTGATCCTGACCAGTATGAGGAAGAATATTTTCCAAAAACACACTTCTTCACACATACATATCCAGATATTTCCCTGTGACTGTGAATGTGAAACTGAAAGTTTTATCATGTGTATTTTACTGGAACACCGCATACAGGACCGTGAATAAGCCTTAGGCAGCCAAAGGAAATGTTTAAAGCCATTTATCTGGGTAGTAAGTGTATATCTGCTCAGAACCAAAAAAAACACAAAACCCCTTTTCATTTCCCAAACCTCTCCTCAGGGGCACCATGTCATCACCCGGCTCGTCGGCTCCTCGTGTGTGCCACGCCCCCTGATTACCCACGTGTGCTTCCCTGATTGTTTCCAGCCCTGTCTGATTACTTTGCTTAGTCTTGTCCTATTTAAGTCCTGGTCTGACCTGTTCCCCTTGTCCGTCATTGTGGATTCGGTGTGGTGTGTGTTTCAAGCTCCTGTCCCGTCGTAAATAAACCCCAGTTTAGCCCTGATCACTGCCTGCCTGCCTCTCCTTACCTGCCGACCCGCACGATCGCCGCTTCCCGCGAACACGATCGTGACACACCACAGCCAGTCCATGTATTTGTTAAATTTCACCACCAGCTCACTTCATTAATTAATTAAATTAGTTTAAAAACTCAATGAGATATTGATCAGCCACATGAGGTGTGTTAGTGGTCAAGTAAAAAAATACGTGGATATACTGCACGATTTCTGCAAATATTAGGGTGATTTTAGGAGAGGTTCTGAAATGGCAAACACACTTTGACATACATATTATAGTAGTTCTATACCAACATGAAGACCATTTAAACATCCTTTTCTCTGGCTGCCTAACACTTTTACACAATATTGTACATGTAAATAATGTTATAAAGCTCTTACTCTTCTCCAGCATGTCAGCAAGATCATTTTGCTTCATGGTCCTCAGGATGTACAGTGTGATCTTCAGAGCTACCTCTCTAACACTGGTCTTCTGCATCTGACCATCACAGTCCAGGGCATTGTCCTCCTCCAGCTGAGGCTCAGAGAATTCTGGGTAATTCTGATCTAGGTGCCTCACAAACGTCTTCAGTTCCTCCTTTAGGAACTGCATGGCTTTTTCCTCTAGCGACTAAAATAAACAGTCAGAGTTAATTATTGCTACTTATACCAAACCTTTTCAGAGTTTCACTTGTGAATCATAGATTAAAACATATTTTCTTTAAGATGATGAATTTCTTATTATACAGCTGTATAAAATATAAGCTAATTGACATAACAGCCAAGAAAATATATATCAGCAATAAATACAAACCTTCAATATGGATGATAAACCCGATTTATCATGTAGATCTGAACTGCATTCTTCCATTTGGTCTCTGTGAATTAGGCAGAAACATAAAGACCTCAATTCATCTACAGAAATGTAACAGAAAGACTGAAAAGTTCCCCATTAAAACTGCTGTTACTGCAGATAAAGAATAACACTGTGGTATATTACAACACCAATTCCAAAAAGTTGGGACATTGTGCAAATTGTAAATAAAAACAGAATGCAATGATATGGAAATCTCATAAACCTGTATTATATTCATAACAAAGTATAGAAAACATATCAGATGTTTAAACTGAGACATTTTGCTATTTCATGAAAAATATTGGCTCATTTTGAATTTCATGACAGCAGCACGTCTCAAAAAAGTTGGGACGGGGGCAATAGGAGGCTGGAAAAGTTAGTGGTACAAAAACCCAACAGCTGGAGGAACAACATGCAAATAATTATGTCAGTTGGCAACAGGTAAGTAACATGACTGGGTATAAAAAGAGCATCTTAGAGCTGCAGTGTCTCTCTGAAGTAAAGATGGGCAGAGGGTCACAATCCCCCTAATACTGCACTGACAAATAGTGGAGCAATTTCAGAAAGAAGTTCCTCAGTATAAAACTGCAAAGAGGTTGAATATTTCATCATCTACAGCACATAATGTAATCAAAAGAATCTGAGAATCTGGAGAAATCTCTGTGAAAAACAAGACTAGATGCCTGTGATATTTTGGCCCTTAGGCAGCACTGCATCACAAACAGGCATGATTCTGTAATGGAATCACTGAATAGGCTCAGGAATATTTCCCAAAAACATTGTCAGTGAACACAATTCGCGCTGCCATGCACAGATGCCAGTTAAAACTCTATCATTCAAAGAAGAAGCCGTATATGAAGATGATCCAGAATCACCGACGTCGTCTCTGGGCCAAAGCTCATTTAAAATGGACTGCGGCTGAGTGGAAAACTGTTCTGTGGTCAGTCTAATCTAAATTTGAGATTCTTTTTGGAAACCAGGGACACCATGTCATCCGGACTAAAGAGGAGAAGGACCACCCAGCGTATTATCAGCACTCAGTTCAAAACCCAGCATCTCTGATGGTGTGGGGGTGCATTAGTACATATGGCAGGGGCAGCCTGCATGTCTAGAAAGGCACCATCAATGCTGAAAGGTATGTCCAGGTTCTAGAGCAACAGATGCTCCCATCCAGACGACGTCTCTTTCAGTGAAGACCTTGCATTTTCCCACATGACAATGCCAAACCACACACTGCATCAATTACAACATGATGGATTCGTAGAAGAAGGGTCCGGGTACTGAACTGGCCTGCCAGTGGTCCAGATCTTCCAGCCATTGAGAACATTTGGTGCATCATAAAACGAAAAATATGACACAGAATATCTAGGACAGCTGACCAACTAGAATCCTGTATCAGACAAGAATGGGACAACATTCCTTTCCCAAAACTCAAACTGATCTCCTCAGTCCCCAGACATTAGTGCCCTTGAGAGGTAAAGTGGGCTATCCCACAAAAACAAAGTTTTGAGAAAATGAGCTCCAAAGTTGAATTTTTTTCAAACAAATCAGTGTGCCTATACCTTACAATTGATTTATATATATATTATAGGTAGCACAGAGATATGACTTAGATAATAACAACTTATCCAATTGAAAATATTCAATAAAAAGGGAGTAGGGGTCAAAACTGTGGGATAGTCAACGTTACCTCGCAAGGGCACATTTACAGACTGTTGTTAAAAGAAGAGGAGATGCCACACAGTGGTAAACATGGCCTTGTCCCAACTTTTGTGAGATGTGTTGCTGCTGCGACATTAAAAATTTTTCCTTACGATGATGCATTTTCTCAGATTAAACATTTGATATGTTTTCTGTGTTCTGTTATGAATAAAATACAGGTTCATCAGATTTCCATATCATTGCATTCTGTGTTTATTTACAATTTGCAGAACGTCCCGACATTTTTGGAATTGGGGTTGTAGTTTGGAAAGATGTATCTGCCATGTTAAGCTTTATTCACTGGGGCGGCTTCCTGATTCTCTCATGACAGCAGAAGAGAACCAGTGACATCAGGCTCCAGCACACAGAGACACAGCAGGCAGGAAGGACAGTTTTCTATGCAGCCCTTTGTACCCAGTGACATTTACAGTGATTCACCTGATTAGCAGAGCTAAATACCAGCATCTGATTCACAATCCTCAGTCAAGAAACTGGTTAAATAGCTTGTTGGTTAAATTCAGCACCTACAGGGCTAATGGGCTGAATCTGTCCTTCAGCACCTACAGGCCTGAGAGCTGACAGGGCCTGGCGGGGCAGAGTCTGGCAGAGGAACACACCTGACCTCTTATCTGCAGCCACATAACTGGCCCAGCTGCGCATGCAGGGCAGGCAGCCTGAGAGCTGACAGGGCCTGGGGGGCAGAGTCTGGCAGAGGAACACACCTGACCTCTTATCTGCAGCCGCATAACTGGCCGAGCTGTGCATGCAGGGCAGGCAGCCTGAGAGCTGACAGGGCCTGGCGGGGCAGAGTCTGGCAGAGGAACACACCTGACCTCTTATCTGCAGCTGCATAACTGGCCCAGCTGCGCATGCAGGGCAGGCAGCCTGAGAGCTGACAGAGCCTGGCGGGGCAGAGTCTGGCAGAGGAACACACCTGACCTCTTATCTGCAGCCACATAACTGGCCCAGCTGCGCATGCAGGGCAGACAGCCTGAGAGCTGACAGGGCCTGGCGGGGCAGAGTCTGGCAGAGGAACACACCTGACCTCTTATCTGCAGCTGCATAACTGGCCCAGCTGCGCATGCAGGGCAGACAGCCTGAGAGCTAACAGGCCCTGGCGGGGCAGAGTCTGGCAGAGGAACACACCTGACCTCTTATCTGCAGCCGCATAACTGGCCGAGCTGCGCATGCAGGGCAGGCAGCCTGAGAGCTGACAGGGCCTGGCGGGGCAGAGTCTGGCAGAGGAACACACCTGACCTCTTATCTGCAGCTGCATAACTGGCCCAGCTGCGCATGCAGGGCAGGCAGCCTGAGAGCTGACAGGGCCTGGCGGGGCAGAGTCTGGCAGAGGAACACACCTGACCTCTTATCTGCAGCTGCGTAACTGGCCCAGCTGCGCATGCAGGGCAGGCAGCCTGAGAGCTGACAGGGCCTGGCGGGGCAGAGTCTGGCAGAGGAATACACCTGACCTCTTATCTGCAGCCACATAACTGGCCCAGCTGCGCGTGTAGGGCAGACAGCCTGAGAGCTGACAGGGCCTGGCGGGGCAGAGTCTGGCAGAGGAACACACCTGACCTCTTATCTGCAGCTGCATAACTGGCCCAGCTGCGCATGCAGGGCAGACAGCCTGAGAGCTAACAGGCCCTGGCGGGGCAGAGTCTGGCAGAGGAACACACCTGACCTCTTATCTGCAGCCGCATAACTGGCCGAGCTGCGCATGCAGGGCAGGCAGCCTGAGAGCTGACAGGGCCTGGCGGGGCAGAGTCTGGCAGAGGAACACACCTGACCTCTTATCTGCAGCTGCATAACTGGCCCAGCTGCGCATGCAGGGCAGGCAGCCTGAGAGCTGACAGGGCCTGGCGGGGCAGAGTCTGGCAGAGGAACACACCTGACCTCTTATCTGCAGCTGCGTAACTGGCCCAGCTGCGCATGCAGGGCAGGCAGCCTGAGAGCTGACAGGGCCTGGCGGGGCAGAGTCTGGCAGAGGAATACACCTGACCTCTTATCTGCAGCCACATAACTGGCCCAGCTGCGCGTGTAGGGCAGACAGCCTGAGAGCTGACAGGGCCTGGCGGGGCAGAGTCTGGCAGAGGAACACACCTGACCTCTTATCTGCAGCCGCATAACTGGCCGAGCTGCGCATGCAGGGCAAGCAGTCTGAGAGCTGACAGGGCCTGGCGGGGCAGAGTCTGGCAGAGGAACACACCTGACCTCTTATCTGCAGCTGCATAACTGGCCCAGCTGCGCATGCAGGGCAGGCAGCCTGAGAGCTGACAGGGCCTGGCAGGGCAGAGTCTGACAGAGGAACACACCTGACCTCTTATCTGCAGCCACATAACTGGCCCAGCTGCGCATGCAGGGCAGACAGCCTGAGAGCTGACAGGGCCTGGCGGGGCAGAGTCTGGCAGAGGAACACACCTGACCTCTTATCTGCAGCTGCGTAACTGGCCCAGCTGCGCATGCAGGGCAGGCAGCCTGAGAGCTGACAGGGCCTGGCGGGGCAGAGTCTGGCAGAGGAACACACCTGACCTCTTATCTGCAGCCGTGTAACTGGCCCAGCTGCGCATGCAGGGCAGACAGCCTGAGAGCTGACAGGGCCTGGCGGGGCAGAGTCTGGCAGAGGAACACACCTGACCTCTTATCTGCAGCCGTGTAACTGGCCCAGCTGCGCATGCAGGGCAGACAGCCTGAGAGCTGACAGGGCCTGGCGGGGCAGAGTCTGGCAGAGGAACACACCTGACCTCTTATCTGCAGCTGCGTAACTGGCCCAGCTGCGCATGCAGGGCAGACAGCCTGAGAGCTGACAGGGCCTGGCGGGGCAGAGTCTGGCAGAGGAACACACCTGACCTCTTATCTGCAGCCGTGTAACTGGCCCAGCTGCGCATGCAGGGCAGACAGCCTGAGAGCTGACAGGGCCTGGCGGGGCAGAGTCTGGCAGAGGAACACACCTGACCTCTTATCTGCAGCCGTGTAACTGGCCCAGCTGCGCATGCAGGGCAGACAGCCTGAGAGCTGACAGGGCCTGGCGGGGCAGAGTCTGGCAGAGGAACACACCTGACCTCTTATCTGCAGCTGCATAACTGGCCCAGCTGCGCATGCAGGGCAGGCAGCCTGAGAGCTGACAGGGCCTGGTGGGGCAGAGTCTGGCAGAGGAACACACCTGACCTCTTATCTGCAGCCACATAACTGGCCCAGCTGTGCATGCAGGGCAGGCAGCTGACAGGGCCTGGCAGGGCTCCGCGCTTTAGGAGCTCGATGGCTACCTCCAGGCCAGAGTTCTGACTCATGTGGCTCCCTCCACCCGCTTGGACCGGATGCTAGTGAGGGGCAGCACAGCCTCAGTCGGAACACTCTGGGTCGCCCTCAGGGACGGATTATGGGTTGTGTGGCCCCTGGGCAAAACGTTTGCGAGGCCCCCCCCCCCCCCCCACCACCACCAGCACCACCACCACAACCACCACAATTCAAGGGCCCTTGGCAGCCAAACGCCCTCCCTATAGGGTCAGGGGCCCTGGTAGGCAGAGGATCAAAGAATGTAGGCCCTCTAAAATAGACAAATGAAAATACATTGTTGATAAGTGTTGCAAATTGTTTTGGGCTAGGGGCCCCACGGGCCCCCTGCACCCCAAGGGCCCCTGGGCAGCGGCCCCGCTGGCCCGGTCCGTAATCCGTCCCTGGTCGCCCTCCGCGTCCGTAACACACATTCATTTTTATTTATATTTATTTCTTGAAAAATATTCTATTTTCTAATTATTCTGTTTTTTGTGTACTGTGTACTTCGTAAACTTGTTTACCTACAGAAATTTTGTTTACGTCTATAAATGTTTACTTACTTGCACTATAGCTGCTGTTTTTGCACGTTGTCTTTGTTTTACATTATATGTTTGTATCTGTGCACTTTGCTGCTGAACGCAAGAGAATTTAACCCTGAGATCAACAAATCATCTTATTTTATACTCAGTGGATGAGAACCACTGCAGTGTCACATTAATTATGATCTGAATCAGCAAGTATTTAAACGTCACCTTTGGCAAAGAAACCAATAGTCTTTCTCTTTTTTTGTCTGACGATAGTAGTTTATTGTTTAAGCTACTCAGTTTGATTAAACATGTTAAACTGAAGCCTTCATCTGAGTATGATCTAATGAATTCATGAGAGTGAAATTGTTTGTTATCAAAACAGAAACATCCGTCTCACGAGAAAACAATCTATTGTCGAGTCATTCTTTAATGGACATGCAGGGGGGGAAACAGGCAAACCAGTTTTTTCCAGCTCTGAGGACTGAAATTTAAAATCCACTTTGCGATTAAATAACTTCCAATTCCAGCTCGCAGAAAGCCAGGTTTTACAGTAATCCTCATCCATTTACCTCAGATGTTATTTATATAGAATACAGAGAAAACTTTTGTTTAAATTCTCAAGGTGATGGAATCTGTTAAAGGTGCATTCATTAAAAATATATTATTTCCTCATAGCTTGTATGTGTCTCTGTGCCATTTGACTGAGAGTCTGAATGTCATTGACAGTGTTTGTCTAAATGTACATTTACCTTTGATCTGTAGGAAAAGGTCCCTCTCTGAAGGCATGTGGAGGCTCCATTGACCAGTCACTCTTCATGGAAACACAGCTGGGTACAGGGGAGTCTGCTCTCTTCATCAGGACACTGTGGGCAGTGAGAGGAAACAAACCTTCATGGTATAAATATAATTCATACATTGGGGACGGCATCACACTGCTGTTTAGACTTCTGCTCTGCCTTCATGTACTTTGATATGCTGTGAAGCTCTTGATGTAAACAGACTTATTTACAGTCGGCTGTTAAGGAAATTGTCTCATCTAAAATTCAGATATTACATGAAACTTTTAGTATCATCGTTAAAAACCTCCACAACTAGACTTGACTGATGTTCATTTTTATTTGTTTATATATGTTTTTCTTTGTTTGTTTAGTTTTGTTATGTGGCCATTTTGTATAGGAGGGATGGTCTGTTGCTCGCCTCTAGTATAAAAGAACTGGCTGATTGTGGAAGAAGACGGTGAAGACAGAAGATGGCGAGGTCTTTTTATTAAGCTACACATATTAAAGTGCTGCCCACTGACCAGCCCTAGCTAGGAGCCCAGTTTACTTTTATGTTATGGCCTGACTATAGACCCAGAGAGACATGCATGCTAGTGGCTGTAACACTGTTACCTCTCAGGGCTCTTTCTCTTACACCCCACAGGGGGGCGCATTTCAGAAGCAGCTCTTCGTTTTCCTCTCTCCTTCTCCATTTCTATGCTGATCCAGACCAGATGATTCCTGCTGGGGCCTCTGTGAACATGAAGGGTAAGTAGATACATAGATAAATACAATATTGAGTACTCAGCATTTTTACCTCAAACTGAGGAATTGGGTCTCTATTCTATTACAGTATATTCCATGTGTAGAATTACACATAGTAAAGAGGTTTATTGCAAAATTTCACTGCCACATTTTTTATAAATATATGTATAAACCTCCTCTCCTGGAGATGACACCTTATGGTGGTGGAGGGGTTTGCGTGTTCCAGTGATCCCAGGAGCTAAGCTGCCTGGGGCTTTATGCCCCTGGTAGGGTCACCCAAGGCAAACTGCAGCTCATTAGACCCCTTATGATGAGTAAAACATGGATTCACGTTCTCCCCCCCCCGGGTCACGGTCCTCCCCCCCTCCCAGAGCCAGGCCTTTACCCAAGGAGCCTGGTCGGGCACAGGCTGAAGAAGGCACGTGGGCCCCCCCTCCAATGGGCTCACCACCCATAGGAGGGGCCAAAGGGGTCAGGTGCAGTGTGAGTTGGACGGTGGGCAAAGGCAGGGACCTTGGCGGTCCGATCCTCAGCTGCAGAAGCTGGCTCTAGGGACATGGAATGTCGCCTCTCTGGTGGGGAAGGAGCCTGAGCTGGTGTGTGAGGCTGTGAGGTTCTGACTAGACTTTTATGGACGGAATTTCTAGGCCCGGAAAATAGGTAGAAGATGGATGGATGGATGTTTAAACATCTAAAATATTATTAATAACGGGAGAATTCATCATAAACATAAATAATTCAGATTTTGTTTTAGAATACAGTTAGCCAATTTGTTGCATTAGTTTGTGAGCAGTGTAATGTTTCCATACTATCTATCCTTTTTATACACCCATCCAGGCTTGGAAAACACCAAAATCAATGCCAGAATACTCATGCCAGAATACTCATCTTTACTCCACAGGCTAAAGATAGAATTTAATGCTTTATTTCCAGTAGGTTGTGTATGTTTGTAACATTACAAAGTGTTTTTATAAAAATTTGATCATAATTTGAAAACCATATCAAACACTGTACACCAGGGGTCTCCATCGCCGGTCCTGCAGAGCTACTGTCCAGTAAGTTTTTCTATCCTACCTGGATACTTAACTGAGAACAGCTGTGACTCATCAGAAGCCAAGAAGTCACGTGACCTCGTACAGGACGACCGCTTAGAGTCTCGCTCAGCTCCCGACTATTTAATTTCTCCACCATTTAACCTCCAAATCGCTATTACAACAGTTCCGAATATACTTTAACCATGTCGAAGTCACAAAGATTTTCCCATTTTTTCGTTCTCACACTGACAAGAAAAAAAAACAATAAATCGGCTCGACAAGTAGCCGCTAGTCAGGAAGACGAAGACTCCTAGTCTATCGTGGGCGGTGCTGATTCTGTGCTGGAACGAATTTTGGCTCGTATCAATGGTATTGAAAAATCTCTAGACGCCTTTGACGATATAAAATCATCAATCTCCTCCACTGAGAGATCTCTTTCTAGCTTATTACTGTTAATGATTTGTTGTGATTGTTTGGCTCCACTACTCACGGTTTGACGGAGTGCCCCCAACCCCCGTCCCCAGCAGACGTATACATATGAGGTGATTGATGCATGCATTGATTCTGATCGTGTATAGACTAATCATCCCGAGATTCAAATACGTCGTCCATGATTCACCCATAATATTATTGTGCCATGGTTGAACTGCACAAACATGTTTTTCATTGGTCACTTATATAACTTGTTTTTCAAGAATAACTTCTCACAGAAAGAGTTAGAACACCTGTCTTGTCTTGTCGTTCTCTGGAGAAATGGACGCTTGATTACCTTGCTTCTCCCAAGGGAAAAGAGGAAACGTTGCTCAAAAAGTTTGTGTCTCTAAAATCACACCGTGTGTTTATTAACAAGTGTTAAATGTGTCACCTCCCCCACTCCCCCCCTCCGTATTTACCCCGGTCGGTGTCCGCGGTGTGTGATTCATTCCTGCTCGCTGACTCTGCTGCGCCCTTTTCGGGACTGATAATAAAGAGCTCATACTTATACACACACACACACACACACACGCACACACACAACACAATTAACCCTGTGTGCACGTGTATGTGTGTGTGTGTGTGTGTATATATATATATATATATATATATACACACACTACCTTCTGTAATTCAGCTGCGCTGTGGGTTGCGTTTGACTTATTCTTTGTCGATTTTTAAAATCAGACTTGCGTACTATTTGCATTAAACAGTTTAAATACAACTACAAAGTATGACTACAATTAATCAGCACATTTCAGATTGGAGAACACAGAACAGATCCGTAGTAAAACCTTTGATTTAATAAAATGTTAATCCTTGAGTTTAACCCGGATGTTTCGGCACACTGGCATTAATCCCCAACACTTAATAAAAGAAAAACTTAATATAGCTTCAAAATATTACAGCCTACGTCCCGGTCCATAATTACGCAGCACAGTATATTAGGCGAACTCATGGCTGAGCGTAAGTAATTCAATATTATTGATGTTAATTCGAAAACTCTTCAGGCAAGATCTTTGAAAAATCTTCTGATACACGTACCTACTGTGCTGTACGGACGTATATTTAATGTTTAATTATATTGAAAATTTTAAATTCCGCTATATATGTAGGCTGTGTTAAACATATCAATTGTATTATTATCAATTTCATCTTACCTTGAAACATAGAATATCTTTACATTATTCCAGAATCTTGATAAAATGTTTCTTGAAAAAACGGCCTTTAAAATCCCGACACTTAATTTCACTTTCGTTTACAGGCAGGAAATGATCAGCCCCGTTTCATGCAGAAGAAAATGGACACGGACTCAGCGGCACATCATAGGGGGAACATTTGGGGGGACATTATCTATGTGACTTAATAATTAGTAACAATAACCGTAATTCGGTTATAACACACATTCAGGATAATCGTGCGTGTAAAAAGCGGTACTGCAGTAACACTTAAACCATTAACAGTGGCGATTTGAGAAATTTAGATTTTAGAAATGGGGGGATCCAAGCTATCTGGGGGGGTCAAAGACAAAACTGTGTAATTTTATAATATCATCAAAATATATTAACTGGTTTAACGAAGTAAAAGTCAAACTAAACACTTGAATCACACTTTTTTTTATTTCCAATGCTCAACAAGAACAGGTAATATATTTTACAGACAGAACATTAAACAAAACATGAACAAACAAAAATTCAGACAGTTATTACAAAGTAAAAGATACCATCTCAATACCACATATGACAGAACATTTTAGCACTATGTCTATACATCAGGTAAAAACGCATCAAATCAGGATACAGTATTCAGATTGTTTTTCATTTTTAGACTTTCTGATTAGATTAATATAATTTATCTGTATTGTCACGCTCGGCTCGTACGACCCTCCTGTGTGCCACGCCCCCCTCGTTAACCTCATATGAACCCCGACGTTATCAGATGTTTCTTGTTGTTTCATTCAGTCCTGTGTATTTAAGTCCGTCAGAGTACGTATCCCCAGGTCCGTCATCGACGTCGTGCTCCGTGTTTCCACCACAGATAAACCCATCTAAAGGCGAAATTGATCAGTTTCTTGATAGTATAACCATTCTGAAATTATCAGACAATCAAGTGATGGCACTGGACTCTCCGCTGACTCCAGGTGAACTCCAGGAAGCCCTGAACGGTATGCCCAATAAAAAGGCGCCAGGTCCAGATGGATTTCCAGCAGAATTCTATAAAGAATGTTGTAGGAAACCAAGGAAAATGATAGGCTACCACCAAATATGAATTCTGCTAACATTAGTCTCTTGCTAAAACCAGGCAAAGACCCTACATTGCCTGCCAGCTATCGTCCAATATTCCTTATTAACGTCTCAAAAAGAATAGAGAAGATATTTCTCATAATTCATAATTCATCATCATAATTCATCCTGACCAAACTGGTTGCATAAAAGGGAGGCACTCATCAACAAATACACGAAGATTACTTAACCTGATAGACTATTCATGCAATAAAAACCTTCAAATTACAATATTGTCTCTAGATGCAGAAAAAGCATTTGATAGAGTTAACTGGAATTTTTTATTTGCAGCTTTACGCAAATTTGGTTTCGGAAACTCTTTCAAAAACTGGTTAAAAATATTATATAGTTCCCCAACAGCATATGTCAGGACGAATGACCAAACATCCTCCAGTTTCTGTCTCAAGAGGGGCACCAGGCAGGGATGCCCTCTCTCCCCCTCACTATTTGCAATTTTTATTGAACCACTAGCAGCAGCAATTAGACAGGCTATAGTGATCAAAGGCATTAAACGCAGGAATGTAGAACATAAGGTAAGTCTTTATGCGGATGATGTGTTACTTTTTCTCCAGCATTAACAAAGCACTCTCTTTGAGGTAATTATATTAATAAACTCTTTCTCAAGAGTCTCAGATTATTCGATAAATTGGTTAAAATCTACAGTTCTCCAATTAATTGCTCCTTCCAGAATAATTCTCCCACTTTGAAGATATTAAATATGTAGGTATTAACATTTCACCTAGGCTGGCAGATTTAACTAAACTAAACCATATCCCACTTTTAAAGAAAGTTGAGGATGATCTGGTTAGATGGATATCCCTACCCATATCATGTGGGACGGGTCGCCTCAAGGAAAATGATGGTTTTGCCAAGAATTAATTATTTATTTGCAATGATCCTGAGCAAACCACCACCTGACTGGTTTAGATCTCTGGACTCCACCATCTCTAAATTCCTCTGGAAAGATAAACCCCCACATATTAGCTTAAAAACACTGCAAAGGACTAAGGACAAAGGAGGACTAGATCTGCCTAACTTTCACCACTATTTCTTAGCCAACAGGCTCCAAAACATCTCAGGGTGGTTAAAACATACCCTCTTAGATGAGCCTTGGCTAGACGTAGAACAAGCACTATGCAATAATATAAAGATTTCGGATCTACCATTCATTAGCTCAAACATTAAACGACACGAATGCTTCAAAAGCATCAGTATCAGCTCTTCTCTGACAGCGTGGTGGGAGTTTCTAAAAGCGACTGAGTCTTCATTAATCCCATGCAAACGTACTCCCATCTGGAACAACCCTGATGTACTACTAAATAATAATATGATAAACTTCCCAGATTGGAGTTGTAAAGGTATTAAATACTTGAAACATATATTTGAAGGAATAGACTTTATTCCCTTTGACATATTAGTGAAACAATATGGGATTAACAAGAATAGATTTTTAGAATATCAACAAGTTAAATCTATAGTAAAAAAGAAATTAGGGTTTAATCAAATCAAATTACAAATACCACCAAGTGTGGCAGAATGCCTTAATCTGAAAACCCCCAAATTACTGTCTAAAATATACAGGACACTTTCTGAAATGGATGAATCAATATTCCTTCCTATTGGAAAATGGGAGGCAGATCTATCAGTCAGCTGGGACCACAATTTCTGGTCCAAGATACATTTAAAAACCTTTAAACTGATTAGAAATCCCAGTTTACAGTTCATACAACACAAAATCCTGCGTAGAGTGACCATACAGGGCATCGGATGTTCAGGATGGGTTTTACGTCTTCTAACAACTGCTCACACTGTCAAGGCGACACACCTGACAGTTACATCCACGCTTTTTGGTTCTGTCCACCTACTCAGATGTTCTGGCTCAGGTTCTGTGAAGACTTATCAAAGTGTCTGAAATGTACCATTCCAGCATCCCCTTCAGTCTGCTTGTAGGGCGACCTAGATGGTGTCACTACAGATTTTAACACAACCCACATGGCTTTCACCGCCTTATGCATTGCTAAGAAGACTGTCCTTATGAAATGGAAGAATAAAAATAACCTTAATATCAACCAATATAGAGACAGTTTGTTGAACCATATTAGTCTTGATACAGCTTCTGCCGCTACATTAGATCAATCTCTCTGGGCTCCTTTGATCAGCTCCATCACCTAGTGGGGGGGGGGGGTCAGGGTTTTGTCCTGCTTTGGTCGGTGTTGTTGGCATGGGGGGGGCATATTGGCTTGGGGCGTCTGGGGGTTCCCTGGGGGTGGGTTGCTGGGGGGGTTCGGCGCTGGGACTGCGGTCCTGGCCTGGATGGGGCTTTGGTGGCTCTTGGGTGGGGTCCTTCTGGCGGCTGCAGGCGGCGCTGCTGGGGGAGCCTGTGCCGGCGGACGTAGGTTACCGGCCTGGTGGCCGTGCTGCTCCTGGGTAGATCCGGGGTGGGCTTGGGGTTCTGGGGGCGCTCTGCCTCCAGGCCGGGGTTCCGGCTGGGCTGGGGGGGCTTGGGTCCTGGTAGGTGTGTCGCCGGGGTATGGGTTGGTGCATGCACGGGGGCTCGGCCCCAGTGCGGGGGCCTTCGGCGCGTCGGTGGAGCTGGGGGTCTCCTCGGCTGGCGGGGAGGTTCTTACCATCTGTCCGCAGTGGGTCCCTGCTTTTGGGGTGTCCACTCTGCGGGGGGGGGATCCAATAGAGGAGGAGGAGGGACTCAACCGGATGTCTTTTGTCTTATGCAGTCTGGGAGTTGACTGAATGCTGGGGTGGGGGTAGTTTTTCCTCTGGGGTGCCGGTGGGGCGCCTTGGGCTCTGTGGGGCCGGGTGGTGCCGCTGCATTGGGCCCCGGTCTGGATGGGCCTGGGCCCCCCGCCTTGGGTGGATTTCGTGGAACGGGGAGTGCCTATGGGGGTCAGCGGGGGAGCTGGCTCCGGGGGGGGAGGTATTTTGCCCCCCCCATTCCTTTCCTCCCCATCCCTAAATGCTTCCCTCCTCCCGCTCCATCACACCACCACACATGTAGGGCTTTGAGGTGTAGGTGCGTTGCTGGGATGCAGGGTAGGTATTCCTCCTCTGTCCCCTCGCGACCACCTGTACCTCATTCATACACTACAACGTAGACACTCTCATTACTTACTCTCTCATGACACATACATTTAGGGCGTTGGGGATGGGCACACAGAATGGCATCCAGAGGGCGGTCTGTTCATTCAGCCTTACCTCTGGTGCCAGGGCCCACATCTCAATTTTAATCACACATAGACATTGAGGGCTCTGGGGAGAGGCCGAGCTAACACCAGCTGTTGGTCGGCAGGGGGTGGTTAGTGCCATGCCCTTCACCTGTTTTAAAAGCACTTTAGAACAACACACACCAACACCACATCTGAGCGGGCGAAGGGGGGCATGGGGTCTTTTCACACCCCCGTTCCCTGTTCGCCATTTGGGGCTGGGGGCTGAGAGGAAGAGCTGGCCGTCTGGTCGGGGTCTGGGCTGGTGGGCTTCTCGGCTACTGCGGGGTCCGGGGTGGTCTTCTGGTCTCCTCGCCAGAGGAAAAATAGGGGTCCACATAGAGTATATATGGGGAGTGAGAGTATGTGTACAGCGTTCATTTCTGTGTATCTCTATGTTGGGTGAATGTGTAAATATTTGTTTATGTCTGCATGAGGGTGGGAACGTATGCTTGTATATGTGTGTGCCTGTTTGTCTATACGCATGTGTCAGGTTGGGTCCTAGATTCCACCCGAAATAACATCTTGGGCTCTATCCCCCCCGCCACACTCCCTGCCGGTGGATGGGCCCCCCGGCCGCTGGTGCGTTGGTGGTTCTCGATGTCCGGGGCTGGGTGCTCGGGTGGGTGCTGGCTCACCCTCGGCAGCTTCCTGGCGGGATCTGGCCCTCCTGGCTCTGTCGCGCCCTTGCTGGGGGGTGGGGGGGCCATTGGATCTCTGGGCCCAGGGCTTGGTCTACCCTGGTGGGCCTGGCCGCGCCTGCGGGCTCGCTGCCATGGCCCCCTGGGGCTCCTGCACTGTGGCTGCCGGATGGCCTCCCTCCGGAGCTCTCCTCTGCCCTTTTCTGGGTGAGGGATGCTATTCTCCCTGCGGCGGTCCTCCGGGGGCTCCCATGCCCTGGGGGGCCTTTGGATGTCTGGGGTCTGGGCCTCCTCCGTGTCTGCTTCGTGTCCTTGGGGATGGGGCTGTGGCTCCCCACACACACTACTAGACATTTACATGGAGAAACCTTTTGAACACCAGCGCGCTCACATACACAGGTGTGCACACAGGGGTACAAACAGGTACTCACAGACACATACAGGTGTACACACAGGTTCTCACAGACACATACAGGTGTACACACAGGTACTCACAACACATACAGGTGTACACACAGGTACTCGCAGACACACACTGTCTTGATCAGCTGTTGCTCCTTAACATTCTCATTGTAATTCGTACAGATGTTGGTTGTTGTTTTCTCTCATCAGCAGGTATTGAAGCAGATTATCTGTGGTTTTCTTTTTTTTCTCTTTCTATCTTCTCTCTTTTCCCTCCCTCTCTCTCTCTATTTCCCTTCTTCTCCGTTGTCGTCCTTCTATCCCCCTCTCTCTCCCTCTCTTGAGGAAATAAATAAAAATAAATAAATAAATAGAAATAAAGTAGTCCTCCGCAGAGGAGGGGTGGTGGAGGGGAATAAAAAGAAAAAAAAGAAAGTAAACTGTGTTTCTGAGTTCTAGTGGTTTGGGGTCAGACTACGGTGGCTGAGAAAGTTCAAGTTAAAAACGTTGCATATACAGAAAACACATGCAACTTCTAAAACGCGCTGCATTTGAAAGTTAAAAATACGCTGCAAATACAGGAAACATGCAACTTCTAAAACACGCTGCAAATACAAAAAACACATACAACTTCTAAAACGCGTTGCATTTGAAAGTTAAAAACGCGCTGGAAATACAGAAAACACACGCAACTTCTAAATCATGCTGCAAATACAAAAAACACACGCAACTTCTAAATCATGCTGCAAATACAAAAAACACACGCAACTTCTAAAACGTGCTGCAAATACAAAAAACACATACAACTTCTAAAACGCGTTGCATTTGAAAGTTAAAAACGTGCTGCAAATACAAAAAACACATGCAACTTCTAAATCATGCTGCAAATAAAAAAAACACATGCAACTTCTAAAACGTGCTGCAAATACAAAAAACACATACAACTTCTAAAACGCATTGCATTTGAAAGTTAAAAACGTGCTGCAAATACAAAAAACACATGCAACTTCTAAATCATGCTGCAAATAAAAAAAAACACATGCAACTTCTAAAACGTGCTGCAAATACAAAAAACACATACAACTTCTAAAACGCGTTGCATTTGAAAGTTAAAAACGTGCTGCAAATACAAAAAACACATGCAACTTCTAAATCATGCTGCAAATAAAAAAAACACATACAACTTCTAAAACGCGTTGCATTTGAAAGTTAAAAACGCGCTGGAAATACAAAAAACACGCAACTTCTAAAACACGCTGCAAATACAAAAAACGCATGCAACTTCTAAAACGTGCTACATTTGAAAGTTTAAAATACACTGCAAATACAAAAAACATGCAACTTCTAAAACGCACTGCATTTGAAAGTTAAAAAGGCGCTGCAAATACAGAAAACACATGCAACTTCTAAAACGCACTGCAAATACAGAAAACACATGCAATTTCTAAAACGCGCTGCATTTGAAAGTTCAAGACGCGCTGTAAATACAGAAAACACATGACGTTTTTCATTAAGCGACCCACCAAAGATGCAAAAATAACAGTAAAGGTATACTGGCTTACATATAATATTAATAATAATTATATTACATATTATTCCTAAGGACGATTGTAGCATTCTTACTAACTAAACCTTTTATGGCATTTTGTTTTTCTACCCTAGATTAATGTTGGAGTCATGAACAAGACAGGATGTAATTTGAGAGGGAACCAGTGAGAGGGAAACTCTGCCTCTAATTGTTGACATTAATTGGTCATATGAGCAGTTCTTGTCTGCTGCGTTGAAGACAATGAAGGATTTCAATCAGGACCTGGAGGATGGGAGTATGACCTGCTCTACGCTGATGGGACAGGGGTCAGAAATATACCTGGAACAGAAACACCATTTACAACTGAGCGGTACAAAGAGGCTATTGAAAAAAGCATAGCAGCGCATCACACTGTGTATCTGTCTCCTGGAAACCTTCTTATCTATAGGTAAGTCATGGCAATGCCTTATAATAAAAAGAGGCACAGTGTTTTCTTACATAGTTTTATTGATTTTTTAATTTTTTTTGTAAATGGACTAGAACTACTTTGAAGCTGTTTATTAGTGATTTAGTAATGGTGTTATTTTGGAAGTAGCAATTATGTTTCCCACAATTTAAAAATGTAATAAGTGATAAAGACATTACAAGTTCTGATGATGAGGATGATGCCGTAATTGTCAGGATGCCCACCTGTGCATCCGGTCTGTCGGACACTTTGGTTTGTCCGTTTCAAGTAAATTCAATTTAAACTTTGCCACTCGTACAGCATTGTTACAGTGCATTACATTTTCTCAGGATGCATGTTCAAATACAAGGGCATGTAGTACGGTTTGAGTTATTACATTTATTATTAATTATAATTTTACTTTGGTCTTTGATCTTCTGGTTTTCTTTACAGCTCTGAGTCGTACACCTCAAAGAGAAGACTGGTAAGGTTATATATTATAATATTACATATTAGGTTGTGCAGAATGTTAGATTGTCAAAGCATTTTTTTTTTATGACTTAACCGACATTTACATTTTTTAGGTCAGCCACAACATCCCAGTCATCCAGCCAAGACGTACACAGCATTCTGTGATAAAAACCCCATCCTGATACTTTAGTTTTGTATTTAAGTAGATGTTTTAATGCTCATTCTTGTATTGTCTGTGCAATAAAGACAGTAGCAAAAGCCCAAGAGATGGCCGACTCAGCCCAGCAGCTCACACCAAGCAACTTCTGTACGTAATAAATGAATTTAATTTTGCTCCTGAAATGTGCTGCATTTGATAGACTGAAACTCATCTCTTTTTTCACAGTGAGTACGTCAATGTCTGTGCACCAATTGTGATTGATAGCAGCTCAGAATCTGAGGAAATCATGGATTCAAAAGAGGAAATCAGGTATTACATGATTAGGAGACATACTGAACCCATCTGAATACATTAATAATCATTAGTATTACCTCTTGCTAAATGACCTCTGAAAACAAAATAACCAAATATTAAAGGCTTATAACTTTTGTAAGGTGCATAGGGACATGTATACAAGCACTGTTCCGTGTTACCCTGATAACCAGCCATAGCAGTCATTTTATTTAGGGTGATTTTGTGATGAAAATGTGTGGACTGATGCCTTGGCTGCTTCATTTACCGTTTGGGACTGACAGCTGCAGATGTGGTGTCCAATCTGTCTGGGAAGACAGGCGGAACCTCATGCAACAGATTCAGTATTAATAGAGCTAATGTCTGGGATGGAGCTAGACGAGGCTTTAAATGATCTTCATATTATCCAACTTATGACATGCTGCTAAAATTCTCAGATGATATTGGACAGATAGAAGAGGCTGCGGACACCGAGGGGCCAAAATGTGAGTTTCTTACGTTGTTAATGGAGTCCATAAGAACAATAAGAGTCTTTGAAGGCAGAGACCATGCAAAATATCCTGCATTCAACAGTGAGTAAGTAACTGTCACGATCGGGAAGGTGCAGACGGGCGATCGTGCGGGCAAGAAGCAGGCAAGGCAAATGGAGTACGGGGTATACGGGGATTTAATGAAGGCACAGGCAGGACGGGACATAGGCATCGACAACATCAATGACGGACAAGGGAAACCGGGGAGACCAGGACTTAAATACACAGGACTAATCAAAAGTAAACAGACACAGCTGGGTACGATCCAGGAAACACACGTGGGTAAGCAGGGGGCATGGCACACATGAGGAGCTGACGAGCAGGTCATGACAGTAACACTGTAATAATATATTTAGCTGCAGCACAAGATGAATACTTCCATATAGGAAGGATGATTGCAGTGTCCGTGGTGGCCCTGGGCCTAGGTGTCTTTCAGCAAACCTCTTCAGTATCTCACTGGTAAATGAAGTCAATTGATGTTCCTGTTGAGGACATACCTGATGAAGAAGTGAGGAATGCTCTTCGTGAGGTAGCATGAAATTTCATATAAACAATGAAGCATAAATAGACTAATCTGGTTTAATATACATGTTTTATCAATTTAAATTATGGTAAAGGGGCGGCATGGTGGTGCAGTGGTTAGCACTGTTGCCTCACACCTCTGGGACCTGGGTTCGAGTCTCCGCCTGGATTACATGTGTGTGGAGTTTGCATGTTCTCCCCATGTCGTCGTGGGGTTTCCTCCGGGTACTCCGGTTTCCCCCCACAGTCCAAAAACATGCTGAGGCTAATTGGACTTGCTAAATTGCCCGTAGGAGTGCGTGAATGGTGTGTGAGTGTGCCCTGCAATGGGCTGGCCCCCCATCCTGGGTTGTTCCCTGCCTCGTACCCATTGCTTCCGGGATAGGCTCCGGACCCCCCGCGACCCAGTAGGGTAAGTGGTTTGGAAAATGGATGGATGAAAATTATGGTAAAAGGGCATTGAGTAATGTGTTATTAAAATATAAAGTTAGAATTATTGATAAAGTTTGCTGTACCAGTATATAAATACACTTCAATGTAAGCTTTATGGTCTAGATTTCCAGTGCAACATCCTTGAGTGAGCTGCAGAGATGTATTAACAGGCCCTCCAGCATGATCCAAACAGCTGCATGTTTTTATTTCACGAAGACTCTGGAAGATGAGGATAAAGTGATAGTCGATTATATTCAGTGGTATTTCATCTACAGAAAGTAATCTTTGAAATACTTGTTAATAAGTTCATCTTCTGAGGATACGTCAGACATAAGTCCTTGACCTGAGAAATGAGACAAATGACTGTATGAGCCTGAACTGGGTAATTAGTCTTGATGCTCAGACATAAAGCTGATACATTAAGCAGGTTCCCCCAATCCTGGCAGAATACAAAATTAACAAGGCTAGTTTCCAAAACTTTTCCAAAACTTTTTCTCTCTATCCAAGAATTCCAAAACTTATTCAGGGCCTGGAATTTTTTTTTTCAAAATTCCAAAACTTTTCCAGGTTTTCCATGACTGCGGGTAGCCTGATTAACAGAAATCAAGCTAATACATTAACTAAAATCTGAGAAAAGACAATGTCAGGACTTCCCAAGCCAAACATTTAATTTTACCTTTGGATGCTGATACTTTTGATAATTATGGAATGACTTGTCTTTTATTTTGGAGTTTTAAGGATTGTGTTAAACTCCTTAATTAATCAAGGTGAGCAAATAATATTAAAGTATATATGACTAAGCAAAATAAATTTAAGTTAAACGTACCAATAGCATGTGCGGTTTGTAGAAAGGAGCCACAAAATGTTGGGATATTCTGCAAAGCAGAACCACAAAATGGCAAAAACATGATCTGATAAAACAGAGTGAAAGCTGCTTTAACTCACAAAGTCTACTTTGGCTGTATAAAATAATGTTTTAAATATCAAAACTTTGCTTTTAATCGTGAAAACTGCATTGTTCAAGAAAAATCTATGCAGAGTAATCAATCATTGGCTGCTGTTTTATGATTAAGCTGACTAGCAATTCTAGCTTACACTACGGCAGTTCTAAAACACGCTGCAAATACAGAAAACATGCAACTTCTAAAACGTGCTGCAAATACAGAAAACACATGCAACTTCTAAAACGTGCTGCAAATACAGAAAACACATGCAACTTTTAAAACAGTCATACGCATCACCTTTACCATTTACCACACAGCTTCTGTTTTAACAGTCAGTATAAGAGAACCTTTGACCTGTAAATTATCGCCAGTGGTTCCTTCGAAGAGTACGGCGTAAAAAAGCGTCCTCCGCAAACACTTCTGTTGTCTTTTGGCTCCATTTGGTTGTGTTGTGGCTACTTGCAACGTGTTTTAGAAGTTGCTTGTGTTTTCTGTATTTGCAGCGCATTTTAGAAGTTGCATGTTTTCTGTATTTGCAGCACGTTTTAGAAGTTGCATGTTTTCTGTATTTGCAGCGTGTTTTAAAAGTTGCATGTATTTTCTGTATTTGCAGCACGTTTTAGCAGTTGCATGTGTTTTCTGTATTTGCAGCACGTTTTAGAAGTTGCATGTTTTCTGTATTTGCAGCGTGTTTTAGAAGTTGCTTGTGTTTTCTGTATTTGCAGCGCATTTTAGAAGTTGCATGTGTTTTTTGTATTTGCAGCGCGTTTTTAACTTTCAAATGGAGTGTATTTTAGAAGTTGCATGTGTTTTCTGTATTAGCAGCGTGTTTTAGAAGTTTCATGTGTTTTCTGTATTTGCAGTGCGTTTTACAAGTTGCATGTGTTTTCTGTATTTGCAGCGCGTTTTAGAAGTTGCATGTTTTCTGTATTTGCAGCGCGTTTTAGAAGTTGCACGTGTTTTCTGTATTTGCAGCGCATTTTAAAAGTTGCATGTGTTTTCTGTATTTGCAGTACGTTTTAGAAGTTGCATGTGTTTTTTGTATTTGCAGCACGTTTTTAATTTTCAAATGGAGTGCATTTTAGAAGTTGCATGTGTTTTCTGTATTTGCAGCATGTTTTAGAAGTTGCATGTGTTTTTTGTATTTGCAGCGCGTTTTTAACTTTCAAATGTAATGCATTTTAGAAGTTGCATGTGTTTTCTGTATTTGCGGCATGTTTTAGAAGTTGCATGTGTTTTTTGTATTTGCAGCTCCAAATGGCCAAATGGCCAGGCAGTGCAAAAGGGATGGGGCTAAAGGTATGAACGCTAGAAAAAATGCTAGCTAGTAATAAACAGCAGAATTTATAAATGTTTATAAATGAGCAAAATGTTTACACACAATCTGGGTCCCAGCATTCACTTCACCTGAATCCTAATCAATAATGAAGACAATGGGCCAGCCAGTACTAAAGGGATGAAACTTTATCAAAAGACATGAACCTTGTGAAATAACAAAGTTTAAAAAACAAAAAAAGAATTACAGAACTTTAGAGAACACACAATTGTGGGTAAAACGGGAACACAGAACACAAGTATGGTTACATAAAAGTGATGAGATAACTGCTGGTAAAACAGGAAAAGAGGAACACACGGGAACACAGAACACAAACAAGTGCGGCAAACAACTACACTATACACTATAAATAATAAAGAACTAAACTATTTACAGTTATATTTACAGTTTATATTTAGCATTTTTTACAGACAATGTCATAATGCTCCTTGCACACTTGTGCCCCACACTTGCAACACTGCGCGTTCGCTTTACGGTCAGTAGAATAATGGCACAGGCTGCACCCTCTTCCTTTTGGATTTCTCTTCCGGGGGAGGTGGGACTGCACTGGGTTGGGATTGGGTGGGCTGGACGTCTGAGGGGTGGGCCTGGCTGATCTGGGCGTCCCTGATTGCTCTCACCGTTGCAGCAGCATGGGACCCTCGAGGAAGATGCATTTGTTGCGGAACAGTGGGACCGATTAGGGCTTCGCCCAGCTCCTGCAGGAACAGCCTGCGTCTCTGTTTCAGTCGTGCCTTCCATCCGGGATTGAGCTCCTTCCACACGATGTAGCCATCGTGCGCCGAAATGTCCAGAATGTTATAAAATAATGCAAGGGGCCAGCGAGCGGTTTTCCTTTTGCATGAATAATTGGAAATTAGCTGATCCATGGTGTCAACCCCCCCCCTCTTAGTTTTGTTATAATCAATTATGATTTCCAGCTTTCTGTCTTGCCGTTGGGTGATGTTTGGCTTATTGCGGAACGTGCTCATTAGAAGCATGTTTTTGTTGTTTTTGGGGATGTAAGTCACGAGTGTCGTATTTTGGGAAAATGCAAATTTGGAGGAGTGTAGCCGCCTGCCCCTAGTTGTTAGCAGAGCAGGCGGCAGCTCTGGACGATTTCGGCGCACAGTGCCTACCATCGTAAGGTGACGCTGGAGGAGCTCCTGTCCCAGACTGAAGGAGGTAAAGAAATTATCAAAAGTAATGTTGTGCCCCCTCAGCCCCTCAGACAGTTCCAGCACCACATTTTTCGCCACGTCGACCTCCCGTGCCTCCCCCGGAGGCTTTCACGTGTACAGCTTCACTCGCCAGCAGTAGCTTGTCCTGGTGTCGCACAGCACCCAGAGTTTCAGTCCGTACCTCCCGGGCTTGCCAGGCATATATTGCCTGAAGGAGCAGCGTCCTGCAAGAACGCATCTAGGGAATACCAATTTGATGTCATATGAAGCAATCGGATACAACGTATACATTTTTAGTAACCCATTACAATCTAATTCCTAAGTAATTTAGTAATTACTCAGGTACAAATCATGAACAAGGTAACTGGTCAAAATAAATGATACATTACGATTCATTGCTAATGAACATGAGATCTATATTTGAACTAAAAACTTATAACAATGTATATAACTGTAGAGCAGTAATAACGCATTTTACGTACCTTTGAATGGTACCTGGCGCTCGTCCATTGTCAAGTCGTGGCCGAGATTATACATGACAGGGAGATTTGCTGACCACAGGTCCCAGATGTCTCTGATGGGTGCAAGCCTGTCCGTCGTCCGTCTTGCTTGCCGTGATCTTTTGTCGTCAAATCTGAGGGCCGATGTCAGCTGCCCGAACCGCACCCTGTTCATGATCGCTGGGAAGATTGGTCTCCCAACGTTCAAGTCCCAAAGGCTAGCGATTGACTCTCCTTTTCATTTGAAGACGCCTGCGAGAATGCAGACGCCGAGGAAGGCATAAAATTCTATGGAGGTCAGTTCCACCCAGCTGCTGGAAAACTGCTTTCTCCCTTCTAAGTTTGTCATAGTGACAATGATTCTTTCTACTCGTCTTGGCATGAATGCCTTGAAGGCAGAAAGAATGTCCCCTGCACAGCCTCGTTGGTCCTGGAGGTGTCCTCAGGATATGTCGTGCTGGCAGTCTGCCTCCTGCACGATCTTCTGCTCTGCTTGTCCAGGAAATGTCGCTATTGCGGGACGCAAAGATCTCGTCCTGGACGCACACCTCATGTGTTATACTGCTGGGCTGTGTACTGTCCTCCTCCGAGCTGCTGGTTTCCAGACCCGTAACAAAATCGACGACCTCCTGAGCACTGTATCCTGCCATGTTTGAACTCCAAGTAACCCTCTCCTCAGGGTTCGCTCCAGCATAAACACGCTTCTTTGTTTTTCAAATGGCTTGGCAACAAGGTAGGACCAATTACAGTGACGATCACCCCCCCACCTCCCTTGGAGGCCTCCCCGTACACAGTAATTTATGGCAGTAATTACTCTGGGTGCCTGCCTGTCTGGGTGGTTGGGTCGGCTTTGTCTCATCTTTTGTTAGTGACCAAATGGTGAGATAGCAACAGGTACTAAAAATAGCTTCACAGCAAGGAAGGACCAGGGTTACTGAGCAGAAAGACGGCAAAAGGCAACCAAAGATATAATAGCATGCTCTATTTTCTTTTAATAAACAGTGTTTTATAAGTCAGCTTAATTTATACAACAAATTACGCATTTCGCATGAAAAATTACAGTTCAGGGTGTTTTTGAGGCTTTGGAACAAACAATTGCCCAAATGTCGGGAAAGCCCATTGAGATGAATGGGAAGCGGGGGGCATAAGGCACTTTGAGGGGCTTGCGCAGTTAGAGCGTTGCCACTTGAACATGTTTGCTCTAAAGAGATCCAAATTCATAAAAAGCACAAGTCATTACATTTTAAATATTTACAATTTTTTTATATTGCCTGAAAAAAAAATTGTAATTACCGCTAGGTGACGCACTGACTTTCCATGGTCTCTGTCGACATCCAGTGGTCAAAAAAATGCATTACATTACACATAATGGATGACATTTTGCAGTGAAGACGACAATGTTTGTATTCGCAAATTAAAAAAAATATATATTAATAAAACTATTAAAATTGGGTTCTCAGGACTCAGATTGTCTACGAGTTGCACAGATATTTGAGTTGAACATAAGGGTTCTAGCAATATCAGCTACACAGATACACAGCCACGGTCAGAAGCCACAAGTAAATCATTCATTACTTTGACTAGAGCAGTTTGTGTGCTATGGTTTGGTCTAAAGCCAGACTGATATAATTCATTGGCATTATTTTTGTAGGAAAGAGGACAACTGACGAACTACCACCTTTTCCATGATCTTTGAAATGAAAGGAAGATTTGAGATAGGTCTATAGTTTCCTAAAACACTGGGTTCAAGATTTGGTTTCTTTAGGACGGGTCTAATGACAGCCATTTTCAAAGGTTTTGGAACATATCCAAGCCTAAGAGAAGAATTTAACACATTTAACAGGGTGGTGCTAATCTGCGGTGCAATTTCCTTGAAGAATTTTGTAGGAATTGAGTCTACAAGGCTACAGATAACAGCTTCACGTCTGACCTCAAGTCTTTGGTTCTGTGGACAATTTATGATGTCAACACTAAACAACTATTTACATGCAATGAACAGTCAACTGAGAGCAGACATGTGCAAAGAGCAGTGATTTCTGCATGTGAAAAGCCAAAGTTTACAGAGTGTAAGGGCTTGTGCTATGCATGTGGACATACCGCATATAAAGCATGAATCTTTGCGCTCTATAGCTTCTCTGCCCCTGCACGTCATCTTTTCAAACATCGCTCTTGCTCCATGTGTGTTTGAGAGAGAGACAACAGGTTCTTCTCTGTTCATAAAAATATAAACAGCCAAATTTTGAACAAACTTACCTGGCTCAGTTTGTCCAGGATGGGCCTCAGCTTGGTCCCCATGACACCTCCCTTGGCCTTCATCAGGGCAGTAAGTTTTGGTGTGTAGTGCTCAAGTTTAAACATGAACCTCTGCTCCAGGGAAACTGTTGTTATTCTTCTAAATTCCTCCTTGACCTGAATTGACAAAAGATTCAAAAGTACAAAATTAAGAACCAGGTCAAATACACACTCATCACTTTCTCTCTCACACACACTCACTCTCTCGCTCTCACACACACTCACTCGCTCTCACACACTCACTCAATCTCACACACACACATTAGGAACCAGGCCAAATAGTCTGATGCGAAGTAAAGGAAGGGTAAATTCTGCATAAAGGTGCACATATGATGCTCAAAAGAGTAATTTGGTCTACAGTTGTAACTGGGAAACAAGTACATTTCTAGTATATATTATATAACAGTAGTTCATAATATCCATCCATCCATTTTCCAAACCGCTTATCCTACTGGGTCGCGGGGGGTTCCGGAGCCTATCCCGGAAGCAATGGGCACGAGGCAGGGAACAACCCAGGATGGGGGGCCAGCCCATCGCAGGGCACACTCACACACCATTCACGCACACATGCACACCTACGAGCAATTTTAGCAACTCCAATTAGCCTCAGCATGTTTTTGGACTATGGGGGGAAACCGGAGTACCCAGAGGAAACCCCATGACGACATGGGAAGAACATGCAAACTCCACACACATGTGACCCAGGCGGAGACTCGAACCCGGGTCCCAGAGGTATGAGGCAACAGTGCTAACCACTGCACCACCATGCCACCCCTAGTTCATAATATATCATTCTAAAATTGTAACTGGCCTACACAACTTTTTAAAAATGTATTTACCTCAGCTTCACAAAAAAAGCAGGCCATCTCTCTTTGCAGTCATCGGCTCCTGGACTGCCACTCACAACCTCAAGCCTTCAATAGGAGAATGTTTTGGCCATTTTTTGTTGAATCACCCTACGGTTGTTCTTCTTTACCTCGTTAAGAAGCTCCTGTCTCTCCATTTCCAGTGTGTCATTAGTTTCACCACTTGGATGTGGTGGAAGATCGTTAACCCTGCAAAAGTTGAATATGCATTAGTACTGTAGTTACAATCTTTAAAAACACAATGAACAGTTTCATACTTTTTCAGATCCAAGATGTTCAAAATATTGCGCCTCTGTGTGAAAACTACACGAATTACATACATGACATGAAAAGGAAACAATCTGCCCTGTCTGTTCAGTCTGTGTATGATCTCTAGACAAATGGGTGCGAAGTGCACCCCAACTTTTAAATGAACAAGGACAGTCTGTGTACAAACAGGGTAGTGCCCGCCCTGACCAGCATGTAAATGTTCCAATGTATAATGCCTTAATAGCTCTAAACACTTTGATGTCCTAAAATTGCAGTTTTTGCATGGCCATATCATTTTAATATGAGGCCTACTGTTTTTCCCTGATGACACGTGCCTAGAAACCTGTCCTCTCTAGACCTGTAAATGAAAAACAATTTGTGATATTAAAACCACAAAACATTTAACCACAATTATATGCTATGTTATGCAGTTAAGAATAAGGAAACACATAAGCGATACAATATTCTGCAAATCTACATATAGATTCATACGTACCTATATGAAGCTAATGTTGAACGTTGGACAAATCAAATTACACACCACTGGCTTATCCTGCAGCCTATCCTGGCTTGACACAATAACAACCCGCTGCTGTGCTGTTCTGGTTCCTGTTGATAAAACCATATGCTTTATTTTAATAACATTTATTAAAAAAAAAAACACTTATTGAGTAATAAAAGTGACTGATTTGACTTGCATTAGGGGCTTTCCATTTGGTTGACTGCTCAATTAAGTTAAATGTAATATCAAAAGCAGCAAAATAAAGTAAATACTGAGTAGAAAATTGTATACTGTAAATAGTTGTGCTTTAGGTGGCATATTAGGTTAGCAAAATTAATTTTACTTAGACATTTCATTTAAACCCATCAATAGTTGTTTTATACTGCTGTAGGAACATGGTGGACTTTGTGTAACAGGACTCGCTCGTTATGAGGATATGAAAGGCTTGTGGTGAATGTTGTGGGGAGTATCTGTTGTGATTGTTAATGGGTTACAGCTGGGGGGGATGAATGTCTTTTTAAAGGGGGGTGGAAGAGATTGAGGGGTTGTTCTATGTTTGGTTTGGTTTGGTGGAGGAAGGACCAGTGTGGTTCGGGAGGGAGGGGAATCCCTTGGCTGTCCGCGGTTAATGTTGGGGGAAATGTGGTGTGTCCGTCGCTGATGTTAGATCAGCCGCGGGCGAAGATAAGTAGGTAAGAGTGAGGTGGGGAGATGAATGTGTAGGGAAGTTAGCGATGTGTGGGTGATAAGGAGCCGCGGAGCGAAGTGCGCTTTGGGAGTAGAGCCTCTTCCTTCTTCGGGGGAAGGACGGGGGGCTGTGTTGCCTCTCCCCTTAGAAGTAACCGTCCTTTTAAAGGTTTCTGTCTTTTTCGTATGAATGTGTGCGGTTGTGTGTTGATTTTAGCCGGGGTTGGTAGTACAGTTGTTGAGGGTGGGGAAGGAGACTGATGGGGGTGATTGGGTGATATACGGAGTGCAGTGCTTTTTCCCTCACTAGATTTGTGTATTTATAATTATGGATTTTGTGGTGTGATCTGATGTTGTGGAGTCAACACGTGTGATGTATTGCCCCTACTGTCTGGTGTTGCCCTCTGGGAAGGATTGTGATCCCCGGCTATTACATGAAATAAAGTAATATTCTATTTATACTCTTGGCTTTGGTGTCTGGACCTCCCCAGATAAATTATAAAGAAAGGTGGTGGCAGTGGTTACCAGTGGACCCGCTTAAGTTGTAGCGGACATAGGAGTTTTAGTTCGCTCGACTTATTACACTGGTGGCAGCGGTGGGATCGCTGCTAGTTTTGATTGTTGCAGTTTTGGTAATTGACCGGTAATGATGTCGCAGCGGGAGAGTGTGCGGGGGCAAGCCACTTCCTCACTGGCATCTTCGCAAGATGATCAGCAAGAGATTCCTGGTGCGGCAGCGCGTGTTGTAAGTCGTCCGGTTTTTATGCCCGATACGTTTACGGGCGTAAATAGAGAATGGTCAGACTGGCTTGAACAATTTGAGATGGCTGCGGTAGTAAATATGTGGGATGACGGGATTAAGTTAAAGTTCCTGTCCTTACTGTTGTCTGGTAAAGCGAGAGAAATTTATGGGGCGTTACCTCCACAGGCTCGTGCAAGTTATGCGGCATTGAAACAAGCCCTGCAGGCGTGCTTAGAGCCTAGTGGGAGTGCTGACTGGCATCGGGCAGAGTTTGCCTCTCGTATCCGGCTGCCAAATGAGTCGGCTCGGGAGTTTGGTACTGCCCTTAGGCGTTTGGTTGTGCGTGCTTACCCTTTAGTCGATTATGCCACACAGGATATGTTAGCTCGTGATCATTTTGTTGTACATGTGGGGTCTGGTGAGTTGCGTATTCAGTTGCGCAGTGCTAAGCCCTCCACTCTAGAAGATGCCATCAATCTGGCCTCAGAGATGGAGTCTATAAGGCGTTTGGAAGGCTATTCAGGTCCCCCGGTGGCCCAGGTTTGTGGTGTGAGTGGGTCTGGGTGGGATAAAGATCAGGCTGAGACGCTGTTGGGGGTGGTAGAAGGCTTACGGCAGGAAGTGCAGGCATTGCGGGCTGAGGTTAGGGCATTGAAAGCTGGTGGGTCTTTGTCCCAGTCTGGTGGTAGTGCATCTATATCACCGCCAGTGGTTTCATCTGGACCCCAGGTGTCAGCCCGAGGGGAGCATATGGTGTGTTGGGAGTGTGGGTGTGATAGACACTTGCGAAAAGACTGCCCGTATGTGACGGGAAACTCCAGAGGGCGGGCACGGTAGGCCGTGTGCCCGCTCAGATGGAGGAAGGCCTGGTGTCTGGAGGACCTTTTGTGGTTAGTTTGTGTGGAAAAGGGTTGTATGTGAGTGCTATTGTGGGAGGGGCAGATGCTACCCTGTTGGTGGATACTGGGGCACAGGTCTCTGTAGTGCCGAGGCATTTTTGGGAGTCTGTTACTCGCGGTGTAGGACAGTTGGATCCGTATATAGGCAGGGTGGTTGTAGCTAATGGTGAGGAATTGAAAATCCTGGGTAAGTGGCACACTGTGTGTCAGTTTGAAGCGTTGGCATTGGGGGTTGAGTTTTTAGTGGTGGACACGGATATGCGTGAGTCATTGTTGGGTAATGACTTCCTTCTGAAGTATGGAGCCATAATAGATTTGAAGGGACAGTGTTGCCAAGTGATGGGCAAGAAGGTACCCTTGGTGACTCAAGGCATTAGCGACCGGCCCCAGGTGGTTATGTTGAGTGCCGATGTGATGGTCCCCCCTCGCAGTGAGATTATAATCCCTGGGACTGTTAAAATGATCGCTGACAGCCCTGTAGTGGGTATGGTAGAGCCGGCAGCATCATTAGCGGGCCAGTGTGATGTTTTGGTGGCGCGGGTGGTGTGTCGTGCAGACAGAGGTGTTGTTCCAATTAGGGTGATTAATGTGACTGAAGAGGAGCGTAAACTTTATAGGGGGATGAAAGTGGGTTCGCTGGTGACTGATATTGAGGTGGGCAGGGCAGCAACTCATGGTCAGGAAAAAGGGCCTGGGCAGCAGTGGACTGGGGCTGAGCTCTTTTGTCAGCTTGGCCTTGATAGAAAGGGTCTTAGTGCTGGTGAGGCAGAGGCAGCTCAGGAAATGTTGTATCAACATGCCGCGGTGTTTAGTACCGGTGAGGATGATTTGGGTAGGACCCAGCTGGCAACCCATGTAATTGATACAGGTGATGCTCGGCCCGTAAAAGTGTCATCTCGGCGGGTTCCTCTGCAGTTACAGGGGGAAATAGATAGGTGTTTGAAACAGATGCTGGAGGCTGAAGTTATTCAGCCTTCATGCAGCCCATGGGCAGCACCTATTGTGCCTGTTCGGAAGAAGGATGGGGGGTTGCGCTTTTGTGTGGATTATCGTAAATTAAATGAGGTTACTCGCAAGGATGCGTACCCGTTGCCACGCATTGATGATGCATTGGATAGTCTGGCTAATGCATCTTGGTTTTCAACTCTTGATCTGGTTAGTGGGTATTGGCAGGTGGAGATTGATCCAAAGGATAAGCCCAAAACTGCTTTTATTACCCGACAGGGGTTATATGAATTTAACGTCTTGAGTTTTGGATTGTGTAATGCACCGTCAACTTTCCAACGCCTCATGGATCTTGTGCTGGCTGATTTACAGTGGTCAACATGTTTGGTCTATTTGGACGACATTATTGTGTTTGGCCGGTCTTTTGAGGAACATCTTCAGCGGCTGGATGAGGTATTGGGTAAATTGGAGGGGGCAAATTTGAAGGTAAAGCCCATTAAGTGCAACCTGTTTGCTAAACGGGTACAGTATTTGGGGCATGTAATTTCTGCTGAAGGGGTTAGGGTGGATCCTGCAAAGGTTAAGGTTGTAAGGGAGTGGCCAGTACCAAAGAACCAGACAGAAGTGCGTAGTTTTGTGGGTTTAGCCTCATACTATCGGAGGTTTATCCAGGGGTTTGCTGAGATGGCACACCCTCTCCACCAGCTAACTGAGAAGGGCCGGAAGTTTAGTTGGAATGCTGAGTGTGATAAAGCTTTTTTGAAGCTGAAGGAATGTCTAGTAAGCGCTCCAGTGTTAGTGTACCCTGACCCTGAGAAGAGGTTTGTGTTGGACACCGATGCTAGTGATCTGGGCATAGGAGCGGTGTTATCACAAGAGATGGAGGGGGGTGAGCGAGTGGTGGCATATGCCAGTCGTGCTTTGACTAAGGCAGAGCGAAAATATGCCACTACGAGAAAGGAATTGTTGAGCATGGTCACATTTATGAGGTATTTTAGACACTATCTACTGGGCCATGAATTTGTGTTGCGCACAGATCACAACTCGCTGCGGTGGCTACACAACTTTCAGGGGGTGGAGGGCCAGTTGGCCCGGTGGATGGAGCAGTTGGCTAATTTCCAATACATAATTGTACATAGAGCAGGTAAGCTGCATGCTAATGCAGATGCAATGTCGCGGGTGCCGGCGTTTGGGGGGTGTGAGGTAGAGCCCCAGGTTTGTGCCCTCCAGACCATATCCCCAGGGGTGGTGAATGTGTGGGGGGATTCATTTGAGTTAACGGAGGCGCAGCAAGAGGATGAGGTCATTAAACTCTTAATAAGTTTGAAGCAGAGGGGGTTAGACGGTCGTGTGGCAGCAACAGAGCATGAGGGTGTGCGGCGTTACCTGCCAGTGTGGGATGAGTTGGAAGTGCGGGAAGGGATATTGGTGCGGAAGGTAGTGAGGCCATATGGGGCTGAGGGGTGTCAGCCAACACAGTTGGTAGTGCCTGCAGGTGTGGTACCTGGTGTATTGTATTGGTTGCATAATACCAAGACTGGCGGCCATTTGGGGGTGCAGAAAGTTCATGCTAAAGTTCGGGACCGGTTTTTCTGGCCAGGGTGGCAGGGGGATGTGCGGCGTTGGTGTCGGGAATGCATGGAGTGTGCATCGCGGAAGGAGGTAGGGGCGGCCCCCCGGGCACCAATGGTCTCTACAGTGTCAGCAAGGCCATATGAGAGGGTAGCCCTAGATGTTTTGGGACCCCTCCCGGAGACGGGGAAGGGGAATAAATATATTCTGGTGGTTGCAGATTATTTTTCGAAGTGGACAGAGGCTTTTTCCCTGCCAAATCAGGAGGCAATTACAGTGGCAAGAGTGTTAGTAGAGGAGTGGGTATGTAGGTATGGTACACCTCGCACTCTGCATTCTGACCAAGGGAGGAACTTTGAGTCTCGGGTTTTTCAGGAGGTATGCCGGCTGTTGGATATTCATAAAACACGGACATCCCCTTACTCACCCCAGTCCGATGGATTGGTAGAAAGGTTCAATTGGACCTTGCTGGCAATGCTTTCGTTATTTGTGAATCAGAACCAGTCAAATTGGGATACGTTGTTGCCGTATGTGATGATGGCATACCGGAGTAGTGTGCATGCTAGTACAGGGTATACCCCGTACAAGGTGTTGTTTGCACGTGAAATGGTGCTCCCTATTGACATAATGTTAAATCTTGATCATGGGGAGAAGTTTAGACCTGTGTCGGAATATGTGGCAGGTGTGTCCCAAACTTTAGAGACTGTAGTAGAGGCAGTGAGGAGGCATCAGAATAAGGCATCAGCACAACAGAAAAAGGGTTATGATTTCAGAGCACAGCCTCAGTGGTATACGGAGAACGAATTGGTATGGGTGCGAGATAAGGCTAGGAGGAGGGGTCTGTGCCCTAAGTTGCAAAGGAGGTTTAAGGGCCCTTTCAGAGTCATGGAGCGGATCTCAGAAGTACTGTATAGGATACGTCCAGTACATGGGGGAGGGGAAACTGTTATTCATGTTAATCGCTTAAAACCTTGTGTGTCTCCTTCTGAGGAAATCCCTAGGTCCCAGGGAGTGGGAGTACGGCAAAAGGAGTGGAGGAGGCAAGTAGGGGCTACGAAACAACCTCGAGAGGTCTACTCCCCTGCTAGCTGGTGGTTCCTACAGCCAAGGGCTGGTCCAGACAATGGTGGTGGAGCGGAGCTGGAGAGTACAGGGACAATGCCTGGGACAAGGCTGCAGGAGATGCCAAGGGGGCCGGAGACTTCAGCAGGGGGGATGGAGAGGATAACCCCACAACAGTTAGGAGCCGTTCCACAGAGGGTGGCATTGCAGGAAACCCAGGCTGGAGTGGCAGAGAGTCCACAACCACAGCAACAGAGGCCAAGAAGGGATAGAAGACTTCCGGCTTGGACAAGAGATTTTAAGATGGATTGACTCGGGGACGAGTCTTTTGTAGCGGGGGGGGGGGGGGTAGTGTGGTGAGTCTTGTGGAGAGTATCTGTTGTGATTGTTAATGGGTTACAGCTGGGGGGGATGAATGTCTTTTTAAAGGGGGGTGGAAGAGATTGAGGGGTTGTTCTATGTTTGGTTTGGTTTGGTGGAGAAAGGACCGGTGTGGTTCGGGAGGGAGGGGAATCCCTTGGCTGTCCGCGGTTAATGTTGGGGGAAATGTGGTGTGTCCGTCGCTGATGTTAGATCGGCCGCGGGCGAAGATAAGTAGGTAAGAGTGAGGTGGGGGGATGAATGTGTAGGGAAGTTAGCGATGTGTGGGCGATAAGGAGCCGCGGAGCGAAGTGCGCTTTGGGAGTAGAGCCTCTTCCTTCTTCGGGGGAAGGACGGGGGGCTGTGTTGCCTCTCCCCTTAGAAGTAACCGTCCTTTTAAAGGTTTCTGTCTTTTTCGTATGAATGTGTGCGGTTGTGTGTTGATTTTAGCTGGGGTTGGTAGTACAGTTGTTGAGGGTGGGGAAGGAGACTGATGGGGGTGATTTGGGTGATATACGGAGTGCAGTGCTTTTTCCCTCACTAGATTTGTGTATTTATAATTATGGATTTTGTGGTGTGATCTGATGTTGTGGAGTCAACACGTGTGATGTATTGCCCCTACTGTCTGGTGTTGCCCTCTGGGAAGGATTGTGATCCCCGGCTATTACATGAAATAAGGTAATATTCTATTTATACTCTTGGCTTTGGTGTCTGGACCTCCCCAGATAAATTATAAAGAAAGGTGGTGGCAGTGGTTACCAGTGGACCCGCTTAAGTTGTAGCGGACATAGGAGTTTTAGTTCGCTCGACTTATTACAGGCTCATTCTAAACTTAAAAAAAGACACGATTCTTAATTCCAAGTTATTGTACAGTACGGTATATTCTAATTATGAAATTTAGATTCGTTTTCTGATAAATCCCCTTAAATCCCACACGCTGGATATTTAAAGAAAATTATTTTCATGACGCCATTCATAACGGCAGGATGGACTGCACTGCTATCTTTACAGTACGACGTGGTTTTAAAACGTTGACTTTATGCATAGGTTATGTCCAACTGTTAGACCTACTCGCTGCACCGATTGGTTTTAACAAAAGCATGAACGGTCGCACTGTGTTTAATAGTCGGCATACACCAGCCTAGCAATTACACTATGTTTAGCAGCACATATTAAAACCATCACGAGCTAAATTACCGGACTATCAAAATGCACACGGGCACAATTATTATTCTAAAATAAACGGTAATAACTTAAGCAGGGGATAGTCCAGGCACGTTGCTTCTTCCAACAGGTTCGAACGCCAAACTTCAGATTTGTGATGAAAACGCGGGTATCTAAAACGCATACTGCGTATGAATCCACGCATGCGTATTTGGATGTCAAAAGTGCGCATATGCCAATTCAAATGCGGTATTAATTTTTTAATTACAATTTACTTAGTATTTCTGTGTTTATTTACAGTGACAATTAAATAAGTAAACAGTACGAAAAAATATATAGTAAAGCTTATTATTTGCATACAGTTCACTTACTAAGTGAATAAAATGTGTAAATATTCAAAATTTTACTTCAGAAATTCTAGATCCCACTGAATCTTAATTTTACAATGTAGAAGTTAAACAGTTAATTTAATAAATTTTACTACACCACAAAGTTATTTTTTTCAGTGTGTGTTATCCTAGCCAAATAGGAATTTAGGATTGGTTTTGTTCATGTCTATTAATCTGGAGAGATACACAGACCTAGCAGTCACTAGTGCTTGTCTGTACTTAGAGAGGCTCCTTCCAGGTAGATCTGAAAACTCCTAGTTTAGTTGAGCCCCATTTGTACTCTAGCTTGCGTGAAGCCTGTTTAAGTTACGCATATGATCAGAGCACCAGGGGGCAGGTTTCTTATCTCTATGCTTTATCTTCTTAAGTGGAGCTACAAGATCTAGGTGCTGCGAAGCGATTTCTTCATGTGCACAGTTACCCATTCAAGTTCATTTACACATGATGCTTCAGATGTTGAAGGACTGTGGAAGTTGTTCCATAAATGTTGTTGTAGTTAGTGCGGTAATAGAACGTCTGATTCTATACTTTGGAGTGGTGGTCAACGGGAGGCTATACTGGATTTCAAATGTTAACAAGTAATGATGTGAAAGCAGAGGATTCTGAGGTATAATAGATATGTGTTCCACCAGGACACCATGGCTAAGAATCAAACCCAGGGTGTGGTTACAGGCATGAGAAGGCCGACTACATTCTGACAAACACCTACAGAGTCTAGGATAGCAGAAAACATTGTTGTTAAAGGATCACTATCCGTCTCCATATGAGTGTTAAAATCACCCACAATAACGGCTTTATCAGTACTGACCACCAGGTTTGTTAAAAAATCAGCAAATTCCTTAAGAAAATCACTGTACGGCCCAGGCGGTCTATACACAATAACCATGGTGATTTGGGGTGAAGAACTACAAAGAGATGAGCCAGCAAGGCTAAGAACAAGAGTTTCAAATGTGCTGAAACTCACACCACATTTCTCAGACACTCCTAAGTTGGACTGAAAAATTGCAGCAACCCCACCACCTTTGCGATTTGGTCGAGGGTTATGCTTATAACTGTATTCCACTGGAGTAGATTCATTCAGTGTCATGAATTCATCCGGTTTAAGCCAGGTCTCAGTAAGGCATATGGCACCAAGACTAAAATCAGTAATTATTTCATTTATTAATAGTGCTTTAGGAGCCAGTTGCCACGCCCAGCTCGTACGATCCTCGTACGATCCTCGTGTGTGCCACGCCCCCTGATTATCCACGTGTGCTTCCCCGATCTAGCCCAGCTGTGGCGGATTATTTTCACCCAGTCCTGTCTATTTCAGTCCGTGTCTTGCCTTAGTTCTTGGTCCGTCATTGATGTTCGTCGATGTTCTGTTCTGCTCGTAGCCTTATTCCCCGAATAAACCCCGTTTACCCCGACTTACGGCTACCTGCTTCCTCCTTGCCTGTCTGCCTGTCCGTGCGATCACCCATATACCCAGCGATTGTGACACCAGTGATCTTATATTCTGAAGTCCAAGTTTAAGTTTAAATATTGCATCACAACTGTTTTCTAGTAATGGATTCATTGTGATTTTTATTACGTTATTATGGCACACTCTACGGTGGAATAATCTTCCATGATTAAAGACACAGGGAACAGACACCAATAAAATGAACCCTAGGTGACGACTCTAAGCGACTAGCAGGCGGTCGGTTATGCCGGGTTGCCTGACGCCTGGACTTGGCTCTGGCTAGTCAGCGATCTGCCTGGAGACTATGAGCTATGCTTTTAGACAGGAGGTCGGCACCAGCCCGCGAGGGGTGAATACCATCCCTCTTCAAAAGCCCAGGCCTACCCCAGAACATCCTCCAGTTGTCTATATAACCTACACCATTTATCGGGCACCATTCTGACAGCCAGCGATGTAGCGACGATAATCTGCTGTACATTTCATCGCCACGTCTAGCAGGGATGGGGCCAGAGCACGTTACTGACACACACATCTTCTTCGCAATGTTGCACACCTCTTTAAAATTTGCCTTAGTGATCTCCGATTGCCTCAATCGGGCATCATTAGTGCCGACGTGGATAACAATCTGAGAGTATTTACTTTTACTTTTAGCCAGCACTTTTAACTTTGCCGAGATGTCGGTCGCTCTGGCACCTGGGAGACAATTTACAATGGTCGCTGGAGTCGCTACTCTCACGTTTCTTAGAATAGAATCGCCAATTATTAGAGCACTTTCAACAGGCGTCTCAGTGGGAGTTTCACTGAGTGAGGAGAACCTGTTGGAAACGCGGATAGGCGAATGGTGCCGGTGTAAGTTTGGTTTGGATTTACGACTATGCCGCCGGGTCGTCACCCACTCGCCTTGCTGCGAAGGCTCTGCTGCCGGAGCGGGGGAAGACTACGTACAAACCGGATTCCAAAAAAGTTGGGACACTATACAAATCATGAATAAAAACTGAATGCAATGATGTGGAGGTGGCAAATGTCAATATTTTATTCAGAATAGAACATAAATCACGGAACAAAAGTTTAAACTGAGAAAATGTATCATTTTAAGGGAAAAATATGTTGATTCAAAATTTCATGGTGTCAACAAATCCCAAAAAAGTTGGGACAAGGCCATTTTCACCACTGTGTGGCATCTCCCCTTCTTCTTACAACACTCAACAGACGTCTGGGGACCGAGGAGACCAGTTTCTCAAGTTTAGAAATAGGAATGCTCTCCCATTCTTGTCTAATACAGGCCTCTAACTGTTCAATCGTCTTGGGCCTTCTTTGTCGCACCTTCCTCTTTATGATGCGCCAAATGTTCTTTATAGGTGAAAGATCTGGACTGCAGACTGGCCATTTCAGTACCCGGATCCTTCTCCTACGCAGCCATGATGTTGTGATTGATGCAGAATATGGTCTGGCATTATCTTGTTGAAAAATGCAGGGTCTTCCCTGAAACAGATGACGTCTGGATGGGAGCATATGTTGTTCTAGAACCTGAATATATTTTTCTGCATTGATGGTGCCTTTCCAGACATGCAAGCTGCCCATGCCACACGCACTCATGCAACCCCATACCATCAGAGATGCAAGCTTCTGAACTGAGCGTTGATAACAACTTGGGTTGTCCTTGTCCCCTTTGGTACGGATGACATGGCGTCCCAGATTTCCAAAAAGAACTTCGAATCGTGACTCGTCTGACCACAGACCAGTCTTCCATTTTGCCACACTCCATTTTAAATGATCCCTGGCCCAGTGAAAACGCCTGAGCTTGTGGATCTTGCTTGGAAATGGCTTCTTCTTTGCACTGTAGAGTTTCAGCTGGCAACGGCGGATGGCACGGTGGATTGTGTTCACTGACAATGGTTTCTGGAAGTATTCCTGAGCCCATTCTGTGATTTCCTTTACAGTAGCATTCCTGTTTATGGTGCAGTGTCGTTTAAGGGCCCGGAGATCACGGGCATCCAGTATGGTTTTACGCCCATGACCCTTACGCACAGAGATTGTTCCAGATTCTCTGAATCTTCGGATGATGTCATGCACAGTTGATGATGATAACTGCAAAGTCTTTGCAATTTTTCGCTGGGTAACACCTTTCTGATATTGCTCCACTATCTTTCTGCGCAACAATGTGGGAATTGGTGATCCTCTACCCATCTTGGCTTCTGAGAGACACTGCTACTCTGAGAAGCTCTTTTTATACCCAATCATGTTGCCAATTGACCTATTTAGTGTTAGTTGGTCTTCCAGCTCCTCGTTATGCTCAAATTTACTTTTTCCAGCCTCTTATTGCTACTTGTCCCAACTTTTTTGGGATTTGTTGACACCGTGAAATTTTGAATCAACATATTTTTCCTTTGAAATGATACATTTACTCGGATTAAACTCTTGATCTGTCATCTACGTTCTATTACAAATAAAATATTGACATTTGCCATCTCCACATCATTGCATTCAGTTTTTATTCACAATTTGTTTAGTGTCCCAACTTTTTTGGAATCCGGTTTGTATATTAACGTATATTTTATCATAATGTTAAAGGATAAATATATTATCAACCTTTTAGTTAGACAATGTGTAAAAGGCTGAAACTGCCTAGGTTTACTACTGAAGGAAGGGATTCGCCTGAGTTCACCCGAAGTTCACGGCTGAGCATTTTTAAAAAACCAAGTGGAGCTGCTCGCGCCACCATTATGTTCAGCCGAGAGACCAAACGGTAAAAGAAATTATGGACAAACTTATCACCTAGGGGTGTGGATTAAGAGAAATCCCTTATTGGTCTTTTTCTCTAAACATATTTGAGAATTTCAGGTGAAACATTTAACAGCGAACAGTAGCAAATAAAAATATTGCCAATATTTATTTTAATATTTTTATTTTAATATTCAGAGAGAGCAGGCCAGGTGGCACTATAGCCTGTGCACTTTTTCTTTATTTTTGCATTAATGGCATTACTGATTTTAGTTTCCAGGTGAATAAACATGTTTATGTTTCAAATAAGAGTGAAATCTTTGTCACTGTGCACGGCACAGTCAGACCTTAACACCGTTCCTTAACATTGGTTTAATTTCATTTCGGTGAACATAATGACTTTCAGAAATCGAAGGGAAACTTTAAACATTATTCTTTGAACTTTTCATTTTAGTCGACTAAATCAACTGGTTTTACTCAACTGTAATCTTATGAAATATAGTTGACCAAAACTAAAATATTTTAGATGACCAAATTATCACTGAAACTAAATTACATTTTAGTTAAAAGACTATGACTAAAACTAAATAAAAATTTTTCAAAATTAACACTGGTTCGTATTAAGTGGAAAACATTTGCCAAGTGATACATTTTATTGACCGGGGGAGGGGGGGGCGCTACGAGAATTAATACCATACAGGAGAATGCTCGGTATGCCATATGCCCTGTATATGTACATCCTGTAGCTGCAGTGAGTATATTAGCATTATTGTTCATATGTGTACTGCCACTATAACAAGTACGTATATATATACGTGACAGTAAAACTTTCTGGGCATCTACATTGATAAAACTTAGGTGATAGTACTGTTTTGTTATTAAGTACAATTATTAGATTGAACCGGCTTATGTATTTGCTCTTTAAGAGGTTTTTACTGTTGTCTGGTGTGCTGTAGTGCAACCTGTCTGACCGATACCTTTTTCTCCTCTCAGCACTAGGAGAATGGAGAAAGCAGTGGATTGGACAGATGACAAGTACTGGGCAGCCTGGGATAAGTGGGATGAGGTGATAGATTGGGGAGATGAAAAGTCTTCACCCACAACACCTCCCTCTATCCAGGCTGGCACCAGCACTGGAGATGTGGATGCTGGGGTGGAACATCACCAGCAGCCAGTATTCAAACGTATGTATTTCAGAGCTTTTTTTTTTACATTAATTGGAGACAGTCTGATCATAATTGGACGGCACTATGAAAATGATTCTCACTGATTGAATAACAGCAGAATAGCTGTAATTATATTACAATGTACAATAAAGAGAAATGTTTCTGTGCAACAGGCCAGCAAAAGAAACTGGTTTTGAGGATGCGAATTCATCTCAGTGTGCAGCCTCAGCCTCAACATGTGGTCCAGAACGTAAATGACAGGGAGGAAGAAGCCGCAGTTCTGTCTAACCTGTCATCTTGGAGGGAACCTGTTACTCAGGAACACAGGGAGTCAAAAAGGCATAAGGACCCATTCTCCGTGCCTGGATATGAGACCCACCACTGGCCCAGAGAAAGATACTGGTCGCGACAGCCACCAAAGACAGTAATTGATGAAAATATCATCCTGGGCTTCTGCAATGGCCTGATGGCTTTTTCACTGTCATGAAAATTATGAATTTTAAGACTATTTATTATGTAATAAAAATTTCAAGCTAATGCTGTCTCAGCCAAATTCTGTCCTCTATGTCCATCAATAATGCAATGAAAAAGAAAATATATCAAGCATCTCAGTAGATACTGACTGTATTGAATTGCACTGGGATAGTGAATCCCTGGGAGAAAGTTTGATGTAGGCAGGGTTTCATCTATTCTGTTATATAATCATGTGTGACAAATTGCAGTAATGGAAAAAAATTATCCTATTAGAATCTTACATACCTGGATCATGTCCCCCCTTAGTCTCCTTTGCTCAAGGCTGAATAGATTCAGCTCAGCTAACCTCTCCTCATAAGACATTCCTCTAAGACCAGGAATCATTCTTGTAGCCCGACGTTGAACCCTTTCAAAGGCAGCAATGTCCTTTTTAAGGTAAGCTGGATTTATGAATTTAACGCTATTGTGCATTTAAAACACACAAATAGTTCAAATCAGCAGTTATAGTTTTAACGGTAAGGTGACCAAACCTGCACACAATATTCTAGGTGGGCTCTTACCAAGGAATTATATAATCTAAATATCACCTCCCTTGACCTAAATTCCACACAGCTAGAGATGTAACCCAATATCATACTGGCCTTTTTAATTGCTTCCCCACATTTGTGAGAGTGGGACATGGCAGCATCAACATACACACCAAGGGTAGTCTACCATTTTGTCTTAGATTATAGCTTCCATTACTTTTCCAGAAGCCTATAGTTTGATGGATTACTTCTATCCTTTTCAATATGGGTGTTATATTAGCATGCTTCCAATCAGAAGGTACCACAACAACAGATACAGATTTATGAAATTATTAAAGGTCGACAAATAATATCCCTCATCTCTTTTAAAACTATAGGTAAGATGCTGTTATGATATCCTGTCTAGGGTTGGAGTGTAACAGTATTCACGGGAAAGGGGAATGGGATAAAGGGACAAACAGGGTGAGGGCAACAAGGGAACACCAGTGGACAAAGGGATATTTTTTTGTATTTTATTCATACACAATACTGACACTAGGAACTAAAACTGGGCCGTCACTGGATCTTCCAACAGGACCATGATCCTAAGCACATGTCCAAATCAACACAAAAATAGTTAGCTGACTATAGAATGAAGCTTCTGCCATGGTCATCTCAGTCCCCTGACCTGAACCTCCCTGGGATCAGTGGAAGACTACAACCACTTCCTATACAACGACTTCCTACAGTGGTGGCCAGGAGCACCAGTGCAAGGGATGAGAACCCCAGGAGCCAGGCAGCGTGCCTTCCTGGGGCAACCCGATGGATCCAGCATAATCCCCTCATGACTCCACCCGGAAGAGTGAGCGGACACAATCCACTCACCTACAGTAGAGGGGAGCTTCTCCAACTGCGGTCGTCTATCACCTCAAGGCAGTTGCTCTTCCTCCGGAGTTTCGCCTGAGGAAAAGAGGTAGGCGAGGAGGTGTACGCTCCAAGCTGAGGAGGAGACCCTTCAGACCACCGCTACTGCCCATCATACTGGCCAATGTATGTTCACTCCAGAATAAAATGGACTTATTGCATGCCAAGTGTCGGGTGGAGCGGTATCACCTGTGTTATTGCCCTGACTGAAACCTGGCTTGATGACACCATCTCAGACTCAGGTTATTCTCTCCAATCAAATCTGGTTATTCTCTCCAATTTTATGATCTGGCGGACTGACAGGACGTCTCAGTCAGGTAAGAAGTGGGGTGGTAGGGTCTGCATTTTTGTCAACTAGTGGTGGTACACGAATATTAAAGTACACCGCATTGTTTGTACACCTGACATGGAGATGCTGATTCTATCTGTACGCCCCTTCTACCTTCCGTGGGAATTCCCTACTGTAGTAATTAGCTGTGTCTACATTCCACCAAGCGCCAACAGCAAGGCAGCGGCGGAGCTAGTGTGTGAGGACGCCAGCTCCATGACGGCAAGATATCGCGACGCCCCGGAGTTACTGCGAGTGATTTTAACAACTGTAATGTCAACGCTGTTTTGCCATCTTTTTATCAGTATGTGGATATTCCCACTAGGAAGCTTAATACTCTGGACTTATGTTACAGTAACATCTCTGATGCCTTCATCGCGCGTGTACATCCTCCACTTGGCCACTCTGACCACAATGTTGTCTTCCTGCTACCTCACTGCAAACCAGAACTGAAGCGCATTGAACCGCATGTGCACCTGGCCACCCTCTGGTCGGAGGGGGCAATTGAACGACTATAAGGTTCACTTGCATGTACAGATTGGGACATTTTCCAGGGTGATCAAAACCATAAAGTTTCTGTAATTACAGACTACATCAAGTTTTATATTTATTCCACTATTCCCACCAGAACTGTCTGGAGATATCCTACCTACAGACCCAGTATCACTTCCCATGTTAAGCACAGCTTGAAGGAAAAACACAAAGCATTTCTATGCAAGGATTGGTCTTCTGTCCAGTCACTCAGTAGACAAGTAAAGAATGAGATAATCAATGCCAAACTCAAATATAAGGGTTGGCTGGAGCAGGAGTTCAGTACAATGAACACCAAACAGGCCTTTTGGTTACTCACTGGTCAAATACCCTACCATGACCTTCTTCCCATAGGCACCGATCTTACAACTTTTGCTGACTCCTTAAACTCCTTCTATACAATGTTTGATAAGCAGGAGTACTCTGCTGTCTGTGAGGAGCTGCTCAATGGCCTTCCCTCTGATGATCCTGCAAACCCTCCCTTTACTGTAGAGGACGTGAGGCAGCAGCTAAGCAGATGCAAAGCTGGCCAGGCCGCCGGGCCTGATCGTGTACCAGCTAAAGTTTTGAAGCTATTCGCCACAGAACAAGCTCCCATCCTCCATTCCATCTTCTGGAACTCGTATAGATTGGTGATCATTCCTACAATTTGGAAAACTTCTACCATCGTCCCGGGTGCTAAGAAACCTCGTCCCTCTGAGCTAAATCATTACCGGCCAGTAGCACTCACATCGATAATAATGAAATGCCTAAAGAAAATTATACTCCATATCATCCAGCCAGCTGTCAGACCGCAGCTGGACTCAGACCAGTTTGCCTCCTGGGTGAAGAGCGGAACAAAGGGTACTGTAGTATGTCTCCTCCACTCCCTTCTCCAGCACCTTGAATCTCCAGGCACCTTCGCTACTGTCCTCTTCATTAACTCCAGTTAAGCTTTTAATATCATTCAACGCCACCAGATGATCAAGAAGCTTCTTCAATTGAACATATCCCCATCTCTCATCCGTTGGGTCCATAATTTCCTCAGCAATAGACCACAGATTGTAAGGATAGGCACAGCCAGATCAGCAACTGTGATCAACAACACTGGACCCCTTCAAGGGTGTGTCCTCAGCCCCTTCCTCTTTACACTCTATACCAATGACTGCATTATTTTTCTAACTTTTTCAGTGTGAGATGAAGCTACTTCAGAAAATGTACATTTTTTCTAACCCTTTTCACAAATATTTACAAGGGCTGCCAATAATTGTGGAGGGCGCTGTAGCTTCTCTAGCTATATTTTTATCAGTGAGCTCCCTTGCCTGCAAGTTTTCTTTTACATATTCTGCAGCACCACCTCCCTTCTTGCTTATCTGCTCCCTACTATGTAAATGATTCTCACTGACTGAACGACATTGAAATAATTGCTGTAATCATGTTACAGTTTACTATGAAATGTTTCTGTGCAACAGGTCAGCAAAAGAAATGGGTGTGCAGAGGCCTAACAGTGAGGATACGTAAAGACCACCATCCTCAGCCTCAGCAAGTGGTCCATCAACGTCAAGCGGATGACAGTGAACAGCAAACCCCAGTTCTGCCAACCATAGTTACCCCATCAGCTTGGAGGGAATCTGTGGCTGAGGGGATGAGGAAATCCACGGGGCGGAAGGACCCATTCTCTGTGCCTGAGTACGAGATCCACCACTGGTCTGGAGTGAGATACTGGTCACGAGAGGCAAAGAAGACATCTGTAAATGAAAAATCCATTCTGGACCTTTGTAATGCCCTGCAGTCGTTTACTCTCTCTTGAGGGGGAGCATTATAGATTTCTAAGGCTAACAGGATGTCCAACACCCAGAATTGTATTTAAACCTTTAAAATTATAAAATAAGTTCAGTCTGATATTGTGTCAGCCAAATAGTGTCATCAATGTGCATCATAAATAAAACACATAGCTTATGGTGGACCTAAATTTTCCAAACAAACCAGAAATCATATGAATCATGTCAGTGCACTTTGTACTGAATTGCACTGGTATAGTGATGTATGCAGGGTTTCATCTATTCCCTTACATAGTCATGTGTGACGTATTGCTGTAATGCATTTTTTTTTTAAACTCCCCATTCATTTGTGTTCCTGCCACTCTATAGCTGAGTACAAACATCAAATGACAAAGGCATAGCGGAAATTCAATTGCCGCATTTGACTGAGATCCAGTGATGGATGTCATCTTCTCCTGGACTGTGAGTGTTAATGTCTCGGCCCCAAGATGCATTTTACCATAGATTACACAGATCCATTCATGTCACTTTTGCAGGCTTGCTTATAATTTGCTGAGCTTCCATTGTGAGTCAAGTGTCCCGGTCATAAGCTCAGCTCTGCCGGTTGCCCTACTGGCCAAACGCCCACGGCCCTGACTTTCTGAGCTGGATATCGTGGTTTTAAGTCCCATCTGGGGTGATTCTTTTTTTACTTTTCCCTGCTGCCTTCTGCTTTGTGATATAATAAATATTGCAATAAGTTTCTTCTTCATATTCAATTAATCAAACTGTATGAAAACTATATTTGCAGCAATTACAGCTTTGCAGTCCTTTGCCATTAGAGCTGTCCGTTTATGAGAATATTAGGGGAAATTTCAATCCTGCTATTCCCAGAGGTGGGACTGGCTTGGTATTTTCTCTGACCTCACGGTGAAGCTGGTCTCACATGAGCTTGATAGGCTGGAGATGTGATGATTCTGTAGGCCAGTCAAGCAGGACAGTTCTCTGGATTCTTCATCTTTCACCAGTGTGCTTTGAATCGGCCTTGCTGCTTGATAGAAGTGCTGACCACAGGGGGTGGCATGAGTTGTAAAACAGAGCGGTAACCTTGCTGGTTCATTACACCTTGTACTCTGTGTAAATCACCCACCTTACCAGCACCAAAGCAGTCCCATACCATTTTACTCCCTCTGCCATGCTAGGCAGAAGCATGGCAGTTATTCTTAAGTTGCGCTTCTAAGGCCAGCATACAAGTTGTATTTTCCCTGTTGTAAAAAACATTGGTAGAGATGGCACAACAAGGCACTGAAGGTTTGAACCTTTTTTAACCATTGTATTGAAAACTGGTTCACTACTCGAAGACACAGTGTACATGGGTGACATTTCGTGGTGAAAGTACCACTCCTGACTATATATATACATGTATGAATGCATTTGACTGTGTGTGTGTGTGTGTGTGTGTGTGTGTGCAAACTGACAGACTGAGAAAATGAATTCAGAAGTTTTGTTTTGCTAAAAGTAAATTCTTTTTTAGAGAAAATTAGTCACAAACGAAAACAAAAGAAACTGATGGATTTTTCTCTCTTTTCTATTAAGAGAAGCAATAATAAAAGAAGACTTAGTTAGTTATTGAATTTATATAAAGAATAACAATCTGCCATTCTTTGCGGTCCCTTTTGTCAAGTTTAATGCCCTTTCTTGTCAATGACCATCATGAGCCTGCTATCAGTTCACACACACACACACACACTCACAAGCAACTAGGACAACCTCCTAGATGCCGCTCTGAGAAGTGTAATGTTTGTGATCGTGGTTAATCTTATGCTACATTAAGGCCCCATAGTTAACGATGGGGATTAAATCAGGCGATGAAGACAGCCAGGTTACAATTTCATCACCTTCCAAGCTGGTTTTAAGGTGATGTCATGGTCTGTGCCTATTCTTGAAGTTTCAACTTGTGAGCCTTGTGCATTGTATTAAGCTGATGTCTTTGTCAAAGTACGCATGAAAGAAAATAATAGTATTTTACTGGGGAACTAGGATCATGACTACAGACTGTTGTGTGTCTGGCTGTAGTACCAACAGCAAGAAAATCCCAGATAGAACACTTTAAACCCAAATCTAAGTTTGTTCTTAGGTCCTACAGGCTTGTTGGCTCTGCATATGATATGCATGTTCTGCTGCTTGTTTCCTTGTGCCTGTGTGTGTCTGTGTCTGTCAGTGAGTCCTATGATGCACTGACCTTCTTGGCAGAATATTCCCCTTCCTTACAGTATGTCCTATTGTGACTCCCCTATGATCCTGTACTGAATAGATTATAAAATGCATGGACATAATCAAATGCTACATCTTCCTTAACTATTCATTTAACATTTTTTAAATGATTAAATGACTCTTGGTTGTTGTAGTTATTCTCTTCTGACCTGGGAGGTGTTCCACTAAGCAGGATTTCTCAGTTAGCGGAGTTAACTTAAGCTAGAAGTCATGATTGTTCAATAGGAATGCTCCTTATCTCTTATTGGACAATTATGAGTGAGCCAGTGTCTTGTTTAATAAGAGAAAATCTGTATCCATCTTCTGAATTATTCTGAATTATTCTACTTCAAAACAAACAGTTATCCTCAGAGGCAGCATAACATCCTGGCAGCTGCTCAATGCAGCATTGAAAAGCACTACAGAGAGTAATGAGCTCACAGATGTAATGAGCACAGAGCATCACCAGCACGCTGCTCTCAGCAGTTGAGGACATTAATTTTTCCCCACAGAATACTCTGCTTGTGTAGTGTTTGTACTTGGCCTGATACTAAAGGGGCATAAGTGATAATTAAGTGACATGATAATAAAGTGCATTGCTGGGTGTCTGCCAATCTCGCATGAAACAGTACTGTGATGCAAGACAGGGAGCTCGCACTCCCTCATTCAGAGAAGGGCACAGAGTGCGGCTGTGGAAACCAGCGCATGTGCAAAAAGGGCATCAGAAATTCTCTGCACCCATCGAGACCCATCCTGGCTGACGGGAAAGCATGGCATGCTGCCCATTTGGCCTCAGTACCCAGTGGACTTCCCAAATTTCCAGTCCTGCCAAAGACTGGTCCTGAAAGAACAGTTGAGCTTGGAATGGCCTAAGGAACTGGAAGCTGTGCAGCCAGGGCACACAAACCATCATCGGCTCAAGGACTATGGAACTTCACAGAATTAAACAAAGAAATGAAATGCATGTTCTGAGCGTGATTTTCTGGTTAGAAAGAGATACCTTAAAGGAAAAGAGAGATTCAGTGTAAAATATATAACAGTTGTTCATAGATCCTCTTACTGTGGTCCTCAGTGAATGGAACATTTCTAATTGTAATTGATTTCTGTTGGAAGCAAAACAGGCAGTTCATAGTGAAAGGTTGTGCACTTACAGGAAGGCACAAGCACAATGTTTTTTGTTGAACTTACATTATTGTTTTGTCTGGGGTGTAGTGACCTTATAGGAAGAAATGTTACAGGTAAGGCGTGTCTTTTATAGAATACAGTGCTGCTGCAGGAAGAAGAATACATAAGTAAAGGGGGGATGTTGCGTTCAGTTAGTAATTGTTCTGTTTTCCATATTACTGTATGTCACAAGAGGGTGCTGTAAGGCTGTTTTATTCGACTTCAATTCCTATTCCAAGAGTCAAGAATGGATAGTTGATCCCAGGCAGCAGTTTTCCAGATTATCAACTTCAAAAACTTAAAAATATGATAGGAAAAAAGTCTTTGTAAAATTAAGAAGTATATAATACTATGAATGACAAGGGGTCTTAATACTTTTCATTTAATTTTATTAACTCAATCTTTTGCTGGCAAGTATACCTTTTAAATTATATACATAACAGTACAACTGCATTATTTGTGTCTTGTATGCACACTCCATACAAAGTAAAAGGATAGGGCGGCTACTTCATTAATAGTATTTCTTATTTATACTTTACATTTCCTTTCTACTGCCCAACTCCCAGAGGACCATACAGTTTTATTACAACATAGTAGTCTACCGAAATGTCGATACTAATCATACATTTGAGTGACATAACTAAATAGACATATGTTGACACACAGACACGGATAAAAACAATTAAACTCCCTCTATGTGAAAATGACATGAGACACACGTCCTCAATGTTAAAATTCATGATTGTAAAAAATGACCATTGTTGCTAATGTTATATCTCAGGTCTCAGATTACTTCGTTAAGTGTCAATTAAACTGAAAAAAAAATCACAGAAAAAGGCAAGCTTATTTGCAGACATTTAGTAACCGACAAGCTGATTAAGGAGGACTAAACCTGTACCTAGCTTTCCTGTCAGCTCCTTGGGGATGGCTAATCTTCAAATTTTATTACAAATACTACAACTTTATTTTGTGCCTGGCTTAAAATAAAATATCTCCAGACTACTAAATACCGCGTTAATGGTGACATTTTTAAACTGATTCGCTTCTTTCGCCTCACTCTTCTCTATGTGACGGGTGGGCGTGGTTGATCTAGCCGGCTCCCGATTGGCGGGAATTCGGTAGCTCCTGTGTCATGTGACGGGTAGTAGCGTAGGCAGCACCACCATAGATTTGAAACCCTGTGAGCCTCCTTGGGCGATACGCGATGTTGGCGCGGTAATTGTGAAATAGAGGATTCATATATATGACTTAGTGAACCGACTATTTTCAAAACTGCAACTGTCACGGGACGCTGGAAGCCGGTAAGGCGAACAGGCAGGCGAGCAGACAGGAAGCAGGCAGACAGGCGAATTACGGGGCAAACTGGGGTTTTAATAAGGGAATCGGGGGAACGGGTAGCAGGTAACATCTGACGCGACTAACATCAATGACAGACAAGGCAAACAGGTAAGACCAGGACTTAAATAAGACAGGACCAAGCAAAGTAAATGGACAAAGCTGGAGACGATCAGGGAAGCACACGTGGGTAATCAGGGGCGTGGCACACACGAGGAGCGGACGGAGCGGACATCACAGCAACAACATGAGGAATGTTAAAACTAGAAAACAGGGAACCACATTTCACAGGTAAAAAAATCTGTGGTACGGTCAAATAAGATACATAACATGTTTACTAGCCTGTCACACTGATGGGATACTAGCATTAGTTTTTGTTGAGAATACTATGAGCAGTACTACATAAATTTGGGGGGGGCAGTAGTGGTGGGCTTGTTTATTTATTCTACATAATTGTAAGATATAAATGCGTTAATTAGTAAAGAAGTTATGGCTAAAAGATCTTTCCATCTACACCCTGACATGTTGCTTGTTTATGTCTAATTACCGCTCCAAGATGGTGGCGCTGCTGACACGTTGTGGAAAAGCGAGGTGAGGCATCTAGGCTTTCAAATTCATGAGCACCACCATGTACTTCGTTTAAATGGGAGGTTCACCCCAAAACTATAAAAAGATATTTTAGAGGGGTCTTAATGTTATCTATTCATCAAAGTTCTGCTGGGAGTTGTTCAGGTTTGGAAATATCAGCCGTAGAAATGTCGGGCTTCTATCGAAGTACACTACTCGTATCACTGCGCATTAGACACAAGCGCGAGCTCCCTGGCGATATCTGCTGCGCAGTGATATTATTGGTGTGTGGCGTCGGGTAGAAGGAAATAGTTCGTATATTCAACTGCTCGCGACGAAGTCTGTGGATTTTCTTAACCTGTACCTGATTTCTGGTAAGAGATATTGCTGTTGAATTTTTCAAATACGATACGTTCTGGCGCTTTAAGTAGTGAAAGCAAAATTGAATCTTATTATATTGCTTATTCATTAATAAGTACCTATAACATGTATACTGCCCAATGTTTTGATTTAATAAATATTTAAAATTAATAAATATTTCAAAAATACTTCAATATTTATAATGGTTCATGATTTTCAGGAGCGGTACAGTGGTTAGCACTGTTGCCTCACACCTCTGGGTTCCTGGTTCGAGTCTCCGCATGGGTCACATGTGTGCGGAGTTTGCATGTTCTCCCCATGTCGTCGTGGGGTTTCCTCTGGGTACTTTGGTTTCCCCCCACATTCCAAAGACATGCTGAGGCTAATTGGACTTGCTAAATTGCCCGTAGGAGAGCATGTGTGAGTGAATGGTGTGTGAGTGTGCCCTGCGATGGGCTGGCCCCCCATCCTGGGTTGATTGATGGATGATTTTCAGGTCACACTGCCCCCTCAGAGCCCACCAATCAGTGACTGTCTCATAGTGTGATGTAATACACAATGTCCGCACCACCCACTTTTCAGTGAGCAGTAAAAACACACCAGCTTGTCTCAGCGGACAGCGGCTCTTATCAGATAAGGGGAAAAGGACGAGATATCAAAAGTAAAAATAAATATATCACATTTGGTTAACATCAAATGAAAACAGCCCTGCAATAATATATTGGATTCTAGGATATCACCTATTAAAAGGGTGAATCTATTCTAGCAGACCATAAAAATCCAATTATGAACAGTGAAAATGGGCATAATAGGTCCCTATAAACGACAGGTTTCTGTCCATGGTGCTGAAAACCAGGATTGGCAGAATTGACATTACAGCGATTCCCCCACTATATCGCGGATTTTCCTCCGACGCCTCACAATTCTCTGCGTATCCCGTACATTGTTTGTGGTCCGATTGTTTTTGTTTTGTTCTAAGCCCTACGATGGAAGACGTTGACCATTCAGGAGAAGGTAAAACTTCTGGATGTGCTTCGGGAAGGAAAGCGTTATGCGGACGGCGTTCGCCATTATGGCTTGAATGAATCAACAGTATGCTACATGAAGAAGGATGAAAAGAATGTGTAAGAGCCATATATGTTTTTATTTTTATATATTCCATTACATATATAGAGAGAAAGTTGTGTGTGTGTATATATATATTAAAAATTATTATTTTATTATTATTATTATTATTATTATTATTATGTTACTCATATCCTTAGCCCGACATTTAACATAGCCCGATATATGTGTTTTAATGAGTTTACATATGTTTAAAGCATGTGGGAGGGGTATTTTAAGGCTTAAACTTCAAAAAAAAATTATATGATCCTTTTGTATCGTGGATTTTCACCTATTGCTGATGGGCCTGGAACACATCTTCCGCAATAGGCGGAGGATCAAATTTACCTTTTTAACCTGATTTAACTTCAACCCTCTCATTTTGTTAACAGAGTGTGCGGGGGGAATACAAAGGATTACAGTGGGTAATAGGTGATTTATATTGACCTTAATTATCACCCAAGTGACTCTGGACAATCAGCTCAATAATGCTTCCCAAACATTTCTCTCTTTTTCACTAGTTACACTTCATTACACCGAAATCAAGGAAGAATCAAATGTACAAGCCCATTATACAAAATATAAGATGCAAACACATAAAAAATATTTTGCAAAAACATTAAAAACAGATTAATATATATTGTGCAATTTGAAACTTTACATTTAGACCTCACTTAGAAAACGCAGGTGATGACCAGCCCAACCAGCAGTTCCGTCTGGTTGTACAGAATACCTACTCAATTAAATTTTGAGGTCATGACTAAACTAAATTTCAGCTCTGCCTTTAACATCAGCAGTTAGATGAAACTGATCATTCCAGAGGGAAATACAGTGAAGCCATGAAACATACTAGATGTAAATATATTAATTTTCACATACACTTGAGGCCAGTGAATTCAAGCGCGTCATACACTGTAAAAAAAAAATCCACCAAAAAACGGAAAATGTACTGGCAGAAAATTACCAGCACATTTTCTGTTACGTTAATGGACTCTTCCTTCAATTTACAAATATTGTATATTCAGTTTTCCACAGTTTCTTAAATGATAGTTTATTTTCATTTTTAATTCTTCATTCTGCCAATGCAGATTTGTTTGTTCAATAAATGGTGTTGTTCATAAAAGTACAACAAGTAATTTGAGAATATAGTGATTCACTACATTGATTATTTTTCATAACTCAATGGCCCATAAACATACAGTTATCCATCTGAAGCTGGATTTAAACCAGCAAACTTTGGATTACAAGCCCAAATACTTGAGCTACTGAGCCACACACTTACACTGACTCAGCTTAAGTTGCAGAGACACAGTGGACTTTCTGTTGTCAGACAGAACGGCAAAGGACCCCTCACTAACAGGAACCTAAAACACACAAACACTTGGGGACACTTCAAATGCGTGATCTGACTCTGCAAGGGGAGAACATGTTCATGTGGAGTCTTGGCTTTTCACAATGTTTCATTCCTGCTTATAGCGAAGGTTTTTTTTAGCCGTCGTCACTCTAAGGTTGCCCATTAATGGTTTGGAATTGGGAATGTAAATCTGTTTTGTTAGCATGTCTGCCTTACAATTCCTTTACTGTAAGTCGAGGCCTGCTGGAGCTCAATTCTGCTTCATGGCACTTGTATTTACTCTTTATTTTGCATTACATTATGTGTGAGACTAACCCCTTTCTCTACCTCTCCATTCCTCCTGTCGAGCTCCATACAGAACTAGTGGAGAAAAGGGGTGCTTGGAGGGGGGGACGATATCTCTGGATGCCCACTTAAGAAATATCTGCGTTACCTTCCAATACACCTTCCAAACTTAAGTGGATTGAACATGGGTGCTGTTGAATTAATAAAAAAATGCACTGTATTAAAAATTATTTTGTTTATATAACACAAAATTAAATCTGTTGAGTTTATATATTGACAAAATAATAATTCTGAATTTTGAACCCTCATTGAACAAAATTAAACTTAATATGGACAAATGGAAAGCATTGAAATTATCCTTATGGGGGGAAAGTTAATGTTACTAAAATGGTTGTGGTGCCTCAAGTTAATTATCTCTCTATGATGCTTCCATTTAATATTCCGGAAATGATATTTAATCAGTATGAGAGTATAGTAAAAGATTTTTGTTTGGGAAAGAAAAAAACCTATAGGATTAAAATTACTTCGCCCAGAGACAAGGGAGGTCTAGGATTGCCAGATGTTAGATTATATAGCATGTCATTTGAAATAGCCAAACTCTACTATCACTGGAAGAATGTGAATTCTGATGTGGACTGGATAGCTATCAAGAGCGATTTGGCTTCACTATTTCAACCTCTGCACATTCTGTCACAATGGGGGGACAATATAAGAAATACAAACCCGATAATATCTTTTTCGATTAATATATGGATCAAAATACATAAGAAGCTTAAAGTATCACATGACATGCAGCCATATTCCTCAATTTGGCACAATCCTGAAATACAAATAGGAAAAAGTATGGAAACAATGCCAATCCAAAGGGGTGAAAACTCTTTGGGATTTATTTGTAAATAGGATGTTTATGTCATCATCAGACTTAAAGAGTAAGTATGATGTAGGAGGAGGAGGGAGTTTTTGGAAATTTTTGCAACTGAGGCATTGAGTCACGAGTGTTAAAATAGAGAAGATGAATGGTTAAGAATACTTACTAGAGTGGGGAAATATTATAGGGAAGTAAAAGGTAAATTTATTCAGTGTATAATTATGCACTGACACTACTGGACACCAGTTAGACTAAATAGAACTGGACTAATTAATACTGATCAGTGTTGGAATTTTAGAAGGCAGGTGGGGGTTTATTTACACATGCTGTGGCAGTGCTCTCAGGTATATCCATTTTGGGGTAGAGTTCTTGGTCTCCTGGACAAATGGCTAGGCTTTACTTTACCCCGCAAACCCGACTCTGTCTGCTAGGAGATAGAGTGGAATTGCCAAAGGTGAATAATAAACAGTTTATGGCTGTGATGGTGGGACTCATAACTGCCATGAGGGTAATATTAAGCCATTTGAAATCCTCAACAATCCCCAATATAAAGGAATGGACCGATCAGATGATTAAGGCAGCTTCATATGAAAAAATGTTGGACAGACTAAATGGGAAATGAGGTATAATGAAAATGTGGGAATGTTTCTAGGGCCATGTTTTTGAAGGATAAATGGCTGGGAGGTTGAACTAGTGATTGGTCATATTGTTTTATAAATGTGAATGGCTGAAGTGTATTATATGAGAGTGCTGTAACTTTTTGGGTTGAAAAATAAGAAAAATTTGAATTACAAAATAAAATGTTCTTAGAAAGTAATTTCATGTAACCACTTAAAATTAATTACATCCAACAGTACATTTTTTAGTGTAGGTAAGTAGATGGATCGATAAAATTAAATAATTATTACAAATCACAAATAACTATTACAGTCATGGCCAAAAATATTGTCATTAATTTCTCTTGTTGGCACTTGAAGAAAACAAAAAGAGGAAGAAGGAAAAACAGGATTCGGAGACATTCCACGCAAAAGGGCACCTGCCCTTCTCATATTGTCTCAAAAACCCAAAGCCAGTCAGAGTGGTCTGGGGGTGATTGTGCACCAAAATAGGCCATTTCATTCATGTTGATCTTAGTCTTTCTCATGATGGTGGGTAAATCTGGGGTGGCTCTTGTGGTTCTCATATGAGGTCTTTGGTGCACATTAAGTGAATCAGATACAGGCCACCCATTGTGTACCTCTGTGCCATTTAAATGGGCTTGCAATCTGAAGAGGTGTGAGGTCACAGTGATTTAACACTGGTCCACTTTTTCTTATGGCCTTGAGCCAGGTCATGACAATATCTTGTGCAGCACTAATGACGTAATGGCATCTGCTCATGTTATCTCATAACTTGAAGCTGTTTGTGCAGCACAACCCACACGGCACCAACAAGACATTGAGAACAATCCCATCAGCCCTCGGCTCTCTTACCCAATGCTGTTATAAGGGGACCAAACTTCTTTAAATTTCGCTTCCACAGTGGCTTTAGAAAAAAAGAAGCAAATCACGCAATGCTATTGAAATTATTAAAACATAGAGATTAACAGTCAGATATGTTTTGTGATTTTAAATGAGGAAGTGATATATTTGATATAACATGAATGTATTTCTTATTTCTTTTTTTTGGGTTTTCTGTGGTGAGAAATGAAAGCTACAGGCATGTAAATATTGCTTCCTGTAGTAACTTGTAAAATGTTCCTCATTGTTAACAATCACATTACATGTGAAGGTGTCAGTCAGTGGAAACACATAGTGAGGCACGCTGGCGAGCCATTGTATTCGTTCAGGACCAGCCCATCAAGTAAAGGTTTCAGCACCACGGACAGTGACCTGTGTTAAACTGGCCTCAGGTTCCTACATTGGCTCTATGGAATTTTCTGTAAATAATTAGATGCCACTGGCCCCCTACATGCGGAAATGTTTCCCCCTCCCCCAGACTTCTTCAGAGAGCTTTGGAGGACATTGTCTGCACGCTACCAGAGGCAACTAAGAATGTGCTTGAGTTGGGAGGAGGCAGTAGTCCCCATTTTTCCCTCCTGCTGTAGAGGGTCATCGGGAGGAGGTGGGTTTGCTGCTCTCTTTCGTGTCTCTTCAGCAGGTGGCTCTTAGAGATTTGTCTGAGAAAGGTCTGTACCAGGCTTGTGTTAAAGTGCTGCATTTTCGGGCACTGAGTGGACTGGCGGATTCTAGGTGGTCAGGTTTGTTGAGGCCTGGATCTTCCCCGCGGGGATGTTGGAGGTCCCTGTACAAGCCCCCCATTGAGAAGCACACGGTGGATCTTCAGTGGCAGATTGTGCACGGGGCAGGGGCCACAAACAGAGAGGTGATGCACATTGATTCCACAGGGTGGGAATTGGTTTTCTTAGCTAATCTGTTTCTTTAAAACAAAGAAATGGATTGTTTACTTGTGTCTTTTATTCTACATCATAGATAATGTGAACCTTCATATAAGTAAGAGGTAATATTTTGCTCAGTATCAGTTCAAGTTCAAATACTTCAGGTTTTTTATTTGACAAAACATAAAATTGTCATGCAAAGTCATTGATTTATTTTTAAAACTATTGCACTGTGATATATTTAACATCATATTTTCTGTTCTGCCAAATCTCATATTGACATCTTAGTGGTTTTCTAACGGCTTGTGGTGTCACATGGTGGTCGAAAATGATATTACAGGCTTTTCTTGAAATTATCTTAAAATTCATCTGGAATGTATTGATTTATGCTGTAATTAATGATGGAAATTAACACAGATGGGGCCATTTTGACCCCATTTTGATGTTTTTGAAGAGGTAGACGGGTCCAGTTGGCTGTATTAGTCAGAGTGCTAAGAAACATAGCGCCAACAAGCCCATGGCCCCTTTTCATGTAAAACTTCGTACAGGAGGCTGTTTGTGCAGTTTAGTGCCTTTGTTAGCCTCAGCTCCTGTAAATCATATAAGCACACCCACCACACCCCCAGGAGCATTCCGCGTGCCCCCACCGGCCAACCTGCTTGTCCCCCCCAACCCACAGACCGTCTGTAGTTCTGAAATTTATCCACATGGCTGCTGACCAAGTCTAAGGTAAAATTTCATTAATTAAATTTTCAGTAAAATACAATTTTTTCTTCTAATCTGGGAGACAGTGCAGAATTATTGGAGTCCTAACTCTGTCTTGAATATGTACCCAACAGGCACCTAGGACTCGTATCTCCCTCTGAGAATCTCTTCTAATGCGCTCAGCAGCAGAAATTCTCCATCCTAGATGAGCCTGCAAAGTTCTGTAGAAGTTAAATATACTTTAGTCAAATAAAGGATGAGACAATTTACTTAAAGCATGATACAGTTCATATTGCTCTTCAGGCTTCGTGATAAAATATTAAAATTATGGAGTACAAAGTTGTACATGCAAAGAAAACAATGCAGAGCGGCAGAGCGCCTGGCCCAGAGGGTCTAATGGAATTTATCTTAATGTCTTTATTCTATTTTACTTTAATTTTTATCATATTATTCATTGTATTGTTCTTTCGATTTTATTTCTATTTTATTATTGCTAATACACCGGATCTGAGTGCCTCATTTTGTTCCCTTCATGTAGAACACGTTTTGTAATGACAATAAAACATCCTTATCCTCATCTAAATCACACTGTCTAACTACTAACCTGTTTAAATAATATAATTGGATCTCAAAGGTTAATTTTCACTCAATTACCCCCTCAGCCCAACAGTACCACAAATACCCAACATGCACGTAAATTTTCTCCTAAGTTGTTTTCCCTGCCTGGAACAATACCACAGCAGTCACATGGACTAATGTTTCAAAACATTTTGGAAACCTTGCATTGAAACTTGAGGTCTTTAGAAGGGATCAGTCCTGGGTGGCAAAGTTGCCATCACAAAGGTTTTTGATTAAGGGATTCATGATGCCAGGTAGCCATCTTTCACAAGCTGGTGGGCTGTGCCACTGATGCCTTTGCTTTGGTTTTATATGTCTGTCCTGGTTTGTGTTCTTGCCACTTCAGGTTCCCTGGTTTTGCTCTACATTCCTCGGTCCTCTGCTGTGGAGTCTACCTTCTGCTTCACCTCATTCTGGTCGCCCATCCAGTCAGCGGCCCATGTCCCCCTGGTTCCCTGTTTCCAGAGGTTGGTATGTTAGTCTCCGGGGCCAGGGGGCAGAAATCTGCCATGTTGGATGGGTGGCCCAGGTTGGGGTGCTCCATCATAGACTGGTACATGAAGGATTATAAATGGTTTTTAACCAGTATGTACCGAGTGTGCGTCATGACGAAAAGAATGTCATGGGAACATTTAGGACTGACTGCAGTATTAGTTCAAAGCATGATTGTGTTTTTCTTAATTTTTATTGATTTATTTTTGAATTATTAATTTTTTAAAGTAACTTGATTCAGTTAAAAGGGGTTTGTCCATTTGCTTTAGCAGAAGTTTGTGTAAGTATGATGTTCACCTTCCCTTTTCATAGTCTAGTCTTTGCCAAGTTTTATGCTTATTTCCCCTGGTTAAGTTAATCTGACTTGTGTGTTTAGGAGGGTCATACAGGCTTTTTGTTTGTAATGGAAGCACAGGGTCTGTACTTGCAGCTTATTTGCCATGCTAATGGAAGCATTTTACCTTCCTCTCTAATCTCTTTTTTTCTTGGCTCTCACTGAAGTCTCCTCTATGCCAGGGTTTCTCAACCCAGTCCTTGGACCCCACTGCAAAGATCCACAGTTTTGCTCTGTCCAAGCTCTCAGCACAGCAGTAAAAGGTGACTGTTTGGTTCATGCATGCAGGGATCTGGGACAGAGCAAAAACGTGGAGCTGTCTGGTGGGCTTAGGAATGAGTTTAGAAATGCGGCTGTACGAAGTATTAAACCATTTTACCGGCTGGATAAATGTTAAAATGTTTTCTCAAAATATAAATAGAGATAATCTTCTGTTTTGCGTCTCATTACAAGCAAACTTGTTTTTTGTTTTTATGTCACTCTAGTATTTGATATCTAATTTTCAGTCTTCTGGCAATATAATCTGGTGAATGGGGAAAGACTTCCACCTGGGGCTCCGGTTTCCTCCCATAGTCCAAAAGTGCGCAGGGTAGGTTAATTGGCAAATCTGAGTTGTGAGTGTTTGCGCCCTGCAGAGTGTTGACTCCTGCCCAGGGTTGGTTCCTGCCTACGCCTGTTGTTCCAAGGACAGGCTCCGGTCCCCCCCGCGACCTCAGTTTGGCTTGCTGTCTCCCCGCTTGGTTTTCTTTGGTTTAGGTCTTCACTAGCCCCCTTGTTGCTTTGACTTGTGTGTAAGTTATGTATGTGTGATTGTATTGCTGCATAGGGAGTGACTGCTATTTTGTTTTGCAAGTGTGTGTTGGACTCTGTTTATTTGGTCAGGGAGTGAGGTGGAGTGTTTGTCTTTTGGTTTCCTTTTCTTTTGCACTTAGGTGAGATTAGCTGTGGGTCGCACTTGATAGTTGGGGATTTTGTTTGTTATTTTGGCTGTGGTCACTCCCAAAGTCTTTTGCACCGGGTTATTTGTTCAGTGTCAGTATTATACATGAAAAAAAATGAAAATACAAAAAATATCCCTTTGTCCACTGGTGTTCCCTTCTTGCCCTCACCCCGTTTGTCCCTTTATCCCATTCCCCTTTCCTGTGAATACTGTTACACTCCAACCCTAGACAGGATATCAAAACAGCATCTTACCTATAGTTTTGAAAGAGATGAGGGATATTATTCATTGACCTTTATCTTTGCTATTTCAGAAACAAGAAACCTTGTGACTGGAAGTATACACTGTAAAAAAAGGCAAAATTTGTCACAGTTTTAAACGATTTTATATCAGCCAATTTGACTACAGTATAATTATTTTTTTCCTCTTATGTTAAATGACAGAAAAGTTTTATCAAAACTACATTGCATAACTGGCATCGTAGTACTGATTAGCACCGATTCAGACATCCCGATGAACAAATATGAAGTTCATTTAAACTGTGGTACCTTAAATCCGTCAAGTTACCTCGATAAGCCAGTAACCCTGATTCGTAGTATAGGCCACTGATCACAAGCACTCTGTGTAAACGTATTGTTTAACCGGCGCTGTTGCATTACCAGGGTGAGAGGTTGACTTGCTGGTTAGCTATAAAAACAGACGTTAGTGCAACTCCACGTTAATGGTGCGGTCATCATGGCTTATAAATGCTTATTATCGTTCATCATTGTTTGTGTCAGTAACGATGACATAAACAAGGGTAGGCACCAGGAGAACATCATTGGCTCTTGCATCGATTACTTTTCCCGTAACACCCTTTAGATTGTTTCCCTGAAGTGCAGAAAATCGACAATTTCGGTGTGATTGAGCTGATCACGTGTGCATGGGGAGGGAATGCAGACCACATGACCTTCCCGGCGAGCTCAGCACATCCAGCATCGCTTCGCAAATACAATTAAAATGTTTTATCTTTATTCACACTTTCTATCTTTATTCATTATCTCTACGATCTCACTGCTGGACGAATGCCTGGCATTCAGAGCATTCTTTATTAGCCATTTGCCTTTGGATGCAGTTTATTTGCATGCCCCAAAGCTTCCAGGCATCAGTAATTGCTTCCCACGTTACTCCGGTCCTGGGGTCTTCTGTAACTGCCCTTTGGGATTACATATATTCAGCATATGCTTTTGTCCGAAGTGAGGAGAGTTTGGGGTCAGAGCACTTGGGTCTAAGGGACTTGCTCAAGGGCTTAACAATGTTACGATTACTCTGCCATGGGAGTTGAACCAACAACCAAACTGGCAGAGATGGCCAACCTGCTGAGCTCCACACCCGCTGACGATCTCCTTTTCCTGTCTGCTGCAGTCTCCATGGACCTGAGTCCAGAGAAGCACTCTGAACTTGAGGACATCCGGCTGAGGAAAGGAGCCCTTCTGCTGGAGATCCAGAGGCTGCGGGAGGCGCTGAGAGAGGCCCTCATGGAAGTGGAGGGCCTTGAATCCAGCACCAAACGCAGCCAAATCTTAGAAAAGAATAGGCATGTCGCCATGGGAAGAAAGAAATTCAACATGGACCCTAAGAAGGGTATCCTGTTCATGGTACAAAACAATCTTCTCCGGCACACGTCTGAGGACATCGCCCAGCTCCTATACAAGGGAGAGGGGCTGAACAAAACAGCCATTGGGGATTACCTGGGTGAGAGAGACGACTTCAATATCCAAGTCCTCCAAACATTTCTTGGGCTTCATGAATTCGGCTCTCAGGCAGTTCCTCTGGAGTTTCCGTCTGCCAGGAGAAGCACAAAAGATTGACAGGATGATGGAGGCCTTTGCGCAGAGGTACTGTCAATGTAATCCTGGAGTCTTCCAAAACATTGACACCTGCTATGTACTTTCATTTTCCATAATCATGCTAAACACTAGCCTTCATAATCCAAATGTGTGAGACAAGCCCAGTGTGGACAGGTTCATCTCCATGAATCGAGGAATCAATGATGGAGGCAACCTGCCAGATGATCTCCTCCGAAATCTTTATAAGAGCGTAAAGAATGAGCCATTCAAGATTCCTGAAGACAATGGGAACAATGCCTTCTTCAACCCTGACAGAGAGGGTTGGCTCTTCAAACTGGGAGGAGGACGGGTGAAAACATGGAAAAGGCGGTGGTTCATCCTGATGGATTTACTACTTTAAACATACTACGGATAAGAAACCCAGGGTGATCATTCCGCTGGAGAATCTGAGCATCCGTGAGGTGAAGGATCTCAGGAAGCCTAACTGCTTTGAACTGTACATCCCTAACAACAGCAGACAGCTGATGAAAGCCTGCAAAACGGAGGCGGACGGCCGCCTGGTAGAGGGCAATCATGTGGTGTACCGCATCTCGGCGCCAACCCCTGAGGAGAAGGACAAGTGGATACAGAGCATCACTGCTGCTGTGAGCACTGACCCTTTTTATGAGATGCTGGCAGTAAGAAAAAAACGGCTGAATAAATAAATAACGATAAAGACTGTGTGAATATGGTTGGATGTGCTATTGCAGAAAGTATTTATTTCAGAACAAGGAACTTTGCACAAAATAATGTTTAACCTTAAGGTAGCATGATTTGTTTTGATGCGACTTATTGTTCACTACAGATTTTATCATCGAAATGCCCTGTCCTTTTTTTGTATAAATGTGAAATTAAATGTTATTTGCACTGTATTGCTGATCTTTATGTCAGAGTACCTTTTTTTCTGAGAACCCACACTGCTGTAAATTTGCATTAACATGATTAGGATTGGGATGGAAAAATTATTTTCCATCTTAACCCATATTCTAAGCATATTGATTTCTGTTGTAAATTTTACTTTTACAGCAGTATGATTTAAGACACTAACAGCAATTTTTCAACCAGTAATTGTTAATGTGATAGGAATTGCATTCAACAGCAAATGCGTTCAACTTAACCAAATGTATAAGTCTTACATATTCTGATGATTTGACATTCCCCCGACGTCTGTGTGATGTATTTCAGCAACAACACGCAGTTAATGAGATCACTATGCGGAATTTAGCCGACTGTTATTTTACTGATTAGGATATATCACCCATGATTGGGGTATACTATATATCAAGGGTCAGCAACCTTTTTGAAACTGAGAGCTACTTCACGGGTACTGAGCCATACAAAGGCTACCAGAACAGACTTTACCTAAACTTATCTAAACTTCATGTAGAATAAACACGTTTTAAATGCTTTTTTGGATATTGTCATTTTCAAATCTATATAAATACAAATGTGATTAAAGAAGAATAGCAACAAGATAAAATGAAATTTTAGTCGCTGCCCACTGGTGAGTTGTGGTATTTTTAGAACAGGTCCGTGGGCGACTCATGTGGTCCTTGGGGGCATCCTGGTGCCAGTGGGCACCATGTTGGTGACCCCTGTTCTAAATGGTATGTAGGGTTTGCAAACTACACCAACGCTTCTGATGTAGCTACATTTAGGCTTATAGTGGAATAATATAGTGGAAGATTCCTTGCGTGAGTGTCTGAGAGCGTGAAAGTCATGCCAGATGCATGGTAGTCGGCAGCCCTGCTTTCCGTGTGCATCTGTCTCTTACTTTAGGTGGCTAGAGATCCAGCATTACTCAGGATTAGGAGCCACTTGCACTGATAATAATTAGTTTCTTTTTCCCCTTGCAGTCTGCTGCTGTATAATATTATGAAATCAGCCCAAAAATCCGCAACCCATGACCTCCTAATATTTACCCGAAACTATGTTTTCAAAATAGCACAATTGGGCATGAACACCGCGGACCTGGAAACTCTGCTGAGCATTGAGAATCAGCGTGCAAAGGCTCTTAATTTGGATATGTTTGTGAAACATTCTGCTGCACAGCACAACAAAGAAAAACAACTGGTCAGTGATAATGAAAAGTACAATCAGCATTGTTTTAACCATGAGAGTCCAAATGCTTAGATAAATTGTCACTTTTTCAGTGTAAGTATGCACCTGAGCTCCACGATTCTGAATGATAGTCGGTTTCTCACTGAACCTCCATGCCACTCTGTTAAAATCTCTTGCCACCCCATGTAAAATTTTCTAGATCCACCACTGTGCCAGAGCTAAGACTTAAGAATCTTGAGTATTATTTCAACATAAACTTTGCTTGGGTGCTTCATACTTTAAATTAAATATAAATTATGGCAACGTGCAAAACTATTAAGGAAAATGCAACGTATTTGTTTTTCATTTACGTAATTATATATGTTGATTATGATTCTTTTTAGTTCCACAGTACATGCAGATACTAAAATCCAAGCATGCACTCTTAGGTTAATTGCTATCAGTTTATATAAAGATTTATAGAAATTTCAGTCAGAGACTAGCTTCTGATATAGAAAGAATGTTTACATTTTTTTTGGCCGTGGAATAGTTTTTCAGTGCTGCATGTAGTTTCTCTTTATTGTTTGAATAGGGCACACTTACACATCAACAAGTGCAGTGGCAGTTGTGATGTTCTCGCATATGAGAAAATACAAGGACAACTTTTATTAAAGAAAACGAAAGGCTTTACTCTCCATACTCCAGTCAATTGCATGCATAGGCCTACTGCCGCGTCTCACTTTGCCAACTTCCGCTTCCGTGCGGCTCAGGAGGATCTGGCTGCAGAACACTGGAAAGGGGTCCACAGCTCAAGGGGACCACCAGAGGACAGATGGAGTGGAACCGGGAACCAAGGGATTTGCCAGTGACTGGCACTCACTGTTGTTTTCGACTACAATAAAAACAGTTGTACTGGCTAAATAATGAGCATACAAAAGGAAAAAAAGACATGGATAGGAATAAAAAGGTAATTAAAAATAGAAAAACAACTGAAGAGTCATTCACACTGAACACGCGTCTCTGCTCTCAGGACGATGATCCTGCCAACTGCGCCAGACTGTGACAGACCGAACTACAAAACTGTGGACTCAGTGGACAGCTGACTACGCCACCCTAGGAATTTCATCCAGCTTTCCATTGAGACTACAGTTTTGCAGTCTGTTCTGCCAAACAATGTATTAAAAAGTGCAGTGTTATACATGACACTGTAATTAGTTCAATTCAAGAGATGTACTATCAGGTTATAATAGTGTGATTATCATAATCACACAAATATATGAATTCCTCTGATACTGAATTAAACAACCCTTTATGCTGTCCCTTATGTGAATTAGTAAACATTTCCACACCTCTTTCACCATAGACAACCATTCTCTCCATAGTCATATGCAATTCCAATTCCCCCTTTTATTTATTTTATGGCAGACAGACAGCAGTGTATTATTATATTATAATTATATTATATTTATTATAATTATATAATTATATTATATTATAATTATTATATATATCATTATATTAGGGTGCCCCTCGCAGAAGGTAAATTTAATCTTATTTAATTACATTTTCTATATAGCGTCAGATGACAGCAGACGTCATTTACTGTAAGGTTACCTTTACTATATAAGATATAACAGCTCCCAAAGTTCTTCATCTGGTACAGAAAACATACGCCTGACAGATGTTGAAGTTTATTCCGTCTTTATTCTTCTAGACACCGTGAAAAACTATAAAATAAACATATTATTAAATTCCTGCATTACATTTAATCTTACAAGACATTCTAAAAGATCCATGATATTACCGCTAAACAGCGGCTCATACATCACCGCAATTCCACTTTTCAATACAAGACAACAAGTAAATACAATAAATATAAATTACCGTGTGCGCCTTCTGACCAAATGCTTAGGAGTTATTACAGATCCTGCCGTGACAAGCCGACAAACCACAAGTTGACTCCATGAATCTCCCAGCATGCATTTACTCCTACCCTATTCCGTCACCTGACCATGTATTCAAGGGTTAACACGGATCAATTAAATAGTCAGCAGAGGGCACTGGCATACATTTCACAGTATACATTCTATATTAAATCAAACCAGCAAAAGGTGATTATAAAATAACCGTCTTAGCGACAGTTACAGAGTGGCGTAGTCACCCTTTCGCTCTATAGCGCCCCCTACCCCTACTACGATTATAATTATAATAATTGCCTCATGTGCAGTTACGCTGGTTAAATTACCTGGAAATGTTATTAACTGCACATTCTCCTAGAAACTAACAACGGTGCTCACTCAGGTATATTTATAATGGTCAGAAAGCTGATGTAAAGTCTGATATAGTGCTGAATGTGTTATTTTGTAGACAGTAATAGGTTTAATTAATTTTATATTCCATTACTGTAGAAAGCTATACTTGCTTACTTAAGGTATTTTGCGTTATTAATGTGTGATTTAAATGCAAATAGTTTTATTACAGTCAGCATTTATTCACAGTGAGTAGCTTGTCATCATGAAGAGGAAGTGTGACAATCGTGAGTTTTTGGGCAACCACAGAAAAGCAGGAAAGTAAGTACAGACAGTGAGATAATTAGTGCCAGTCAGATGATAGACGTATACAGTATGTGAGTCAAAGGTTCTTCATATATTAATCATTCCCATTCAGGTAACAAATCCTTAGAAATCCATTCCTGAGCATCATGCCAAGAAGCACCACTTGTTTACTGATAACTGCTTTCATGTAAACTCTGCTGTGCTGAGAGTAAAGATGAAGAGGGAGAGACAGCAAGAGGCTGCTGACGGCAGAGAATGCAGGCGACATGGAGGGGAGTGAGAAAAGGAGCAAATATTGATGGTTAAGAGTGAATAATGATGTCACCGCAGCCTGATCCTGATGTTAGTTTAATATGCTTCTTAGTTTGGCCTGTGGTGTGTATTTCAGATACAGCATTTAATCAGGGAGACTGAGTGTGAGTCAATGACAGAGAGAGAGAGAGAGAGAGAGCAGACAGGCAGGTGAAGATGAAGGTGTATTAGGGAGGAGGGGGGAGGAGCTTGGACCTTCACCAAATCAGCCAAATGTAAATGTCACGTCTATCAAATAGGAGACCCTGCTTTCAGGAGAAATGGTTTAAAGATCACACTGGGCTCCCTTACAGCCCCCCCTCGTCTTAAGGGGGGTTCTTTGTTTCTACTGTGCAAAATAATTTGTAACACAAATGTCTAAACTGGCATGAAAGACACATTCAGCTCTTGTGAAGACTGGCATGTGAAACTGGAAAAGGCACTGGGGAAATTCAGTGCACATAAAGACAGGCAGTGCCACAGATTAGCACTGATGACATGGATTCAGAAGATCAATCCTGTTAATATTCAACCTTCAGATGAGCTGGAAAGAGCAGCAGCAAGTGAGGAAAAATCTTCTGAAGTTAAGTACTTGGCACGGCAAGGCCTGGCTTTTCGAGGTGTTGGTAAGGAGAGTGGGAATTCTGATCCTTCCTGATCCTTTTGGTTTTGATGTGTGTGTTGTAAAAAACCCTATTTTCCACCCGTGTCATGCACTGCCGCAACCAGAAGAGGGCAGAAGATATGGCACAAAAACAAAGGAAGAAGCCTAACTTTAAAAAAACTTCAAAAAACATCAAGACTCATCCAGCATAGGGTGGTGGGTTAACGAATAACACAAACAATCAAAGAATAAGCAAACAAATGAGAGAAAAGATGCAGAGATGACTGAGAAGCAGGGGATGACTGGAGAAAAGACGACAGGACCAGAAGACAGGAGGGATACAGGGAGAGCGGAGAAGACAGTATAACTGAAGAATGGGAGAAGAGGAGAGACCGCAGAGGAAGGAGAACATAGATGACTGGAGGGGAGGGAATATAGGAGCAACAGAGAGAAGGAGGAAGGGCTGCGGAGGAGAAGACAGGATAAGAGGGGAAAATGTGAGCAGAGAAGGACAAACACCCCCACTGCCCAGCAAAGTGCACTTGTAAGTAAACCACAATTTTAGCCTTGGGCTCAATATCTGGACTTGTCTCTGTGTAGCAATGCATAGAATCCCTGACACTGGTTATGACTGTACTGTATTAGTCCTAAACCTGCCATTATAGTGTAAGAAGAAAAGATTTTTTTTTTTTTTAAATAAATCATTTTAAAAAAAGGTAGAGCGATGTAGCCCCCGGAGAAGTCCCCCCCCCCCCCCCCCCCAAAGCCCTGTTTGTTCCCTTCTAGCTTCCAGATGAAACTCACAATGCACCCCAATGCCACCTAACTTCTCTTCCACATGATGCACCTTATTTACCCTTTGAATCCTGTCTATTATTGAGCGTTTTTCTATCCATTTGATTATCAGCTTATTACACTGTATGTACATTAGTCAGCCATTTTCCGGACAGTCTGGGCTACTCAGATATGTCATAATTCGATTTGTAAATGCTGACAGTCTTGATATTATCCTTCTTATCAGGAAAAACTACTTCTGCATATAGATATTTCTCAATTTTTAGTCTCATCTAATATAAAAATTGGCAGGTAGTACAAATATAATCTTATAAATGCTGAGATTAGAGTATCTGCGATGCAGGAATGCAGGGGTTTCATTGGGGCCCTTTCTATGGCTTAGTACTGTGAAGGAGTACATGGTTAGTGCCAGGCGCAAATGAATATCTTTGATTTTGCATCCATTTTGGTAACTTGTTGAAGTTGTCTGATAGTCAGTAATACATGGTTTAATTAATATGATTCTTTATTTACTACTTTATAACATCTGAAAGAAACTGAAATAGGAAAGCTTATTTTAATTTATGGTCCACTGGATAAACACAGACATTACAGACGGTTTTAGAGTCTAATGCTGAATGTTTTTTGCTATCATTTTTCTGCCTGCATATGCTATGATTGGTGCAGTGAAATTTGAGAATGTGTTTGTGGTCAGTATCATAGCCTCAGACAACAAACCAATGCTGTAGTGTGTCACTGTGTTTACATGTGAGAGGGGTTCCAGTTACATAATGGACTCGTTCTAATTGTTTTGACGGAGCTCGACAAACCTAAAAAATAAATGCTGGTTTTATCAAAAACTATGTCATATAGCTATATTCCAGATTTATTACAGCCAAACACATCTCGGAGCTCCGAGGAACCTCCTTCTCCCTACATTTCCCTCCTTCACACTCTTCCCTCAAATACTGTTACATTTGTCTTTTTTCCACACTCACACCCTATCTTGATCATACTCTGACTGCATGGCATCCATATGCAGGGCAAACTATTTTAGTCTTATCTAGTATAATAGGACATAAACATTGAATTTGATAGTTATCTTTTATTTACACATTAGAACACAACACATGAACATGAAGGGATCGTTTGCATTTGCAACCAACACCTCCGCAAACCCCCTGTGGAATACTGGCCGCGGACAGGGGTGGGAATCCCCAAGCTGGAAGACTGTACTGCATCATGTTAACATTAGCTAGCTAGTTAGCATGGATACAGAGTGCTCCGGACTACAACTATAAAGGACGTAAGGTGTGTGATATAGTAAAACACTTACTAACAGGTAATGCGCGTGAATGACAACTTTACCTGTTACCAGAATAGCCTCCTACACGTTCGCCGAATGACAGCAGGCAGAAGGCGGTGCGTTTTTCAGAAACACACTGGAGTTAAACTTACGCCGCGTTATTTACCAGCACTTGTAACACCAACATTTGCAGCCATTAACTCATATGTGGTAGTAACACTGAAATTACTTTCTCTGCGTCAAAATAAGGCAACACTGTGATTTTGATACTTTATCATTTATACTTAACCGTACCTTCCTCCCATTCCTCCGTCTCTGCTTATTGACATTTAGGAGAGTCTCAGATATAAATCAACGATTCAAAATTATCAAACAAAGACAGACACAACACTGAAAAGATGACAAAGACACAGTTTGAAAGGTAAATATGTTTTATTGCAAATCTCTTATCTTAACATAGCCTACCTTATCATATGTTAACTTAGCCTATCATATTTTATCTTAGCCTATCTTGTCATATCTTAACTTAACCTATCTTATTATATTTTAACTTAGCCTATCTTATCATATAACTTAACCTATCTTATCTTATTATATTTCAACTTAGCTTATATTAATATATTTCATGTTAACCTATCTTATATTTTAACTCAGCATATCTTATCCTATCGTATCTTATAGCTACATTAACACTTAAACAGTATCACTTTCCGTTGGGTCCCGCGGGATCCCAGTCCCAATGCAGGGCTCTAACACGGGTATTCTAAGAAAAAGAAAATAAACACTTTACTTAACTTTACTTAAAGCAGTCATATAACTAATAAATAAATAAATAAATACCCAATTAATGCCTTATAAATCATTTATAAAAGTATTAAAAACACGGCTGTAAATACTTATACAAAGGCATAACACATTATAGCTATCTTGATAATGCATTATGAATGCTCTGATCTATATATACACAATAAATATCTTCATAATACATTATATCGGCCATTAATCCATAATAAACATGGCTATAATGTGTTATGCTTTTTTTTCTTCAATATTTATACCCATGTCTATAATATATTTATGGATGCATTACAGTGCATTGTGAAGGTGTCAATAATGCAGTTATATTACTGCTTTAAGTCATTTGTAAACCTGAATTCACAACCTTATAATTACTGCCTCTTGCTACTTCTTCTGAAGGGCAGGGGACAGCAGAAGAAGCACCACTTCATCTTCTTCTTCTTCTTCTTGTGGCTCTTCTCAGTATCATCTTCAGAAAGATCTTCGGCATTCACATGGAATGATACTTCTTCTTCACTGTAGATCTTCTCGGCAGCATCAGCATCTTCTTTTGTTTTATCTGTCTTCATCACTTCAGTCTCGTCCTCTTCCTCAGGTCCTTCTTCTGGTATAGTCAGTAGCTGTGATCTGTCTTCAGATGCCACCATACACTGAAACCTGACCAGTGTGGTAGCATCAGCATCTTCTGCCTGCTGGAATACCACATCAGCTTCTTCATTTTCCTCAGGTCCATCTTCCTGTAAAGTCTGCAGCCATATTCTGGCTACATATGCCGCCATGCACTGCCAACTGTCCACTGTGGCAGCATCAGTGTCTTCTGCTTCCTGAAGCTCCTCATCTGTTTCTTCATCTTCCTCAAGGTCTTCCTCCTGGATGGGTTCTAGCCAAGTTCTGCCTACTTGTGACACCACATATTCCACAGCATTCCCTGTACTTTTCCCTCCTCCTCCCTTAACCTCCTCCACATTCACTCCCACCTCACATACATTCTCCTCACCTCCATTTAGCATATCCATCATACTAATACCAGCCTCTGTCCCCTCCATCACAACCCTGGAGGCCTTCCCCTCAAATGTTCCCCACTCTGGTACCTCCACATATTCCTCACTACTCTGCCCCCTTACCTCACCCTCCCCCCGGCTTGTCCGGTCCTTCCTGACTTTCTTTTTTTTGTTAAGGTAGCAAGTTTTATAAATTTCCCAGTCTTCAGATGAAAGGCCGTAATTACTCTGAAGACTTTGAGATGAAATACTAGTGCTGGCTAGCAGTCCATCCTTTCCCACACTCTCCCCTCCCTTACCCAAATCAGTAGACCCCCCCAATCCCCCCTTAACCCCCCCAGCCTGGACAGTGGGGAGTGTCACTGGTGAGAACTCCTCCACACCTTCTCCCCAGTTGATCACTTCATCCCACAGGTTCCAGGCTTCCCAGTGTTGGGTGTTGGTCCATCGATCAGCTCTCTCAATTCGCTCTCTGGGGAATAAATGAGAGATTAACCAGCACTTAAGAGAGATAATAAAATAAATAAAGAGCAGGAAATTCTTCAACCATACAGAAAATACAATTGTTATAATTATTATAATAAATAATTACAGGGTTCACATATATAAAAAAGAAAGAATAAAAGAAACAGCGAGCAAGATTGCAAAAAAAATCTACTGTAAAATGCACGATACTGTAAGTGCAATAGAATATTAAACAGTAATGTCACCAAACTATAACTAGAATCAAATACGAAACAACTGTGCTCCACATCAAATGAATACCCAGATGAATACTACCAAGAACTGAGTTAACACTAACCAAGCTAAGAATATTTGAAAGTGTTAATCCTGTGTAACAATGTAAATAGATGTAATGATAAACTTAGAAGCATCTAGCCTACTCCGAAAGTAATGGCCCAATTTTTTTTTAACAATTTACCTACCACCCTGTACAGTAGGGGGTCCCAACTTCCGGTCGGTGTTCCGGTACCGTCCGCGCGGAGTATTGCACCAGGCGGCAGACAACCGGCGGTAGAGGAGCCAGCCGTCCCGTTTATTAGGGGATCGCGCCGTTTTGGAAAGAAAGCTGCCCGTATTGATGTACGGAAATACGCCATTAGCCCCGCATGTCCGTATACACCGTCAATCTCCCGCCGCTCGGCATGGGAACCCCCAAATTAAACCGCCGTCTTACCCATCCGTGACACTTTTCTACGACGGAAACCGATCCGCGGACATTGAAAGGTTGGGAAGCCCTACTAAACTAGCATGTTTGAGATGAATTTACTAACCAAATAGTCTGTCATTATTTAAATATTAGCAACCACAGTAGCAATAAAAACCACTGCACTTTAAATGACGTTAAAAAATATGTAATATTAAAAAAAATTTTATGTTTTTTATTGTATTATAGACATTTACTATGTCATTATAGTATAAAAGGCTAAATAATCAAAGTAGCACAACATCAGTTGAAGAATTCAAAGACATTTTGGAGAGCTAACAAGCTACTCACCTCTGCGCCATTTTCACTCAGAGTTTGTTGTGCTTCAAACGGTAAAGTTTGTTTACGTTGTTTCTATGGAAACTGCTCTGACTCTCCGCTTGACCGTAATATAAAGGCATGTATGCAGTCATTTTCTGATTGCAGATTTGATCCCTATGCAGTAATTGACGACTGACCTCTTGGACCCTCTGGGCTGCCTTCACCTGCATTGAGGCAGCTGTTACGTTTGCTGTCATTACATTCAGCCCAAAATATCAAAGTACAGGATTTAAGATTTGAATTAGTAACAGGACCATGGGAAACAAAACATATATGTTATTGATCCCTCGAAGAAAGTTTTCAATTTTCTCCTTCTTTCAGTTCTTAAATAACGTGTCAGTTTTTGCTCTGTTTGGTTGGGATTTACCATTTTAACATTGTAGCAGTTCCTAGGCAATACACAGACAAATTCTTTTTTTTAGGATGGAATTGTTATGCTGTAAACGATTACCTTCACGTTTCAACAAAGGTACTTGCTTTCGATATATAATTTTTTGTACATGTGTACTCTGGTCATACCCCTTGTACATATGGATGGCATGGAAGGACAGTCACTGCAGTCACCTATACTGTCCCTGTCTGCTTTTCTCATTTAAGTGTTGATACGGCAAAAGAAGATGGACCTTTTGTAGAAATTTCCAGCCAGAGACTTGGTTCCTATATGAAGAGAATATTTTATTTTAATTCAGGCTAAGAAACTACTAGGGGTGCAACGGATCGCGGTTGATCCGTGATCCGTACGGATTACGACCCACGGTTCGGAACGCACGTGATCCGCGGATTAACTCGTTTTTTAAACTTTTAGATAAATAAAAAATAAATAACCGCAGATAAAACAGTGTTTTCTGCTGATATTGCTTAAGTAATAAATAATTAATTACACAGAAGTCGTGTTTACGTCAGCGGAACATGTGACTCAGTCAACAACGATGGCTAGCGGTGGAACAGAGGAACTCGAAAAGCCTCCCGCATCATTCAAATCTTTTGAATGGGAGCATTTTGGCTTTCCTGTAAAATATAATGATGACGGAAGAAGGGTGGTGGACAAAACAGTTACAGTGTGTAGACACTGTGGCACGAGAAAGCCGTATGAAAGTGGCAATACATCGAGTATGGCCACGCATCTGAAGCGACATCACCCCGGTGTGCAGACAGGATGCAAACCGAAGCAACCACAGCAACAGCTGCTCACCGCTGCATTTAAGCAGCACTTTGCACCAGAATCAGAGCGGGCTAAAGCTATTACCAAATCTATCGGGATGTTTATCGCGGCAGACATGAGGCCATACTCTGTTGTTGAAAACAAGGGTTTTAAAAACCTCCTAAAAGTGCTTGAGCCACGGTACGAAATACCCTCGCGCACACATTTCAGCATGAAGGTCATGCCTGAACTTTACGAACAGGAAAAAAGCAAAATCGTCACAGACTTATCAGATGCATCCTCTATTTCGATCACCACAGACGGGTGGACATCAAGGGCTACCGAAAGCTACGTGACTGTGACTGCCCATTATATAACAGCGGGATGGGAGATGCAAAGTCCGGTGCTACAGACACGCCCCCTCTATGAGACTCACACAAGCACAAATCTAGCGCAAATCCTGATAGAAGCAGTAGCTGAGTGGAAGTTAAAGAGACACAATGCATGTAGCAATATCCCAGTCACCACAGATAATGCCAGAAACCAAGTAAATGCAGTGACAGAAGCTGGACTAGGGCCACAGATATCTTGCTTTGCACATGTGATAAATTTAACATGCCAAAGAGGAATCTCAGTTAACCAGATGGATCGCCTTCTTGGGAGGATTAGGAAGGTGGTTTCTTTTTTCCACAGAAGTACAACAGCAGCTCATGTCCTTAAAACAAAGCAAGAAATGCTACAGCTACCAGCCCACAAGCTCATACACGACGTCACTACAAGATGGAATTCCACATATGACATGTTGGAGCGCTATCTTGAGCAGCAGGCAGCAGTATACTCTGCACTGACAGAAAAGACACTGAAAAAAAATATCAGAGACATTGTCACCTTGTCTGATGATGATGTGAAAGTAGCAGAGGAGGTCCTTCAGCTCCTCAAACCTCTCAAAACAGTCACAACCCTATTGAGTACTGAAAATGCACCATCTGTGTCCATGATCCTACCTCTGAAAACCAGAATTATACAATCCATGTGTGCAAATGAGGAAGACACCAGCATTACCAGAGATGTTAAGGCTGCCATAAGAGGGGACCTGATTTCCAGATACACCAACCCCCCTGAAATACAAGATTATCTTCACAGATCTACTGCACTTGATCCAAGGTTCAAGTCCCTGACTCACATAGAACCAGCCCTACGCGAGAAGACATACACTGATCTCACAACTGAGATTGTGGCTACTGAAGAGGTAAAAAATAATACAGTTATTCATATTATTTAATATTAATATAATTAAGTTATAAAATATTTTAACTATTATTTATGTGAATATTTGATCTTAATTTTGAAAATTACCAGCATATGTTATTGATTGCCTATGAAATATATAACAAGAAATATAGTTAAATAACTCAGTAATTTTTTCTGCAGGGTCAAGCCACAGAGCCAACACCCTCTGAAGAAGACACAGGGCCAAATGCATCTCCTCCACAAAAGAAGTCTGCCATAGAAGAGCTTTTTGGGGATACATTTGTGAAAGAGTCAGACACAGAGAAAACTTTTTACAACACAATCAAAGAGGAGGTAGCATCATACAGGGCAGCAAGCAGTTTGCCAGTGGATGGTGGTAATCCGCTGGCGTGGTGGAAACACAATGAGTGTAAATACCCTCACATTGCAAAAATGGCAAGACACTACCTTGCTGTGCCTGGCACTTCAGTTCCTAGTGAGAGGGTATTCTCCACAGCAGGTGACATAGTGACAGCTAAGAGGTCTACTCTCTCCCCAGAGAATGTAGACATCCTCATCTTTTTGAAAAAAAATTTGTCATTATAAGGTTTGGCCTGTTTTCAGTTCTCAGGTTGTTTTTCAATTGTTGCATTGAAGTATTCAAGTATTGAGAATTTTATTTAAAAATTGTATTTATTCAGCTTTTTCAGTTATTTCTTGGTTTTATTTTTGTAATTTATTTTAGTTATTTTTGATAAAACCAAAAGTTCCTTGCCATATTGTTCTTGTAATAAATTAGAAGCAAATTACATTTGACTCCTCCCCTTTTTGCTGATCCGAAAATTGATCCGATCCGTGACTCAAAATCCGTGATATGATCCGAACCGTTAGTTTTGTGATCCGTTGCACCACTAATGAAGACTAGGAGGTGAATTTAGAGGATGAAGAGGTGAAGAGGAAGGAGGAAGGGTAAGAAGAAATAGAATAACTGATGTCATCTGTGACGCCCGCTCCGTCCGCTCCTCGTGTGTGCCACGCCCCCTAATTACCCACGTGTGATTTCCTGATCGTGCCCAGTCGTGTCTTGTTTCCTGCTGCCTTGTTTCATGTATTTAAGTTCCTGATTTGTACTAACCCGTGTCTGTCATTGATGTTAGTCACGTCAGATGTTCCCTGCTACCCGTTCCCCCGATTCCCTTATTAAAACCCCAGTTTGCCCCGTAATTCGCCTGTCTGCCTGCTTCCTGACTGCTCGCCTGCCTGTTCGCCTTACCGGCTTCCAGCGTCCCGTGACAGAATGACAGACCGAACCAAGGAGGCGCGGCAGCAGACCGAGGAGCAGCATCTCGGTCTGCTGCAAGAGACCTATTATTGGTTGAACCAGCCAGAGGTCCAGGAGGATCCTCTGGCTTTGGAGTTCGCCAATCGCAGCGCTGATCTCCTGATGGAGAGGCCTCCACCGGAGAGCGAGCACCTCCTGGAGGAGGTACGTGCTTGCCTCCAGCAGCTAGCCCAGCGTCTCATGGAGCGGAGACTTGGGCTAGCTGTACCACAAGGCACGGAAGCTGGGTCCCCGTCGTCCGTCCTAACGGAGAGGGTGCAGCCTCCTGCCAGCACCAAAACCCGGCGGAAAAAGAAAAGGACGAAGTCGCCAGCGGTCGCCCCGTCTATAAACCTGGGAGCGTGCGCGCTCGTCCCCGCTGCCCTTGCGACCAGGGAACTGGAGGACAGCCCGGTCAATCTTCCCTTCACCGGCGCTGCACCGCTGCTAGCGCAGCCGGCTTTCCCCGTCCGGAGAGAGCAGCCCACCGCTACGGACCTACCCCCGCCTCTCGAGCGGTATTTCTTCCGGCCCGAACGACTGGCCAATAAGGGGGCCAGCGCGGTGCGAGATGTCATCCCGCGAATACCCCGACGATTTAAAGGGGCCACGCTCGTCTTGCCCGCGCAGGACTTGCCAGTCCCGCCACCGCCTCTGACTGAGCAGGCAACCCCTGTGCCTGCAGCCCCTGCTCAGGCCGAGCAGGCAACCCCTGTGCCTGCGGCCCCTGCTCAGGCCGAGCAGGCAACCCCTGTGCCGGCGGCCCCTGCACAGGCCGAGCAGGCAACCCCTGTGCCGGCGGCCCCTGCACAGGCCGAGCAGGCAACCCCTGTGCCTGCGGCCCCTGCTCAGGCCGAGCAGCCGCCTTTGTTACCGCGATTGCCGGCGGACCCCGCTGCCGTGCAGCCACCGCCGCCTGCGCAGCCGCCTTCGCTGCCCCCTTCACCTGCTGCAGCTCCAGGGCAGGCGCCCCCACTGCAGCCGCCTGCTGCAGCTCCCGGGCAGGCGCCCCCACTGCAGCCACCTGCTGCAGCTCCCGGGCAGGCGCCCCCACTGCAGCCGCCTGCTGCAGCTCCCGGGCAGGCGCCCCCACTGCAGCCGCCTGCTGCAGCTCCCGGGCAGGCGCCCCCACTGCAGCTAGCTCCTGTTCCTGACCGCGCACCTGTTCCTGCAGAGGCGCCCCCTCTGCAGCCGCCTGCTGCAGCTCCCGGGCAGGCGCCCCCACTGCAGCCACCTGCTGCAGCTCCAGGGCAGGCGCCCCCACTGCAGCCACCTGCTGCAGCTCCAGGGCAGGCGCCCCCACTGCAGCCAGCTCCTGTTCCTGACCGTGCTCCTGTTCCTGACCGCGCTCCAGCTCCCGGGCAGGCGCCCCCACTGCAGTCACCTGCAGCTCCTGTCCCTGACTGCGCTCCTGTTCCTGACCGCGCTCCAGCTCCCGGGCAGGCGCCCCCACTGCAGCCGCCTGCTGCAGCTCCCGGGCAGGCGCCCCCACTGCAGCCGCCTGCTGCAGCTCCCGGGCAGGCGCCCCCACTGCAGCCGCCTGCTGCAGCTCCCGGGCAGGCGCCCCCACTGCAGCCGCCTGCTGCAGCTCCCGGGCAGGCGCCCCCACTGCAGCCAGCTCCTGTCCCTGGCCCCGCTCCTGTCCCTGGCCCCGCTCCTGTCCCTGGCCCCGCTCCTGTCCCTGGCCCTGCTCCTGTGACTCCTCTGCCCTTGCCTCGGCGTCCTCGGCCCCGACCGAGGGGCGTGATGTCCGTGTCCCGTAAGGGGCGGGGACACAGACGCAGGGCTGGGGTCCCGCCCGCCCTGCCCCCTGGCTCGCCCTGCCTCGCCTGCGCTGGGGCTCGGTTGGCGCCTGCGGGTCCTGGCCCTCCGGGTCGGCTGTCACCTGCGGGTCCCCCTCCGATGCCTCGTCGCCCTGCCTCGCTCCCCCCTCCGGTGCCTGGTCGGTCGCCGGGGGGCTCCCCGACGGCGGCTCCTCGGTTGCCTGCGGGGCCCCTACCTCCGGCCCTCCACCGGACGTCGCCGCCTGCTGCGGCTCCCCCCTCCTCTGGGCCTTCGCCGTGGGCCCCTCCTGCTCCCTCGTCCCCTTCCCCGGTGCTCCCTCCTGCTTCCTCCCTGGCCCCTCCGCGGGTCCCTCGCCCTGCCTCCTCGGCCCCTCCGAGGTCCCCTCCGGCTCCGGCCTCCCGGCCGCCTGCGGCCCCTCCGGCTGCCTCCCGTCGCCCGCTGGGGCTCCCTCGGGCTCCCCTTCCTTCCTCCTCCTTCTCTCCCTTCTTTCCTGTCTCTGTCCCGCCTGTCTTTGTTCCTCCTCCTGCCTTTGTTCCGCCCCGCTCTGTTCCTGGTTTCCCGTCGTTCCCTCCCGTCACTCCCGCTCCTTTTGTTCCGCCTGTTCCCTCTGTTTCTCCCTTCCTTGTCTGTCTGTCTGCCTTTCCGGTCCTGTGTCGTGTCTTGTCCTGGCTTCTGCCTCTGTGTCAGTTTTGCCTGTCTGTCTTGTTCCCTGTCCCCCATTGATTTTTGCTCTTGTCTTTCAGGTCCTGTTCTCCCTCGTCCCGTCCGTCGCCCCCTTCCTGGGCGCGCCCGGTGTAGCGCGCCTTTGGGGGGGGGTTCTGTGACGCCCGCTCCGTCCGCTCCTCGTGTGTGCCACGCCCCCTAATTACCCACGTGTGATTTCCTGATCGTGCCCAGTCGTGTCTTGTTTCCTGCTGCCTTGTTTCATGTATTTAAGTTCCTGATTTGTACTAACCCGTGTCTGTCATTGATGTTAGTCACGTCAGATGTTCCCTGCTACCCGTTCCCCCGATTCCCTTATTAAAACCCCAGTTTGCCCCGTAATTCGCCTGTCTGCCTGCTTCCTGACTGCTCGCCTGCCTGTTCGCCTTACCGGCTTCCAGCGTCCCGTGACATCATCAGAGCTACAACAGTGGATCATGTGATCAACCATGGAATGACCCTGAGGGAAGCTGGCCAATGGGTTCAGTCTGACCTGAGCCGCTACGCTGTAGCAGGCATCATAAGGTCGGTTCCAAATGAGAATCGGTTAGTACAGTTACTTCACAGTACGTTTTGTAATAGTACTATACTCTAATGAGAAACACAACAATGCTGTACAGGTAAAAACTGAAAAGGGTACTCTACAGACCTGCTAGACATCCAGAATCTGGGGGCAGAGGAAGAATGTTCACTGAAGAACGAGAGACCCATATAGTTAATATGGTGATCACAAATAATTCCATTAGGCTACGAGAAATACAGCAGCGTATAATAGAGGATGACACCACCTCCCAAAACATGAACAATGTGAGCATCTCTGCATTATCTCGTGTACTGGCATACAACAGAATCAGGATGAAGCACATTTACAGAGTCCCTTTTGAATGAAACAGTGAACGCGTTGGCATGGCAGGAACATTACTGGACACGGTGCCATAACCAATGTCCCAGGACAGCGTGGCGGTAACATAACTATGTGTGCAGCTATAAGTCAGAACAGTGCTGTTCACCATCATGCAACCCTGGGCCCATGTAACACTGCACACATTATTACATTCCTGGACAGCCTACATCATATGCTCACTAATGTTCACAGACCAGTTATGTCATCATATGGGACAATATTAGTTTCCATAGGACTGGTTTACAGTCGCCCACTCTTCACTGTACTCAACCTCCCGCCTTACTCTCCATTCTTGAATCCGATTGAAGAATTCTTCTCTGCCTGGTGCTGGAAGGTCTATGATCGTCATCCCCATCAACGCATGGCTCTTTTACAGGCAATGGAGGAGGCATGCGAGAATATTGACCAGGCATCATGTCAGGCCTGGATGAGGCACTCCAGGAGAGTTTCCCCGGTGCCTTGGACTAGAAAGCATTGCATGTGATGTTGATGAAATTCTGTGGCCGGACCCAAAGAGACGACAAGAATGATTTTTTTTCTCTCTCTCAGTGAAATTGTATGTTGTCTTATGTTTCTTTTGATGCATGTGAATAAACATTCATACTTGAAATTTGAATCTTGAATTGTGTTTACAGAACTATTTATGACAAAAGTATGACCTCAAATTGACATACCTCGTGCACAGAGAAAGCAAAAGCCAGATGTGTTTTCCATTCCTACCATAAGTGTGTAGTTGGCACATTGTGTGCTTATTAAGATGATGGTTTGTGTTAACTGATTGGTACAAAAATACAATTTTTCCAAAGGTTTGAAGAGTTAAGCACGATTTATTAGCTTTTGCAAGAGACCTACAATGTTTTGCTGATTTGGTGGTTTTTTATTTGTGTGCAGAGTTTTTGCAAAATAGCCAGTAGTTACAAAAATGTGTTTAAGCCACCAGAAAAAAACGTGTGTGCTTTGGTGCACATCCATCCATCCATCCATTTTCCAAACCGCTTATCCTACTGGGTCGCGGGGGGTCCGGAGCCTATCCTGGAAGCAATGGGCACGAGGCAGGGAACAACCCAGGATGGGGGGCCAGCCCATTGCAGGGCACGCTCACACACCAGTGACTCTCACACACACACACCTACGGGCAATTTAGCAACTGCAATTAGCCTCAGCATGTTTTTTGACTGTGGGGGGAAACCAGAGTACCTGGAGGAAACCTCACGACGACATGGGGAGAACATGCAAACTCCACACACATGTGACCCAGGCGGAGACTCGAACCCGGGTCCCAGAGGTGTGAGGCAACAGTGCTAACCACTGCACCATCATGCCGCCCCCCATAAATTCATTTTTCCATTTTTATTTTCAATAATATTGATGTTAACTCAGCATCTTATTTTCAATGTTAAAAAAGTCACTTCATATCAAGGTTTCGCCACCATTAATTTTTCAATATTGAACATCTGACCAAAAATCAATTCAGTTTCAATGCTGATAATTTATCACTGACCATAATTCAATGCATTTAACTATACTTCAACGCTGAAACAATAACATGATGCTATCTGGGCTATGAATAATTATTTCAATTGATATACAGATTCCAAGCCCATATAGGTGACACACAGGTACGTAATGGGCGTCTTATGTCTGAGGTAGCCAGCTACTGTGTTTGATAACCCACCATCATAATAATAGTTTCCTTGCACCAGTATAAAAGTAAACCAATTGATCCCTCTTGCAATAACCTGTGGTATGAAACTGAATAAAATGTATCGTACCAGTCTTGGGGAAAACCAGTGAGAATCCACTGTGAAACAGCACTGCGCAAATTCTCATGTGTTCCTAATGACAAGGGCAAGACTGGTAATCAAACTAGCCTCTCAGCAGGAGTGTTAGTGTAAAAGCAGGGCTTATTGACACAGATAATAAAGCTTGTTAGAATGCGTAACATAATTATTTAGCTGGGCCCAGAAGAGGTGAGAGCTCCCCTAGTGGCTACAGGAGTGCATTTTCCCCAAAGCAGGTATAATGGATGGTGGTCTTATTGCTTTTAGACCACAACTTGGGATAGAAGAACAAATCAAATTATTTTCCTCATTTAATATTCAGATTTTAATTGGGCTTAAATTTTAGAACACAGTGTGTTCTAGGATGGTACGTTATGGATATTAGTTTCTACCACATTCTAACGCTATAAATCCGGACCTTTTCCTATGTTTGATTTGGTGGCTGCCAGGCGTTCTGAGTAGTATAGTGACTATGGTAGGCGAGTGATTCCCTAAGGAATTTTTTGTTCTGTTCTGTGTGGCAAATACATATAATGCTGACATTTTTCCTGGAAGATTTGGGATTTTTCATCCCGTGCCTTAAGGTATTTCTCTCCAGCTCTAGGGAGTCTCCCCCGAAAACACCAGTCACTCACTAGCCTTAGACTTATGCTTGCTGACTTATTCAACACCATGAATGGATTAACAGAAAAACAGAAACCTATTAAAAGGCTGCACCATATCATGATATGCAAATAAACATCCAGCATCATTGTTTCACAGGGAAGTACATTATTTATTGATAATTATAACCCTAACCCTTACTTCTCAGCTTGACAAACATAAGGTGCGGCGCGTGAGCATGTGAACTGGTTGAAATGCAAGTGTCTCACAGTCAATGCATAAGACTTGAGAGCCCTGACTTTACTTATATAGCCCACAACATGTTTATGATTCATAAATAAATCTGGCCAGCAAATCGGTCTTTCATTTTCCACAGAATAAAAAGAATGATAATGTTATCCCGCTGATAATTGCAGGCGCGTTTCACCCCCGGCACTGGCTGGAGACACAGGCAAAAGGCATACAATCTTATTGAGGTACAAAAATTATTCCATCTACTCTGCACTTCTGCATAACTTCCATCATAGTGCCAGTTTTTGCGGTCAGCAAGTTTATTACTGTAAGCGCCTCTATAGTAGTGCCTCTGAGGAACTGAACCAGACTTCCGATGGTGTCTCTCACATGCACATCATACATATATATATATATATATATACACTCACTCTCTCCGGGTCTTTCACATGATATGTGGTCAGCCACTATATGGGAGGGATATTCAGGCATAAATTAAGGGCATATTTACAAGCCGCACTAGTGTACCTATGTAACCGGTCATTCCCTGCCTATACTCTGCATTGTGTTTTGGGGTGTTATCAGGTGTGTGTGGGGTGCAGGAGGAAGGGATATTACAGATGTCGTTGTCGTTCCCGGATTTTATTGAACCTGTTGGGAACAATAAGGAAAGGGGTAAACTTCATATGCTCTGGCCCTCTTGCTCTCTCTGCTCAAAGTAAAACAATGTATATACTTATGTATAGATGTGTTTTCTATCCCCTGCTTATGATGAATAATAAATCAAATATAATATATAATATATGGGTCATAATTATACAATTGATTTACTAACTCGGGGGACCCTGCCACTAGATCCTCACCTCTTCCCACGTGTGCAATACACCAAAGGGAAGAGGAAATGAGGTCGGGACCCTTATAAAGGGGAAAAGACAGAGGGAGGGGCGATGCAGGACAAAAGCATCATGGGAAAGTTTAAAGGATATTGTACCCATCAGGTTAGACAGAAGAAGGAAAACAGAATCTTGTATAATTATAAATTAAAAGTAAAATAACAACCTGTTACACGTCACCTACACTTCAGACTTCATCCTCAAAATCAAAGCAGTATTAACACAAGCAACATGTTCCATCTCTTAAATCCAATCTAACATTTAAAAATAAAGTCTGTTTCAACTGGACTTTTATCTAAGAAAAACAAACATTTTATATTCGAGTTGTTATAAAACTACTGAAACAAATAATTGGCTATACTGCAGTTCCGCTGTCTTGTTTGGCACCCTAAATTATGTCCTGCATTCTGTGGAAACAAATGAAGGCTGAGGAATGTTACGTAACACAGCTAGAATGCAAAAACTCTATCTGGTGTAATTCAGTGCATAAAACCAATGGTCTTAAGTGTGGTGTCTTCTTCGTAACACTCCCTGACTTTTGTATCCATGACCATGAGATAGGGTGGGCTGCTTTTCTTCCTTCCTTTGACTAGTATTCCTCCCTTTCCTCCCAGCCTTGGTTGGTGGGTCAGGCAGCATCACCTTCTTTTAATAGACCCAGGTGTCATTTATCTTGAAATTAGGTTCAAGTGCAGAAAATGATCTAGTCTTAGACAATCTCTGAATTACAGAGAAATCTGATTTATTCTGAAACTGTGAGAAATTGTTCATCTGTATTTTGCTGCATTGCTAATTGTTGATGTGTGTGCCCTCCTTGTGCAGTAAAGGGGAGATCACATGCAAGCCTGAATTAAAATAAAATATTCTCTTCATATAGGAACCAAGTCTCTGGCTGGAAATTTCTACAAAAGGTCCATCTTCTTTTGCCGTATCAACACTTAAATGAGAAAAGCAGACAGGGACAGTATAGGTGACTGCAGTGACTGTCCTTCCATGCCATCCATATGTACAAGGGGTATGACCAGAGTACACATGTACAAAAAATTATATATCGAAAGCAAGTACCTTTGTTGAAACGTGAAGGTAATCGTTTACAGCATAACAATTCCATCCTAAAAAAAAGAATTTGTCTGTGTATTGCCTAGGAACTGCTACAATGTTAAAATGGTAAATCCCAACCAAACAGAGCAAAAACTGACACGTTATTTAAGAACTGAAAGAAGGAGAAAATTGAAAACTTTCTTCGAGGGATCAATAACATATATGTTTTGTTTCCCATGGTCCTGTTACTAATTCAAATCTTAAATCCTGTACTTTGATATTTTGGGCTGAATGTAATGACAGCAAACGTAACAGCTGCCTCAATGCAGGTGAAGGCAGCCCAGAGGGTCCAAGAGGTCAGTCGTCAATTACTGCATAGGGATCAAATCTGCAATCAGAAAATGACTGCATACATGCCTTTATATTACGGTCAAGCGGAGAGTCAGAGCAGTTTCCATAGAAACAACGTAAACAAACTTTACCGTTTGAAGCACAACAAACTCTGAGTGAAAATGGCGCAGAGGTGAGTAGCTTGTTAGCTCTCCAAAATGTCTTTGAATTCTTCAACTGATGTTGTGCTACTTTGATTATTTAGCCTTTTATACTATAATGACATAGTAAATGTCTATAATACAATAAAAAACATTAAATTTTTTTTAATATTACATATTTTTTAACGTCATTTAAAGTGCAGTGGTTTTTATTGCTACTGTGGTTGCTAATATTTAAATAATGACAGACTATTTGGTTAGTAAATTCATCTCAAACATGCTAGTTTAGTAGGGCTTCCCAACCTTTCGATGTCCGCGGATCGGTTTCCGTCGTAGAAAAGTGTCACGGATGGGTAAGACGGCGGTATAATTTGGGGGTTCCCACGCCGAGCGGCGGGAGATTGACGGTGTATACGGACATGCGGGGCTAATGGCGTATTTCCGTACATCAATACGGGCAGCTTTCTTTCCAAAACGGCGCGATCCCCTAATAAACGGGACGGCTGGCTCCTCTACCCCCGGTTGTCTGCCGCCCGGTGCAATACTCCGCGCGGACGGTACCGGAACACCGACCGGAAGTTGGGACCCCCTACTGTACAGGGTGGTAGGTAAATTGTTAAAAAAAATTCGGGCCATTACTTTCGGAGTAGGCTAGATGCTTCTAAGTTTATCATTACATCTATTTACATTGTTACACAGGATTAACACTTTCAAATATTCTTAGCTTGGTTAGTGTTAACTCAGTTCTTGGTAGTATTCATCTGGGTATTCATTTGATGTGGAGCACAGTTGTTTCGTATTTGATTCTAGTAATAATTTGGTGACATTACTGTTTAATATGCTATTGCACTTACAGTATCGTGCATTTTACAGTAGATTTTTTTTTGCAATCTTACTCGCTGTTTCTTTTATTCTTTCTTTTTTATATATGTGAACCCTGTAATTATTTATTATAATAATTATAACAATTGTATTTTCTGTATGGTTGAAGAATTTCCAGCTCTTTATTTATTTTATTATCTCTCTTAAGTGCTGGTTAATCTCTCATTTATTCCCCAGAGAACGAATTGAGAGAGCTGATCGATGGACCAACACCCAACACTGGGAAGCCTGGAACCTGTGGGATGAAGTGATCAACTGGGGAGAAGGTGTGGAGGAGTTCTCACCAGTGACACTCCCCACTGTCCAGGCTGGGGGGGTTAAGGGGGGATTGGGGGGGTCTACTGATTTGGGTAAGGATGGGGAGAGTGTGGGAAAGGATGGACTGCTAGCCAGCACTAGTATTTCATCTCAAAGTCTTCAGAGTAATTACGGCCTTTCATCTGAAGACTGGGAAATTTATAAAACTTGCTACCTTAACAAAAAAAAGAAAGTCAGGAAGGACCGGACAAGCCGGGGGGAAAGTGAGGTAAGGGGGCAGAGTAGTGAGGAATATGTGGATGTACCAGAGTGGGGAACATTTGAGGGGAAGGCCTCCAGGGTTGTGATGGAGGGGACAGAGGCTGGTATTAGTATGATGGATATGCTAAATGGAGGTGAGGAGAATGTATGTGAGGTGGGAGTGAATGTGGAGGAGGTTAAGGGAGGAGGAGGGAAAAGTACAGGGAATGCTGTGGAATATGTGGTGTCACAAGTAGGCAGAACTTGGCTAGAACCCATCCAGGAGGAAGACCTTGAGGAAGATGAAGAAACAGATGAGGAGCTTCAGGAAGCAGAAGACACTGATGCTGCCACAGTGGACAGTTGGCAGTGCATGGCGGCATATGTAGCCAGAATATGGCTGCAGACTTTACAGGAAGATGGACCTGAGGAAAATGAAGAAGCTGATGTGGTATTCCAGCAGGCAGAAGATGCTGATGCTACCACACTGGTCAGGTTTCAGTGTATGGTGGCATCTGAAGACAGATCACAGCTACTGACTATACCAGAAGAAGGACCTGAGGAAGAGGACGAGACTGAAGTGATGAAGACAGATAAAACAAAAGAAGATGCTGATGCTGCCGAGAAGATCTACAGTGAAGAAGAAGTATCATTCCATGTGAATGCCGAAGATCTTTCTGAAGATGATACTGAGAAGAGCCACAAGAAGAAGAAGAAGAAGATGAAGTGGTGCTTCTTCTGCTGTCCCCTGCCCTTCAGAAGAAGTAGCAAGAGGCAGTAATTATAAGGTTGTGAATTCAGGTTTACAAATGACTTAAAGCAGTAATATAACTGCATTATTGACACCTTCACAATGCACTGTAATGCATCCATAAATATATTATAGACATGGGTATAAATATTGAAGAAAAAAAAGCATAACACATTATAGCCATGTTTATTATGGATTAATGGCCGATATAATGTATTATGAAGATATTTATTGTGTATATATAGATCAGAGCATTCATAATGCATTATCAAGATAGCTATAATGTGTTATGCCTTTGTATAAGTATTTACAGCCGTGTTTTTAATACTTTTATAAATGATTTATAAGGCATTAATTGGGTATTTATTTATTTATTTATTAGTTATATGACTGCTTTAAGTAAAGTTAAGTAAAGTGTTTATTTTCTTTTTCTTAGAATACCCGTGTTAGAGCCCTGCATTGGGACTGGGATCCCGCGGGACCCAACGGAAAGTGATACTGTTTAAGTGTTAATGTAGCTATAAGATACGATAGGATAAGATATGCTGAGTTAAAATATAAGATAGGTTAACATGAAATATATTAATATAAGCTAAGTTGAAATATAATAAGATAAGATAGGTTAAGTTATATGATAAGATAGGCTAAGTTAAAATATAATAAGATAGGTTAAGTTAAGATATGACAAGATAGGCTAAGATAAAATATGATAGGCTAAGTTAACATATGATAAGGTAGGCTATGTTAAGATAAGAGATTTGCAATAAAACATATTTACTTTTCAAACTGTGTCTTTGTCATCTTTTCAGTGTTGTGTCTGTCTTTGTTTGATAATTTTGAATCGTTAATTTATACCTGAGACTCTCCTAAATGTCAATAAGCAGAGACGGAGGAATGGGAGGAAGGTACAGTTAAGTATAAATGATAAAGTATCAAAATCACAGTGCTACCTCATTTTGACGCAGAGAAAGTAATTTCAGTGTTACTACCACATATGAGTTAATGGCTGCAAATGTTGGTGTTACAAGTGCTGGTAAATAACGCGGCGTAAGTTTAACTCCGGTGTGTTTCTGAAAAACGCACCGCCTTCTGCCTGCTGTCATTCGGCGAACGTGTAGGAGGCTATTCTGGTAACAGGTAAAGTTGTCATTTAACGTAATGCTAATGTGCATTACCTGTTAGTAAGTGTTTTACTATATCACACACCTTACGTCCTTTATAGTTGTAGTCCGGTCCACTCTGTATCCATGCTAACTAGCTAGCTAATGTTAACATGATGCAGTACAGTCTTCCAGCTTGGGGATTCCCACCCCTTTCCGCGGCCAGTATTCCACAGGGGGTTTGCGGAGGTGTTGGTTGCAAATGCAAACGATCCCTTCATGTTCATGTGTTGTGTTCTAATGTGTAAATAAAAGATAACTATCAAATTCAATGTTTATGTCCTATTATACTAGATAAGACTAAAATAGTTTGCCCTGCATATGGATGCCATGCAGTCAGAGTATGATCAAGACAGGGTGTGAGTGTGGAAAAAAGACAAATGTAACAGTATTTGAGGGAAGAGTGTGAAGGAGGGAAATGTAGGGAGAAGGAGGTTCCTCGGAGCTCCGAGATGTGTTTGGCTGTAATAAATCTGGAATATAGCTATATGACATAGTTTTTGATAAAACCAGCATTTATTTTTTAGGTTTGTCGAGCTCCGTCAAAACAATTAGAACGAGTCCATTATGTAACTGGAACCCCTCTCACATGTAAACACAGTGACACGCTACAGCGTTGGTTTGTTGTCTGAGGCTATGATACTGACCACAAACACATTCTCAAATTTCACTGCACCAATCATAGCATATGCAGGCAGAAAAATGATAGCAAAAAACATTCAGCATTAGACTCTAAAACCGTCTGTAATGTCTGTGTTTATCCAGTGGACCATAAATTAAAATAAGCTTTCCTATTTCAGTTTCTTTCAGATGTTATAAAGTAGTAAATAAAGAATCATATTAATTAAACCATGTATTACTGACTATCAGACAACTTCAACAAGTTACCAAATGGATGCAAAATCAAAGATATTCATTTGCGCCTGGCACTAACCATGTACTCCTTCACAGTACTAAGCCATAGAAAGGGCCCCAATGAAACCCCTGCATTCCTGCATCGCAGATACTCTGATCTCAGCATTTATAAGATTATATTTGTACTACCTGCCAATTTTTATATTAGATGAGACTAAAAATTGAGAAATATCTATATGCAGAAGTAGTTTTTCCTGATAAGAAGGATAATATCAAGACTGTCAGCATTTACAAATCGAATTATGACATATCTGAGTAGCCCAGACTGTCCGGAAAATGGCTGGGGGGGGGGGGGGGGGGGGGACTACTCCGGGGGCTACATCGCTCTACCTTTTTTTAAAATGATTTATTAAAAAAAAAAATCTTTTCTTCTTACACTATAATGGCAGGTTTAGGACTAATACAGTACAGTCATAACCAGTGTCAGGGATTCTATGAATTGCTACACAGAGACAAGTCCAGATATTGAGCCCAAGGCTAAAATTGTGGTTTACTTACAAGTGCACTTTGCTGGGCAGTGGGGGTGTTTGTCCTTCTCTGCGCACATTTTCCCCTCTTATCCTGTCTTCTCCTCCGCAGCCCTTCCTCCTTCTCTCTGTTGCTCCTATATTCCCTCCCCTCCAGTCATCTATGTTCTCCTTCCTCTGCGGTCTCTCCTCTTCTCCCATTCTTCAGTTATACTGTCTTCTCCGCTCTCCCTGTATCCCTCCTGTCTTCTGGTCCTGTCGTCTTTTCTCCAGTCATCCCCTGCTTCTCAGTCATCTCTGCATCTTTTCTCTCATTTGTTTGCTTATTCTTTGATTGTTTGTGTTATTCGTTAACCCACCACCCCATGCTGGATGAGTCTTGATGTTTTTTGAAGTTTTTTTAAAGTTAGGCTTCTTCCTTTGTTTTTGTGCCATATCTTCTGCCCTCTTCTGGTTGCGGCAGTACATGACACGGGTGGAAAATAGGGTTTTTTACAACACACACATCAAAACCAAAAGGATCAGGAAGGATCAGAATTCCCACTCTCCTTACCAACACCTCGAAAAGCCAGGCCTTGCCGTGCCAAGTACTTAACTTCAGAAGATTTTTCCTCACTTGCTGCTGCTCTTTCCAGCTCATCTGAAGGTTGAATATTAACAGGATTGATCTTCTGAATCCATGTCATCAGTGCTAATCTGTGGCACTGCCTGTCTTTATGTGCACTGAATTTCCCCAGTGCCTTTTCCAGTTTCACATGCCAGTCTTCACAAGAGCTGAATGTGTCTTTCATGCCAGTTTAGACATTTGTGTTACAAATTATTTTGCACAGTAGAAACAAAGAACCCCCCTTAAGACGAGGGGGGGCTGTAATGGAGCCCAGTGTGATCTTTAAACCATTTCTCCTGAAAGCAGGGTCTCCTATTTGATAGACGTGACATTTACATTTGGCTGATTTGGTGAAGGTCCAAGCTCCTCCCCCCTCCTCCCTAAAACACCTTCATCTTCACCTGCCTGTCTGCTCTCTCTCTCTCTCTCTCTCTCTGCCATTGACTCACACTCAGTGTCCCTGATTAAATGCTGTATCTGAAATACACACCACAGGCCAAACTAAGAAGCATATTAAACTAACATCAGGATCAGGCTGCTGTGACGTCATTATTCACTCTTAACCATCAATATTTGCTCCTTTTCTCACTCCCCTCCATGTCACCTGCATTTTCTGCCGTCAGCAGCCTCTTGCTGTCTCTCCCTCTTCATCTTTACTCTCAGCACAGCAGAATTTACATGAAAGCAGTTATCAGTAAACAAGTGGTGTTTCTTGGCATGATGCTCAGGAATGGATCTCTCAGGATTTGTTATCTGAATGGGAATGATTAATATATGAAGAACCCTTGACTCACATACTGTATACGTCTATCATCTGACTGGCACTAATTATCTCACTGTCTGTACTTTCCTGCTTTTCTGTGGTTGCCCAAAAACTCACGATTGTCACATTTCCTCTTCATGATGACAAGCTACTGACTGTGAATAAAAGCTGACTGTAATAAAACTACCTGCATTTAAATCATACATTAATGACACAAAATACCTTAAAGTATTACTTACTTACTTATTTTGCACAGTAGAAACAAAGAACCCCCTTTGGGGGGGGGGGGGGGCAAAGTGAAAGTGATGTGGAAAATCGCCTCTTACCACTGAAAGACATGGGGATGGGTGGTGCTAATAATGGTACTGCAGCCAGCCAGTAGGGGGCGCTTGACATTGAGGGTTTTCACCTATTAGAGATGTTATGGTCTCCTTGTTTTTTGCAGTCAATGTTTTGATCACAGAATAAATATTAAAGAAGTGAGCACTTCTGTCATGCTTTAGTAAGATTAGTAACACACTGCTTCAGATTTCAGTGACCTGATCTCTGCTTGCAAAGAGCCTGAGATGGACCTCAAAGGTTTAAATATACATTTGCTGATAAATGAAATGCTATGTGGCCCAGTGGGTGGCGCTGTCTGGGGATTTGAACCCCCATTACTGCATGTTCGTACCTTGTTTGTGCTGGTTTGCCTGCTGTTTCTGCCGCAGGTGAAAAAGCATACAGGCAGCTGAACCGGTGTCTCTAAACAAGCCATTGTGGCTGCGGGTCATAAGGCGATTTCCTACTGCACGAACTTGGCCCAATTGAAGGTCTTAGGAGGTAGTTCCTGAACCATTTTTTAGTTCCAAAAAGAACATACTTTTTTCTCGACCAAGACTTACTGGGTGGGGCTTATAGTGATAAACTTTTCCTATTGGTTGACCACAAGCCCCAGCGCCAACTTGAAAGTTTCATGGAAATGCAGGAAAAGAGAAGTGGAGCAAAAATTGAGCAGATGTAATTTTTTGTAGCTCAGTTACACTAAAGGCATCAATGAGTAACTTTTTTGCTTCTGTCCCCATAGTTCTGCATCTGAAAATGCGATTGATAACGATTAGCGTAATGAAGAAGTGTATATTATGGACACTGGACTGGAGCATTATCAGATAACCTCTCAGTTATCCTTGTGTGAGAAATATACACAGTCACATATTGAGATTATATTAGATGATGTGGTCTTGAGAGTGGGGCGGCATGGTGGTGCAGTGTTGCCTCACACCTCTGGGACCCGGGTTCGAGTCTCCGCCTGGGTCACATGTGTGCAGAGTTTGCATGTTCTCCCCATGTCGTTGTGGGGTTTCCTCCGGGTACTCTGGTTTCCCCGCACAGTCCAAATACATGCTGAGCCTAATTGGACTTGCTAAATTGCCTGTAGGTGTGCATGTGTGAATGCATGGTGTGTGAGTGTGCCCTGCGATGGGCTGGTCCCACATCCTGGGTTGTTCCCTGCCTCGTGCCCATTGCTTCCGGGATAGGCTCCGGACCCCCCACGACCCAGTAGGATAAGCGGTTTGGAAAATGGATGGATGGATGATGACATAACTGGTCTGTGAACATTAGTGAGCATATGATGTAGGCTGTCCAGGAATGTAATAATGTGTGCAGTGTTACATGGGCCCAGGGTTGCATGATGGTGAACAGCACCGTTCTGACTTATAGCTGCGCACATAGTTATGTTACCACCACGCTGTCCTGGGACATTGATTATGGCACCGTGTACAATAATGTTCCTACTCCAATTAGCCTCACCGTGTTTTTGGACTATGGGGGGGAAACCAGAGTACCCGGAGGAAACCTCACGACGACATGGGGAGAACATGCAAACTCCACACATGTGACCCAGGCAGAGTCTCAAACCCGGGGTCCCAGAGGTGTGAGGCAACAGTGCTGACCACTGCACCATCATGCCGCCCCCCATAAATTCATTTTTCCATTTTTATTTTCAATAATATTGATGTTAACTCAGCATCTTATTTTCAATGTTGAAAAAGTCACTTTATATCAAGGTTTCGCCACCATTAATTTTTCAATATTGAAAAAATGACCAAAAATCAATTCAGTTTCAATGCTGATAATTTAACACTGACCATAATTCAATGCATTTAACTATACTTCAACGCTGAAACAATAATATGATGCTATCTGGGCTATGAATAATTATTTCAATTGATATACAGATTCCAAGCCCATATAGGTGATACACAGGTACGTAATGGGCGTCTTATGTCTGAGGTAGCCAGCTACTGTGTTTGATAACCCACCATCATAATAATAGTTTCCTTGCACCAGTATAAAAGTAAACCAATTGATCCCTCTTGCAATAACCTGTGGTATGAAACTGAATAAAATGTATCGTACCAGTCTTGGGGAAAACCAGTGAGAATCCACTGTGAAACAGCACTGTGCAAATTCTCATGTGTTCCTAATGACAAGGGCAAACCTGGTAATCAAACTAGCCTCTCAGCAGGAGTGTTAGTGTAAAAGCAGGGCTTATTGACACAGATAATAAAGCTTGTTAGAATGCGTAACATAATTATTTAGCTGGGCCCAGAAGAGGTGAGAGCTCCCCTAGTGGCTACAGGAGTGCATTTTCCCCAAAGCAGGTATAATGGATGGTGGTCTTATTGCTTTTAGACCACAACTTGGGATAGAAGAACAAATCAAATTATTTTCCTCATTTAATATTCAGATTTTAATTGGGCTTAAATTTTAGAGCACAGTATGTTCTAGGATGGTACGTTATGGATATTAGTCTCTACCACATTCTAACGCTATAAATCCGGACCTTTTCCTATGTTTGATTTGGTGGCTGCCAGGCGTTCTGAGTAGTATAGTGACTATGGTAGGCGTGTGATTCCCTAAGGAATTTTTTGTTCTGTTCTGTGTGGCAAATACATATAACGCTGACATTTTTCCTGGAAGATTTGTGATTTTTCATCCCGTGCCTTAAGGTATTTCTCTCCAGCTCTAGGGAGTCTCCCCCGAAAACACCAGTCACTCACTAGCCTTACACTTATGCTTGCTGACTTATTCAACACCATGAATGGATTAACAGAAAAACAGAAACCTATTAAAAGGCTGCACCATATCATGATATGCAAATAAACATCCAGCATCATTGTTTCACAGGGAAGTACATTATTTATTGATAATTATAACCCTAACCCTTACTTCTCAGCTTGACAAACATAAGGTGCGGTGTGTGAACATGTGAACTGGTTGAAATGCAAGTGTTTCACAGTCAATGCATAAGACTTGAGAGCCCTGACTTTACTTATATAGCCCACAACATGTTTATGATTCATGAATAAATCTGGCCAGCAAATCGGTCTTTCATTTTCCACAGAATAAAAAGAACGATAATGTTATCCCGCTGATAATTGCAGGCGCGTTTCACCCCCGGCACTGGCTGGAGACACAGGCAAAAGGCATACAATCTTATCGAGGTACAAAAATTATTCCATCTACTCTGCACATCTGCATAACTTCCATCATAGTGCCAGTTTTTGCGGTCAGCAAGTTTATTACTGTAAGCGCCTCCATAGTAGTGCCTCTGAGGAACTGAACCAGACTTCCGATGGTGTCTCTCACATGCACATCATACATATATATATACACTCACTCTCTCCGGGTCTTTCACATGATATGTGGTCAGCCACTATATGGGAGGGATATTCAGGCATAAATTAAGGGCATATTTACAAGCCGCACTAGTGTACCTATGTAACCGGTCATTCCCTGCCTATACTCTGCATTGTGTTTTGGGGTGTTATCAGGTGTGTGTGGGGTGCAGGAGGAAGGGATATTACAGACGCCGTTGTCGTTCCTGGATTTTATTGAAACTGTTGGGAACAATAAGGAAAGGGGTAAACTTCATATGCTCTGGCCCTCTTGCTCTCTCTGCTCAAAGTAAAACAATGTATATACTTATGTATAGATGTGTTTTCTATCCCCTGCTTATGATGAATAATAAATCAAATATAATATATAATATATGGGTCATAATTATACAATTGATTTACTAACTCGGGGGACCCTGCCACTAGATCCTCACCTCTTCCCACGTGTGCAATACACCAAAGGGAAGAGGAAATGAGGTCGGGACCCTTATAAAGGGGAAAAGACAGAGGGAGGGGCGATGCAGGACAAAAGCATCATGGGAAAGTTTAAAGGATATTGTACCCATCAGGTTAGACAGAAGAAGGAAAACAGAATCTTGTATAATTATAAATTAAAAGTAAAATAACAACCTGTTACACGTCACCTACACTTCAGACTTCATCCTCAAAATCAAAGCAGTATTAACACAAGCAACATGTTCCATCTCTTAAATCCAATCTAACATTTAAAAATAAAGTCTGTTTCAACTGGACTTTTATCTAAGAAAAACAAACATTTTATATTCGAGTTGTTATAAAACTACTGAAACAAATAATTGGCTATACTGCAGTTCCGCTGTCTTGTTTGGCACCCTAAATTATGTCCTGCATTCTGTGGAAACAAATGAAGGCTGAGGAATGTTACGTAACACAGCTAGAATGCAAAAACTCTATCTGGTGTAATTCAGTGCATAAAACCAATGGTCTTAAGTGTGGTGTCTTCTTCGTAACACTCCCTGACTTTTGTATCCATGACCATGAGATAGGGTGGGCTGCTTTTCTTCCTTCCTTTGACTAGTATTCCTCCCTTTCCTCCCAGCCTTGGTTGGTGGGTCAGGCAGCATCACCTTCTTTTAATAGACCCAGGTGTCATTTATCTTGAAATTAGGTTCAAGTGCAGAAAATGATCTAGTCTTAGACAATCTCTGAATTACAGAGAAATCTGATTTATTCTGAAACTGTGAGAAATTGTTCATCTGTATTTTGCTGCATTGCTAATTGTTGATGTGTGTGCCCTCCTTGTGCAGTAAAGGGGAGATCACATGCAAGCCTGAATTAAAATAAAATATTCTCTTCATATAGGAACCAAGTCTCTGGCTGGAAATTTCTACAAAAGGTCCATCTTCTTTTGCCGTATCAACACTTAAATGAGAAAAGCAGACAGGGACAGTATAGGTGACAGCAGTGACTGTCCTTCCATGCCATCCATATGTACAAGGGGTATGACCAGAGTACACATGTACAAAAAATTATATATCAAAAGCAAGTACCTTTGTTGAAACGTGAAGGTAATCGTTTACAGCATAACAATTCCATCCTAAAAAAAAGAATTTGTCTGTGTATTGCCTAGGAACTGCTACAATGTTAAAATGGTAAATCCCAACCAAACAGAGCAAAAACTGACACGTTATTTAAGAACTGAAAGAAGGAGAAAATTGAAAACTTTCTTCGAGGGATCAATAACATATATGTTTTGTTTCCCATGGTCCTGTTACTAATTCAAATCTTAAATCCTGTACTTTGATATTTTGGGCTGAATGTAATGACAGCAAACGTAACAGCTGCCTCAATGCAGGTGAAGGCAGCCCAGAGGGTCCAAGAGGTCAGTCGTCAATTACTGCATAGGGATCAAATCTGCAATCAGAAAATGACTGCATACATGCCTTTATATTACGGTCAAGCGGAGAGTCAGAGCAGTTTCCATAGAAACAACGTAAACAAACTTTACCGTTTGAAGCACAACAAACTCTGAGTGAAAATGGCGCAGAGGTGAGTAGCTTGTTAGCTCTCCAAAATGTCTTTGAATTCTTCAACTGATGTTGTGCTACTTTGATTATTTAGCCTTTTATACTATAATGACATAGTAAATGTCTATAATACAATAAAAAACATTAAATTTTTTTTAATATTACATATTTTTTAACGTCATTTAAAGTGCAGTGGTTTTTATTGCTACTGTGGTTGCTAATATTTAAATAATGACAGACTATTTGGTTAGTAAATTCATGTCAAACATGCTAGTTTAGTAGGGCTTCCCAACCTTTCAATGTCCGCGGATCGGTTTCCGTCGTAGAAAAGTGTCACGGATGGGTAAGACGGCGGTTTAATTTGGGGGTTCCCATGCCGAGCGGCGGGAGATTGACGGTGTATACGGACATGCGGGGCTAATGGCGTATTTCCGTACATCAATACGGGCAGCTTTCTTTCCAAAACGGCGCGATCCCCTAATAAACGGGACGGCTGGCTCCTCTACCCCCGGTTGTCTGCCGCCCGGTGCAATACTCCGCGCGGACGGTACCGGAACACCGACCGGAAGTTGGGACCCCCTACTGTACAGGGTGGTAGGTAAATTGTTAAAAAAAATTTGGGCCATTACTTTCGGAGTAGGCTAGATGCTTCTAAGTTTATCATTACATCTATTTACATTGTTACACAGGATTAACACTTTCAAATATTCTTAGCTTGGTTAGTGTTAACTCAGTTCTTGGTAGTATTCATCTGGGTATTCATTTGATGTGGAGCACAGTTGTTTCGTATTTGATTCTAGTTATAATTTGGTGACATTACTGTTTAATATGCTATTGCACTTACAGTATCGTGCATTTTACAGTAGATTTTTTTTGCAATCTTGCTCGCAGTTTCTTTTATTCTTTCTTTTTTATATATGTGAACCCTGTAATTATCTATTATAATAATTATAACAATTGTATTTTCTGTATGGTTGAAGAATTTCCTGCTCTTTATTTATTTTATTATCTCTCTTAAGTGCTGGTTAATCTCTCATTTATTCCCCAGAGAGCGAATTGAGAGAGCTGATCGATGGACCAACACCCAACACTGGGAAGCCTGGAACCTGTGGGATGAAGTGATCAACTGGGGAGAAGGTGTGGAGGAGTTCTCACCAGTGACACTCCCCACTGTCCAGGCTGGGGGGGTTAAGGGGGGATTGGGGGGGTCTACTGATTTGGGTAAGGGAGGGGAGAGTGTGGGAAAGGATGGACTGCTAGCCAGCACTAGTATTTCATCTCAAAGTCTTCAGAGTAATTACGGCCTTTCATCTGAAGACTGGGAAATTTATAAAACTTGCTACCTTAACAAAAAAAAGAAAGTCAGGAAGGACCGGACAAGCCGGGGGGAGGGTGAGGTAAGGGGGCAGAGTAGTGAGGAATATGTGGAGGTACCAGAGTGGGGAACATTTGAGGGGAAGGCCTCCAGGGTTGTGATGGAGGGGACAGAGGCTGGTATTAGTATGATGGATATGCTAAATGGAGGTGAGGAGAATGTATGTGAGGTGGGAGTGAATGTGGAGGAGGTTAAGGGAGGAGGAGGGAAAAGTACAGGGAATGCTGTGGAATATGTGGTGTCACAAGTAGGCAGAACTTGGCTAGAACCCATCCAGGAGGAAGACCTTGAGGAAGATGAAGAAACAGATGAGGAGCTTCAGGAAGCAGAAGACACTGATGCTGCCACAGTGGACAGTTGGCAGTGCATGGCGGCATATGTAGCCAGAATATGGCTGCAGACTTTACAGGAAGATGGACCTGAGGAAAATGAAGAAGCTGATGTGGTATTCCAGCAGGCAGAAGATGCTGATGCTACCACACTGGTCAGGTTTCAGTGTATGGTGGCATCTGAAGACAGATCACAGCTACTGACTATACCAGAAGAAGGACCTGAGGAAGAGGACGAGACTGAAGTGATGAAGACAGATAAAACAAAAGAAGATGCTGATGCTGCCGAGAAGATCTACAGTGAAGAAGAAGTATCATTCCATGTGAATGCCGAAGATCTTTCTGAAGATGATACTGAGAAGAGCCACAAGAAGAAGAAGAAGAAGATGAAGTGGTGCTTCTTCTGCTGTCCCCTGCCCTTCAGAAGAAGTAGCAAGAGGCAGTAATTATAAGGTTGTGAATTCAGGTTTACAAATGACTTAAAGCAGTAATATAACTGCATTATTGACACCTTCACAATGCACTGTAATGCATCCATAAATATATTATAGACATGGGTATAAATATTGAAGAAAAAAAAGCATAACACATTATAGCCATGTTTATTATGGATTAATGGCCGATATAATGTATTATGAAGATATTTATTGTGTATATATAGATCAGAGCATTCATAATGCATTATCAAGATAGCTATAATGTGTTATGCCTTTGTATAAGTATTTACAGCCGTGTTTTTAATACTTTTATAAATGATTTATAAGGCATTAATTGGGTATTTATTTATTTATTTATTAGTTATATGACTGCTTTAAGTAAAGTTAAGTAAAGTGTTTATTTTCTTTTTCTTAGAATACCCGTGTTAGAGCCCTGCATTGGGACTGGGATCCCGCGGGACCCAACGGAAAGTGATACTGTTTAAGTGTTAATGTAGCTATAAGATACGATAGGATAAGATATGCTGAGTTAAAATATAAGATAGGTTAACATGAAATATATTAATATAAGCTAAGTTGAAATATAATAAGATAAGATAGGTTAAGTTATATGATAAGATAGGCTAAGTTAAAATATAATAAGATAGGTTAAGTTAAGATATGACAAGATAGGCTAAGATAAAATATGATAGGCTAAGTTAACATATGATAAGGTAGGCTATGTTAAGATAAGAGATTTGCAATAAAACATATTTACCTTTCAAACTGTGTCTTTGTCATCTTTTCAGTGTTGTGTCTGTCTTTGTTTGATAATTTTGAATCGTTGATTTATATCTGAGACTCTCCTAAATGTCAATAAGCAGAGACGGAGGAATGGGAGGAAGGTACGGTTAAGTATAAATGATAAAGTATCAAAATCACAGTGTTGCCTTATTTTGACGCAGAGAAAGTAATTTCAGTGTTACTACCACATATGAGTTAATGGCTGCAAATGTTGGTGTTACAAGTGCTGGTAAATAACGCGGCGTAAGTTTAACTCCAGTGTGTTTCTGAAAAACGCACCGCCTTCTGCCTGCTGTCATTCGGCGAACGTGTAGGAGGCTATTCTGGTAACAGGTAAAGTTGTCATTCACGCGCATTACCTGTTAGTAAGTGTTTTACTATATCACACACCTTACGTCCTTTATAGTTGTAGTCCGGAGCACTCTGTATCCATGCTAACTAGCTAGCTAATGTTAACATGATGCAGTACAGTCTTCCAGCTTGGGGATTCCCACCCCTGTCCGCGGCCAGTATTCCACAGGGGGTTTGCGGAGGTGTTGGTTGCAAATGCAAACGATCCCTTCATGTTCATGTGTTGTGTTCTAATGTGTAAATAAAAGATAACTATCAAATTCAATGTTTATGTCCTATTATACTAGATAAGACTAATGCCATGCAGTCAGAGTATGATCAAGACAGGGTGTGAGTGTGGAAAAAAGACAAATGTAACAGTATTTGAGGGAAGAGTGTGAAGGAGGGAAATGTAGGGAGAAGGAGGTTCCTCGGAGCTCCGAGATGTGTTTGGCTGTAATAAATCTGGAATATAGCTATATGACATAGTTTTTGATAAAACCAGCATTTATTTTTTAGGTTTGTCGAGCTCCGTCAAAACAATTAGAACGAGTCCATTATGTAACTGGAACCCCTCTCACATGTAAACACAGTGACACACTACAGCATTGGTTTGTTGTCTGAGGCTATGATACTGACCACAAACACATTCTCAAATTTCACTGCACCAATCATAGCATATGCAGGCAGAAAAATGATAGCAAAAAACATTCAGCATTAGACTCTAAAACCGTCTGTAATGTCTGTGTTTATCCAGTGGACCATAAATTAAAATAAGCTTTCCTATTTCAGTTTCTTTCAGATGTTATAAAGTAGTAAATAAAGAATCATATTAATTAAACCATGTATTACTGACTATCAGACAACTTCAACAAGTTACCAAATGGATGCAAAATCAAAGATATTCATTTGCGCCTGGCACTAACCATGTACTCCTTCACAGTACTAAGCCATAGAAAGGGCCCCAATGAAACCCCTGCATTCCTGCATCGCAGATACTCTAATCTCAGCATTTATAAGATTATATTTGTACTACCTGCCAATTTTTATATTAGATGAGACTAAAAATTGAGAAATATCTATATGCAGAAGTAGTTTTTCCTGATAAGAAGGATAATATCAAGACTGTCAGCATTTACAAATCGAATTATGACATATCTGAGTAGCCCAGACTGTCCGGAAAATGGCTGACTAATGTACATACAGTGTAATAAGCTGATAATCAAATGGATAGAAAAACGCTCAATAATAGACAGGATTCAAAGGGTAAATAAGGTGCATCATGTGGAAGAGAAGTTAGGTGGCATTGGGGTGCATTGTGAGTTTCATCTGGAAGCTAGAAGGGAACAAACAGGGCTTTGGGGGGGGGGGGGGGGGGGGGGGGACTTCTCCGGGGGCTACATCGCTCTACCTTTTTTTAAAATGATTTATTTAAAAAAAAAAAAATCTTTTCTTCTTACACTATAATGGCAGGTTTAGGACTAATACAGTACAGTCATAACCAGTGTCAGGGATTCTATGCATTGCTACACAGAGACAAGTCCAGATATTGAGCCCAAGGCTAAAATTGTGGTTTACTTACAAGTGCACTTTGCTGGGCAGTGGGGGTGTTTGTCCTTCTCTGCTCACATTTTCCCCTCTTATCCTGTCTTCTCCTCCGCAGCCCTTCCTCCTTCTCTCTGTTGCTCCTATATTCCCTCCCCTCCAGTCATCTATGTTCTCCTTCCTCTGCGGTCTCTCCTCTTCTCCCATTCTTCAGTTATACTGTCTTCTCCGCTCTCCCTGTATCCCTCCTGTCTTCTGGTCCTGTCGTCTTTTCTCCAGTCATCCCCTGCTTCTCAGTCATCTCTGCATCTTTTCTCTCATTTGTTTACTTATTCTTTGATTGTTTGTGTTATTCGTTAACCCACCACCCCATGCTGGATGAGTCTTGATGTTTTTTGAAGTTTTTTTAAAGTTAGGCTTCTTCCTTTGTTTTTGTGCCATATCTTCTGCCCTCTTCTGGTTGCGGCAGTACATGACACGGGTGGAAAATAGGGTTTTTTACAACACACACATCAAAACCAAAAGGATCAGGAAGGATCAGAATTCCCACTCTCCTTACCAACACCTCGAAAAGCCAGGCCTTGCCGTGCCAAGTACTTAACTTCAGAAGATTTTTCCTCACTTGCTGCTGCTCTTTCCAGCTCATCTGAAGGTTGAATATTAACAGGATTGATCTTCTGAATCCATGTCATCAGTGCTAATCTGTGGCACTGCCTGTCTTTATGTGCACTGAATTTCCCCAGTGCCTTTTCCAGTTTCACATGCCAGTCTTCACAAGAGCTGAATGTGTCTTTCATGCCAGTTTAGACATTTGTGTTACAAATTATTTTGCACAGTAGAAACAAAGAACCCCCCTTAAGACGAGGGGGGGCTGTAATGGAGCCCAGTGTGATCTTTAAACCATTTCTCCTGAAAGCAGGGTCTCCTGTTTGATAGACGTGACATTTACATTTGGCTGATTTGGTGAAGGTCCAAGCTCCTCCCCCCTCCTCCCTAATACACCTTCATCTTCACCTGCCTGTCTGCTCTCTCTCTCTCTCTCTCTCTCTCTCTCTCTCTGCCATTGACTCACACTCAGTGTCCCTGATTAAATGCTGTATCTGAAATACACACCACAGGCCAAACTAAGAAGCATATTAAACTAACATCAGGATCAGGCTGCTGTGACGTCATTATTCACTCTTAACCATCAATATTTGCTCCTTTTCTCACTCCCCTCCATGTCACCTGCATTTTCTGCCGTCAGCAGCCTCTTGCTGTCTCTCCCTCTTCATCTTTACTCTCAGCACAGCAGAGTTTACATGAAAGCAGTTATCAGTAAACAAGTGGTGTTTCTTGGCATGATGCTCAGGAATGGATCTCTCAGGATTTGTTATCTGAATGGGAATGATTAATATATGAAGAACCCTTGACTCACATACTGTATACGTCTATCATCTGACTGGCACTAATTATCTCACTGTCTGTACTTTCCTGCTTTTCTGTGGTTGCCCAAAAACTCACGATTGTCACATTTCCTCTTCATGATGACAAGCTACTGACTGTGAATAAAAGCTGACTGTAATAAAACTACCTGCATTTAAATCATACATTAATGACACAAAATACCTTAAAGTATTACTTACTTACTTATTTTGCACAGTAGAAACAAAGAACCCCCTTTGGGGGGGGGGGGGGGCAAAGTGAAAGTGATGTGGAAAATCGCCTCTTACCACTGAAAGACATGGGGATGGGTGGTGCTAATAATGGTACTGCAGCCAGCCAGTAGGGGGCGCTTGACATTGAGGGTTTTCACCTATTAGAGATGTTATGGTCTCCTTGTTTTTTGCAGTCAATGTTTTGATCACAGAATAAATATTAAAGAAGTGAGCACTTCTGTCATGCTTTAGTAAGATTAGTAACACACTGCTTCAGATTTCAGTGACCTGATCTCTGCTTGCAAAGAGCCTGAGATGGACCTCAAAGGTTTAAATATACATTTGCTGATAAATGAAATGCTATGTGGCCCAGTGGGTGGCGCTGTCTGGGGATTTGAACCCCCATTACTGCATGTTCGTACCTTGTTTGTGCTGGTTTGCCTGCTGTTTCTGCCGCAGGTGAAAAAGCATACAGGCAGCTGAACCGGTGTCTCTAAACAAGCCATTGTGGCTGCGGGTCATAAGGCGATTTCCTACTGCACGAACTTGGCCCAATTGAAGGTCTTAGGAGGTAGTTCCTGAACCATTTTTTAGTTCCAAAAAGAACATACTTTTTTCTCGACCAAGACTTACTGGGTGGGGCTTATAGTGATAAACTTTTCCTATTGGTTGACCACAAGCCCCAGCGCCAACTTGAAAGTTTCATGGAAATGCAGGAAAAGAGAAGTGGAGCAAAAATTGAGCAGATGTAATTTTTTGTAGCTCAGTTACACTAAAGGCATCAATGAGTAACTTTTTTGCTTCTGTCCCCATAGTTCTGCATCTGAAAATGCGATTGATAACGATTAGCGTAATGAAGAAGTGTATATTATGGACACTGGACTGGAGTATTATCAGATAACCTCTCAGTTATCCTTGTGTGAGAAATATACACAGTCACATATTGAGATTATATTAGATGATGTGGTCTTGAGAGTGGGGCGGCACGGTGGTGCAGTGTTGCCTCACACCTCTGGGACCCGGGTTCGAGTCTCCGCCTGGGTCACATGTGTGCAGAGTTTGCATGTTCTCCCCATGTCGTTGTGGGGTTTCCTCCGGGTACTCCGGTTTCCCCCCACAGTCCAAATACATGCTGAGCCTAATTGGACTTGCTAAATTGCCTGTAGGTGTGCATGTGTGAATGCATGGTGTGTGAGTGTGCCCTGCGATGGGCTGGTCCCACATCCTGGGTTGTTCCCTGCCTCGTGCCCATTGCTTCCGGGATAGGCTCCGGACCCCCCACGACCCAGTAGGATAAGCGGTTTGGAAAATGGATGGATAATAATAATAACAAATAATGATGATAATAATAATTGCACTATGTCCAATGACTGCCAGTTACTGTAAACAGTAAAGTACACGTAACTGGACATGACGTGTTAAAACGTCCGAACGGCTTGACACGTAAATAATGTACGTGTCAAGTACATCATTTGCTGACAATTACTTTGACAGCTGGGAGGAAGACACAGAGTAGATGAATTGATCATATTGAGGGGTTGTGCCATTGCCTTTCTCTGTCCATGTCCTTGTGTTCTACACCACATGATTGTTTCCTGTAAACCTGCGTTAGGCTCTTTCTGTACCTTTCCGACACAGAAACCTTTTCTTAACATGGATTTATAACTGTCTTCTCACTTGAGTATGAATGATGCTTAGATATAATCTATATAATATAAATTTGATATATACTATATATGTGCACCCCACAGAAATCTCCACAATTGTAGAGATACATACGGTCTCTATGCTTTTCCTAGAGAGCCCAGGCATGAGACACAAAATAATCAGTTTTCCATAGCATTTTCCTCCAAGCCTTCTCTAGTTAAACCATAGAGACTATACCATCTCGCGTAGTCACTGGATAGCATGCAAAGAGCCATTTCTGTGGTTTTTGTTCTCTTGCCCCATTCATCACAATCGCGGTGGATTTAAAGAAAAAGTCAAAAACAGTATTGTGTCATGCTATGTGTAATAGGATTGCAGATTAGCTTAATGGACAGTCACCCCCGTTTAATTTTTTTACAGTTTTTCTGAATACTTAAACACTAACAATGATTCTTATAAAACTATTAATAGTTATAGCAAAATTACTCACTGTTTTGCACTCAGTTTGCACTTTTGTAACACACAATTTGCAAATGTGTAAATACAATCCACTGCACAGCACTCTTTTTGCGGAACTGTAAAAACAACTCACTGTTTTACACACAATTTCTAAATGATCAACACACTCCTAGTAAAACTATACACATTTATAGCTATTGATTACACTACTTTGCCAGCTGTCTGGCCACACTGTCACATGTGAAAACGGTTTTAGATAATTAGTTCACTTTGCAATCAGCATGAGCGCTATAAATAAGCCACAGGTACAGTAAGCTTTCAGTGTGGAGAACAATGGAGGGAGAAGGAAGACTGAGAAGAGTGAGAATTAGAGAAGGGCGAGGAAGAGGATGAAGACTAGGAGGTGAATTTAGAGGATGAGGAGGTGAAGAGGAAGGAGGAAGGGTAAGAAGAAATAGAATAACTGATGTCATCAGAGCTACAACAGTGGATCATGTGATCAACCATGGAATGACCCTGAGGGAAGCTGGCCAACGGGTTCAGTCTGACCTGAGCCGCTACGCTGTAGCAGGCATCATAAGGACGGTTCCAAATGAGAATCGGTTAGTACAGTTACTTCACAGTACGTTTTGTAATAGTACTATACTCTAATGAGAAACACAACAATGCTGTACAGGTAAAAACTGAAAAGGATACTCTACAGACCTGCTAGACATCCAGAATCTGGGGGCAGAGGAAGAATGTTCACTGAAGAACGAGAGACCCATATAGTTAATATGGTGATCACAAATAATTCCATTAGGCTACGAGAAATACAGCAGCGTATAACAGAGGATGACACCATCTCCCAAAACATGAACAATGTGAGCATCTCTGCATTATCTCGTGTACTGGCATGCAACAGAATCAGGATGAAGCACATTTACAGAGTCCCTTTTGAAAGAAACAGTGAACGCGTTAGCATGGCAGGAACATTATTGTACACGGTGCCATAATCAATGTCCCAGGACAGCGTGGTGGTAACATAACTATGTGTGCAGCTATAAGTCAGAACGGTGCTGTTCACCATCATGCAACCCTGGGCCCATGTAACACTGCACACATTATTACATTCCTGGACAGCCTACATCATATGCTCACTAATGTTCACAGACCAGTTATGTCATCATCCATCCATCCATTTTCCAAACCGCTTATCCTACTGGGTCGCGGGGGGTCTGGAGCCTATCCCGGAAGCAATGGGCATGAGGCAGGGAACAACCCAGGATGGGGGGCCAGCCCATTGCAGGGCACACTCACACACCAGTCACTCTCACACACACACCTACGGGCAATTTAGCAACTCCAATTAGCCTCACCGTGTTTTTGGACTGTGGGGGGAAACCAGAGTACCCGGAGGAAACCTCACGACGACATGGGGAGAACATGCAAACTCCACACACGTGACCCAGGCAGAGTCTCAAACCCGGGTCCCAGAGGTGTGAGGCAACAGTGCTAACCACTGCACCATCATGCCGCCCCCCATAAATTCATTTTTCCATTTTTATTTTCAATAATATTGATGTTAACTCAGCATCTTATTTTCAATGTTGAAAAAGTCACTTTATATCAAGGTTTCACCACCATTAATTTTTCAATATTGAAAAAATGACCAAAAATCAATTCAGTTTCAATGCTGACAATTTAACACTGACCATAATTCAACGCATTTAACTATAGTTCAACGCTGAAACAATAATATGATGCTATCTGGGCTATGAATAATTATTTCAATTGATATACAGATTCCAAGCCCATATAGGTGATACACAGGTACGTAATGGGCGTCTTATGTCTGAGGCAGCCAGCTACTGTGTTTGATAACCCACCATCATAATAATAGTTTCCTTGCACCAGTATAAAAGTAAACCAATTGATCCCTCTTGCAATAACCTGTGGTATGAAACTGAATAAAATGTATCGTACCAGTCTTGGGGAAAACCAGTGAGAATCCACTGTGAAACAGCACTTCGCAAATTCTCATGTGTTCCTAATGACAATTGCAAGACTGGTAATCAAACTAGCCTCTCAGCAGGAGTGTTAGTGTAAAAGCAGGGCTTATTGACACAGATAATAAAGCTTGTTAGAATGCGTAACATAATTATTTAGCTGGGCCCAGAAGAGGTGAGAGCTCCCCTAGTGGCTACAGGAGTGCATTTTCCCCAAAGCAGGTATAATGGATGGTGGTCTTATTGCTTTTAGACCACAACTTGGGATAGAAGAACAAATCAAATTATTTTCCTCATTTAATATTCAGATTTTAATTGGGCTTAAATTTTAGAGCACAGTGTGTTCTAGGATGGTACGTTATGGATATTAGTCTCTACCACATTCTAACGCTATAAATCCGGACCTTTTCCTATGTTTGATTTGGTGGCTGCCAGGCGTTCTGAGTAGTATAGTGACTATGGTAGGCGAGTGATTCCCTAAGGAATTTTTTGTTCTGTTCTGTGTGGCAAATACATATAATGCTGACATTTTTCCTGGAAGATTTGGGATTTTTCATCCCGTGCCTTAAGGTATTTCTCTCCAGCTCTAGGGAGTCTCCCCCGAAAACACCAGTCACTCACTAGCCTTAGACTTATGCTTGCTGACTTATTCAACACCATGAATGGATTAACAGAAAAACAGAAACCTATTAAAAGGCTGCACCATATCATGATATGCAAATAAACATCCAGCATCATTGTTTCACAGGGAAGTACATTATTTATTGATAATTATAACCCTAACCCTTACTTCTCAGCTTGACAAACATAAGGTGCGGTGTGTGAACATGTGAACTGGTTGAAATGCAAGTGTCTCACAGTCAATGCATAAGACTTGAGAGCCCTGACTTTACCTATATAGCCCACAACATGTTTATGATTCATAAATAAATCTGGCCAGCAAATCGGTCTTTCATTTTCCACAGAATAAAAAAAACGATAATGTTATCCCGCTGATAATTGCAGGCGCATTTCACCCCCGGCACTGGCTGGAGACACAGGCAAAAGGCATACAATCTTATTGACGTACAAAAATTATTCCATCTACTCTGCACTTCTGCATAACTTCCATCATAGTGCCAGTTTTTGCGGTCAGCAAGTTTATTACTGTAAGCGCCTCCATAGTAGTGCCTCTGAGGAACTGAACCGGACTTCCGATGGTGTCTCTCACATGCACATCATACATATATATATACACTCACTCTCTCCGGGTCTTTCACATGATATGTGGTCAGCCACTATATGGGAGGGATATTCAGGCATAAATTAAGGGCATATTTACAAGTCGCACTAGTGTACCTATGTAACCGGTCATTCCCTGCCTATACTCTGCATTGTGTTTTGGGGTGTTATCAGGTGTGTGTGGGGTGCAGGAGGAAGGGATATTACAGACGCCGTTGTCGTTCCCGGATTTTATTCAACCTGTTGGGAACAATAAGGAAAGGGGTAAACTTCATATGCTCTGGCCCTCTCGCTCTCTCTGCACAAAGTAAAACAATGTATATACTTATGTATAGATGTGTTTTCTATCCCCTGCTTATGATGAATAATAAATCAAATATAATATATAATATATGGGTCATAATTATACAATTGATTTACTAACTCGGGGGACCCTGCCACTAGATCCTCACCTCTTCCCACATGTGCAATACACCAAAGGGAAGAGGAAATGAGGTCGGGACCCTTATAAAGGGGAAAAGACAGAGGGAGGGGCGATGCAGGACAAAAGCATCATGGGAAAGTTTAAAGGATATTGTACCCATCAGGTTAGACAGAAGAAGGAAAACAGAATCTTGTATAATTATAAATTAAAAGTAAAATAACAACCTGTTACACGTCACCTACACTTCAGACTTCATCCTCAAAATCAAAGCAGTATTAACACAAGCAACATGTTCCATCTCTTAAATCCAATCTAACTTTTAAAAATAAAGTCTGTTTCAAGTGGACCTTTATCTAAGAAAAACAAACATTTTATGTTCGAGTTGTTATAAAACTACTGAAACAAATAATTGGCTATACTGCAGTTCCGCTGTCTTGTTTGGCACCCTAAATTATGTCCTGCATTCTGTGGAAACAAATGAAGGTTGAGGAATGTTACGTAACACAGCTAGAATGCAAAAACTCTATCTGGTGTAATTCAGTGCATAAAACCAATGGTCTTAAGTGTGGTGTCTTCTTCGTAACACTCCCTGACTTTTGTATCCATGACCATGAGACAGGGTGGGCTGCTTTTCTTCCTTCCTTTGACTAGTATTCCTCCCTTTCCTCCCAGCCTTGGTTGGTGGGTCAGGCAGCATCACCTTCTTTTAATAGACCCAGGTGTCATTTATCTTGAAATTAGGTTCAAGTGCAGAAAATGATCTAGTCTTAGACAATCTCTGAATTACAGAGAAATCTGATTTATTCTGAAACTGTGAGAAATTGTTCATCTGTATTTTGCTGCATTGCTAATTGTTGATGTGTGTGCCCTCCTTGTGCAGTAAAGGGGAGATCACATGCAGAGCTGGTTTTCTGTAGTTTCTTAGCCTGAATTAAAATAAAATATTCTCTTCATATAGGAACCAAGTCTCTGGCTGGAAATTTCTACAAAAGGTCCATCTTCTTTTGCCGTATCAACACTTAAATGAGAAAAGCAGACAGGGACAGTATAGGTGACAGCAGTGACTGTCCTTCCATGCCATCCATATGTACAAGGGGTATGACCAGAGTACACATGTACAAAAAATTATATATCAAAAGCAAGTACCTTTGTTGAAACGTGAAGGTAATCGTTTACAGCATAACAATTCCATCCTAAAAAAAGAATTTGTCTGTGTATTGCCTAGGAACTGCTACAATGTTAAAATGGTAAATCCCAACCAAACAGAGCAAAAACTGACATGTTATTTAAGAACTGAAAGAAGGAGAAAATTGAAAACTTTCTTCGAGGGATCAATAACATGTATGTTTTGTTTCCCACGGTCCTGTTACTAATTCAAATCTTAAATCCTGTACTTTGATATTTTGGGCTGAATGTAATGACAGCAAACGTAACAGCTGCCTCAATGCAGGTGAAGGCAGCCCAGAGGGTCCAAGAGGTCAGTGGTCAATTACTGCATAGGGATCAAATCTGCAATCAGAAAATTACTGCATACATGCCTTTATATTACGGTCAAGCGGAGAGTCAGAGCAGTTTCCATAGAAACAACGTAAACAAACTTTACCGTTTGAAGCACAACAAACTCTGAGTGAAAATGGCGCAGAGGTGAGTAGCTTGTTAGCTCTCCAAAATGTCTTTGAATTCTTCAACTGATGTTGTGCTACTTTGATTATTTAGCCTTTTATACTATAATGACATAGTAAATGTCTATAATACAATAAAAAACATTACATTTTTTTTAATATTACATATTTTTTAACGTCATTTAACGTGGTTTTTATTGCTACTGTGGTTGCTAATATTTAAATAATGACAGACTATTTGGTTAGTAAATTCATCTCAAACATGCTAGTTTAGTAGGGCTTCCCAACCTTTCGATGTCCGCGGATCGGTTTCCGTCGTAGAAAAGTGTCACGGATGGGTAAGACGGCGGTATAATTTGGGGGTTCCCACGCCGAGCGGCGGGAGATTGACGGTGTATACGGACATGCGGGGCTAATGGCGTATTTCCGTACATCAATACGGGCAGCTTTCTTTCCAAAACGGCGCGATCCCCTAATAAACGGGACGGCTGGCTCCTCTACCCCCGGTTGTCTGCCGCCCGGTGCAATACTCCGCGCGGACGGTACCGGAACACCGACCGGAAGTTGGGACCCCCTACTGTACAGGGTGGTAGGTAAATTGTTAAAAAAAATTTGGGCCATTACTTTCGGAGTAGGCTAGATGCTTCTAAGTTTATCATTACATCTATTTACATTGTTACACAGGATTAACACTTTCAAATATTCTTAGCTTGGTTAGTGTTAACTCAGTTCTTGGTAGTATTCATCTGGGTATTTATTTGATGTGAAGCACAGTTGTTTCGTATTTGATTCTAGTTATAATTTGGTGACATTACTGTTTAATATGCTATTGCACTTACAGTATCGTGCATTTTACAGTAGATTTTTTTTGCAATCTTGCTCGCTATTTCTTTTATTCGTTCTTTTTTATATATGTGAACCCTGTAATTATTTATTATAATAATTATAACAATTGTATTTTCTGTATGGTTGAAGAATTTCCAGCTCTTTATTTATTTTATTATCTCTGTTAAGTGCTGGTTAATCTCTCATTTATTCCCCAGAGAGCGAATTGAGAGAGCTGATCGATGGACCAACAACCAACACTGGGAAGCCTGGAACCTGTGGGATGAAGTGATCAACTGGGGAGAAGGTGTGGAGGAGTTGTCACCAGTGACACTCCCCACTGTCCAGGCTGGGGGGGTTAAGGGGGGATTGGGGGGGTCTACTGATTTGGGTAAGGGAGGGGAGAGTGTGGGAAAGGATGGACTGCTAGCCAGCACTAGTATTTCATCTCAAAGTCTTCAGAGTAATTACGGCCTTTCATCTGAAGACTGGGAAATTTATAAAACTTGCTACCTTAACAAAAAAAAGAAAGTCAGGAAGGACCGGACAAGCCGGGGGGAGGGTGAGGTAAGGGGGCAGAGTAGTGAGGAATATGTGGATGTACCAGAGTGGGGAACATTTGAGGGGAAGGCCTCCAGGGTTGTGATGGAGGGGACAGAGGCTGGTATTAGTATGATGGATATGCTAAATGGAGGTGAGGAGAATGTATGTGAGGTGGGAGTGAATGTGGAGGAGGTTAAGGGAGGAGGATCTTTCTGAAGATGATACTGAGAAGAGCCACAAGAAGAAGAAGAAGAAGAAGATGAAGTGGTGCTTCTTCTGCTGTCCCCTGCCCTTCAGAAGAATTAGCAAGAGGCAGTAATTATAAGGCTGTGAATTCAGGTTTACAAATGACTTAAAGCAGTAATATAACTGCATTATTGACACCTTCACAATGCACTGTAATGCATCCATAAATATATTATAGACATGGGTATAAATATTGAAGAAAAAAAAGCATAACACATTATAGCCATGTTTATTATGGATTAATGGCCGATATAATGTATTATGAAGATATTTATTGTGTATATATAGATCAGAGCATTCATAATGCATTATCAAGATAGCTATAATGTGTTATGCCTTTGTATAAGTATTTACAGCCGTGTTTTTAATACTTTTATAAATGATTTATAAGGCATTAATTGGGTATTTATTTATTTATTTATTAGTTATATGACTGCTTTAAGTAAAGTTAAGTAAAGTGTTTATTTTCTTTTTCTTAGAATACCCGTGTTAGAGCCCTGCATTGGGACTGGGATCCCGCGGGACCCAACGGAAAGTGATACTGTTTAAGTGTTAATGTAGCTATAAGATACGATAGGATAAGATATGCTGAGTTAAAATATAAGATAGGCTAAGACGAAATATATTAATATAAGCTAAGTTGAAATATAATAAGATAAGATAGGTTAAGTTATATGATAAGATAGGCTAAGTTAAAATATAATAAGATAGGTTAAGTTAAGATATGACAAGATAGGCTAAGATAAAATATGATAGGCTAAGTTAACATATGATAAGGTAGGCTATGTTAAGATAAGAGATTTGCAATAAAACATATTTACTTTTCAAACTGTGTCTTTGTCATCTTTTCAGTGTTGTGTCTGTCTTTGTTTGATAATTTCGAATCGTTAATTTATATCTGAGACTCTCCTAAATGTCAATAAGCAGAGACGGAGGAATGGGAGGAAGGTTAAGTATAAATGATAAAGTATCAAAATCACAGTGCTACCTCATTTTGACGCAGAGAAAGTAATTTCAGTGTTACTACCACATATGAGTTAATGGCTGCAGATGTTGGTGTTACAAGTGCTGGTAAATAACGCGGCGTAAGTTGAACTCCGGTGTGTTTCTGAAAAACGCACCGCCTTCTGCCTGCTGTCATTCGGTGAACGTGTAGGAGGCTATTCTGGTAACAGGTAAAGTTGTCATTTAACGTAATGCTAACGTGCATTACCTGTTAGTAAGTGTTTTACTATATCACACACCTTACGTCCTTTATAGTTGTAGTCCGGTCCACTCTGTATCCATGCTAACTAGCTAGCTAATGTTAACATGATGCAGTACAGTCTTCCAGCTTGGGGATTCCCACCCCTTTCCGCGGCCAGTATACCACAGGGGGTTTGCGGAGGTGTTGGTTGCAAATGCAAACGATCCCTTCATGTTCATGTGTTGTGTTCTAATGTGTAAATAAAAGATAACTATCAAATTCAATGTTTATGTCCTATTATACTAGATAAGACTAAAATAGTTTGCCCTGCATATGGATGCCATGCAGTCAGAGTATGATCAAGACAGGGTGTGAGTGTGTAAACAGTATTTGAGGGAAGAGTGTGAAGGAGGGAAATGTAGGGAGAAGGAGGTTCCTCGGAGCTCCGAGATGTGTTTGGCTGTAATAAATCTGGAATATAGCTATATGACATAGTTTTTGATAAAACCAGCATTTATTTTTTAGGTTTGTCGAGCTCCGTCAAAACAATTAGAACGAGTCCATTATGTAACTGGAACCCCTCTCACATGTAAACACAGTGACACGCTACAGCATTGGTTTGTTGTCTGAGGCTATGATACTGACCACAAACACATTCTCAAATTTCACTGCACCAATCATAGCATATGCAGGCAGAAAAATGATAGCAAAAAACATTCAGCATTAGACTCTAAAACCGTCTGTAATGTCTGTGTTTATCCAGTGGACCATAAATTAAAATAAGCTTTCCTATTTCAGTTTCTTTCAGATGTTATAAAGTAGTAAATAAAGAATCATATTAATTAAACCATGTATTACTGACTATCAGACAACTTCAACAAGTTACCAAATGGATGCAAAATCAAAGATATTCATTTGCGCCTGGCACTAACCATGTACTCCTTCACAGTACTAAGCCATAGAAAGGGCCCCAATGAAACCCCTGCATTCCTGCATCGCAGATACTCCAATCTCAGCATTTATAAGATTATATTTGTACTACCTGCCAATTTTTATATTAGATGAGACTAAAAATTGAGAAATATCTATATGCAGAAGTAGTTTTTCCTGATAAGAAGGATAATATCAAGACTGTCAGCATTTACAAATCGAATTATGACATATCTGAGTAGCCCAGACTGTCCGGAAAACAAAGCCGTACAGCATATGTGGCTGACTAATGTACATACAGTGTAATAAGCTTATAATCAAATGGATAGAAGAACGCTCAATAATGGACAGGATTCAAAGGGTAAATAAGGTGCATCATGTGGAAGAGAAGTTAGGTGGCGTTGGGGTGCATTGTGAGTTTCATCTGGTAGCTAGAAGGGAACAAACTGGGCTTTTGGGGGGGGGGGGGGACTTCTCCGGGGGCTACATCGCTCTACCTTTTTTTAAAATGATTTATTTAAAAAAAATCTTTTCTCCTTACACTATAATGGCAGGTTTAGGACTAATACAGTACAGTCATAACCAGTGTCAAGGATTCTATGCATTGCTACACAGAGACAAGTCCAGATATTGAGCCCAAGGCTAAAATTGTGGTTTACTTACAAGTGCACTTTGCTGGGCAGTGGGGGTGTTTGTCCTTCTCTGCTCACATTTTCCCCTCTTATCCTGTCTTCTCCGCAGCCCTTCCTCCTTCTCTCTGTTGCTCCTATATTCCCTCCCCTCCAGTCATCTATGTTCTCCTTCCTCTGCGGTCTCTCCTCTTCTCCCATTCTTCAGTTATACTGTCTTCTCCGCTCTCCCTGTATCCCTCCTGTCTTCTGGTCCTGTCGTCTTTTCTCCAGTCATCCCCTGCTTCTCAGTCATCTCTGCATCTTTTCTCTCATTTGTTTGCTTATTCTTTGATTGTTTGTGTTATTCGTTAACCCACCACCCCATGCTGGATGAGTCTTGATGTTTTTTGTTCTTTTTAAAGTTAGGCTTCTTCCTTTGTTTTTGTGCCATATCTTCTGCCCTCTTCTGGTTGCGGCAGTGCATGACACGGGTGGAAAAATAGGGTTTATTACAACACACACATCAAAACCAAAAGGATCAGGATGGATCCAAAATAAACAGCAAATGACCAGGAATGAACTAAATGATGGAATAAATACAACTAGAGAACTATATACATACATACAACATACAGCTATAATGAACCATCAAACAACAGAAGCAGAACAGGCACTTAAATACACAGCTAACAAGACACAATGCAGGACAGTGAGAATCATAACCAATAACAAGGACTGAGGGCAACCCAGGAACAGGTGTTACAGTTAAACAGCACTGGTGTAATCAAAATGACCTTTCAGCCACATGGTCAGCTCTGCAGCGCCCTCTGCTGTTTGCATTAGCAGCTGCTTGAAATTCCCACTCTCCTTACCAACACCTCGAAAAGCCAGGCCTTGCTGTGCCAAGTACTTAACTTCAGAAGATTTTTCCTCACTTGCTGCTGCTCTTTCCAGCTCATCTGAAGGTTGAGTATTAACAGGACTGATCTTCTGAATCCATGTCATCAGTGCTAATCTGTGGCACTGCCTGTCTTTATGTGCACTGAATTTCCACAGTGCCTTTTCCAGTTTCACATGCCAGTCTTCACAAGAGCTGAATGTGTCTTTCATGCCAGTTTAGACATTTGTGTTACAAATTATTTTGCACAGTAGAAACAAAGAACCCCCCTTAAGATGAGGGGGGCTGTAAGGGAGCCCAGTGTGATCTTTAAACCATTTCTCCTGAAAGCAGGGTCTCCTGTTTGATAGACGTGGCATTTACATTTGGCTGATTTGGTGAAGGTCCAAGCTCCTCCCCCCTCCTCCCTAATACACCTTCATCTTCACCTGCCTGTCTGCTCTCTCTCTCTCTCTCTCTCTCTGCCATTGACTCACACTCAGTCTCCCTGATTAAATGCTGTATCTGAAATACACACCACAGGCCAAACTAAGAAGCATATTAAACTAACATCAGTACCAGGCTGCTGTGACGTCATTATTCACTCTTAACCATCAATATTTGCTCCTTTTCTCACTCCCCTCCATGTCGCCTGCATTCTCTGCCGTCAGCAGCCTCTTGCTGTCTCTCCCTCTTCATCTTTACTCTCAGCACAGCAGAGTTTACATGAAAGCAGTTATCAGTAAACAAGTGGTGTTTCTTGGCATGATGCTCAGGAATGGATTTCTAAGGATTTGTTACCTGAATGGGATGATTAATATATGAAGAACCTTTGACTCACATACTGTATACATCTATCATCTGACTGGCACTAATTATCTCACTGTCTCTACTTACTTTCCTGCTTTTCTGTGGTTGCCCAAAACCTCACGATTGTCACACTTCCTCTTTATCATGACAAGCTACTCACTGTGAATAAAAGCTGACTGTAATAAAACTACCTGCATTTAAATCACACATTAATAACGTAAAATACCTTAAGTAAGCAAGTATAGCTTTCTACAGTAATGGAATATAAAATTAATTAAACCTATTACTGTCTACAAAATAACACATTCAGCACTATATCAGACTTTACATCAGCTTTCTGACCATTATAAATATACCTGAGTGAGCACCGTTGTTAGTTTCTAGGAGAATGTGAGTTAATAACATTTCCAGGTAATTTAACCAGCGTAACTGCACATGAGGCAATTATTATAATTATAAACGTAGTAGGGGTAGGGGGCGCTATAGAGCGAAAGGGTGACTACGCCACTCTGTAACTGTCGCTAAGACGGTTATTTTATAATCACCTTTTGCTGGTTTGATTTAATATAGAATGTATACTCTGAAATGTATGCCAGTGCCCTCTGCTGACTATTTAATTGATCCGTGTTAACCCTTGAATACATGGTCAGGTGACGGAATAGGGTACGAGTAAATGCATGCTGGGAGATTCATGGAGTCAACTTGTGGTTTGTCGGCTTGTCACGGCAGGATCTGTAATAACTCCTAAGCATTTGGTCAGAAGGCGCACACGGTAATTTATATTTATTGTATTTACTTGTTGTCTTGTATTGAAAAATGGAATTGCGGTGATGTATGAGCCGCTGTTTAGCGGTAATATCATGGATCTTTTAGAATGTCTTGTAAGATTAAATGTAATGCAGGAATTTAATAATATGTTTATTTTATAGTTTTTCACGGTGTCTAGAAGAATAAAGACGGAATAAACTTCAACATCTGTCAGCCGTATGTTTTCTGTACCAGATGAAGAACTTTGTAAGCTGTTATATCTTCTATAGTAAAGGTAACCTTACAGTAAATGACGTCTGCTGTCATCTGACGCTATATAGAAAATGTAATTAAATAAGATTAAATTTACCTTCTGCGAGGGGCACCCTAATATAATGATATATATAATAATTATAATATAATATAATTATATAATTATAATAAATATAATATAATTATAATATAATAATACACTGCTGTCTGTCTGCCATAAAATAAATAAAAGGGGGAATTGGAATTGCATATGACTATGGAGATTTTTACTAATTCACATAAGGGACAGCATAAAGGGTTGCTTAATTCAGTATCAGAGGAATTCATATATTTGTGTGATTATGATAATCACACTATTATAACTTGATAGTACATCTCTTGAATTGAACTAATTACAGTGTCATGTATAACACTGCACTTTTTAATACATTGTTTGGCAGAACAGACTGCAAAACTAGTCTCAATGGAAAGCTGGATGAAATTCCTAGGGTGGTGTAGTCAGCTGTCCACTGAGTCTACAGTTTTGTAGTTCGGTCTGTCACAGTCTGGCGCAGTTGGCAGGATCATCGTCCTGAGAGCAGAGACGCGTGTTCAGTGTGAATGACTCTTCGGTTGTTTTTCTACTTTTAATTACCTTTTTATTCCTATCCATGTCTTTTTTTCCTTTTGTATGCTCATTATTTAGCCAGTACAGCTGTTTTTATTGTAGTCGAAAACAACAGTGAGTGCCAGTCACTGGCAAATCCCTTGGTTCCCGGTTCCACTCCATCTGTCCTCTGGTGGTCCCCTTGAGCTGTGGACCCCTTTCCAGTGTTCTGCAGCCAGATCCTCCTGAGCCGCACGGAAGCGGAAGTTGGCAAAGTGAGATGTGGCAGTAGGCCTATGCATGCAATTGACTGGAGTATGGAGAGTAAAGCCTTTCGTTTTCTTTAATAAAAGTTGTCCTTGTATTTTCTCATATGCGAGAACATCACAACTGCCACTGCACTTGTTGATGTGTAAGTGTGCCCTATTCAAACAATAAAGAGAAACTACATGCAGCACTGAAAAACTATTCCACGGCCAAAAAAAATGTAAACATTCTTTCTATATCAGAAGCTAGTCTCTGACTGAAATTTCTATAAATCTTTATATAAACTGATAGCAATTAACCTAAGAGTGCATGCTTGGATTGTAGTATCTGCATGTACTGTGGAACTAAAAAGAATCATAATCAACATATATAATTACGTAAATGAAAAACAAATACACTGCATTTTCATTAATAGTTTTGCACGTTGCCATAATTTATATTTAATTTAAAATATGAAGCACCCAAGCAAAGTTTATGTTGAAATAATACTCAAGATTCTTAAGTCTTAGCTCTGGCACAGTGGTGGATCTAGAAAATTTTACATGGGGTGGCAAGAGATTTTAACAGAGTGGCATGGAGGTTCAGTGAGAAACCGACTATCATTCAGAATCGTGGAGCTCAGGAACATACTTACACTGAAAAAGTGACAATTTATCTAAGCATTTGGACTCTCATGGTTAAAACAATGCTGATTGTACTTTTCATTATCACTGACCAGTTGTTTTTCTTTGTTGTGCTGTGCAGCAGAACGTTTCACAAACATATCCAAATTAAGAGCCTTTGCACGCTGATTCTCAATGCTCAGCAGAGTTTCCAGGTCCGGGGTGTTCATGCCCAGTTGTGCTATTTTGAAAACATAGTTTCGGGTAAATATTAGGAGGTCATGGGTTGCGGATTTTTGGGCTGATTTCATAATGTTATACAGCAGCAGACTGCAAGGGGAAAAAGAAACTAATTATTATCAGTGCAAGTGGCTCCTAATCCTGAGTAATGCTGGATCTCTAGCCACTTAAAGTAAGAGACAGATGCACACGGAAAGCAGGGCTGCCGACTACCATGCATCTGGCATGACTTTCACGCTCTCAGACACTCACGCAAGGAATCTTCCACTATATTATTCCACTATAAGCCTAAATGTAGCTCCATCAGAAGCGTTGGTGTAGTTTGCAAACCCTACATACCATTTAGAACAGGGGTCACCAACATGGTGCCCACTGGCACCAGGATGCCCCCAAGGACCACATGAGTCACCCACGGACCTGTTCTAAAAATACCACAACTCACCAGTGGGCAGCGACTAAAATTTAATTTTATCTTGTTGCTATTCTTCTTTAATCACATTTGTATTTATATAGATTTGAAAATGACAATATCCAAAAAAGCATTTAAAACGTGTTTATTCTACATGAAGTTTAGATAAGTTTAGGTAAAGTCTGTTCTGGTAGCCTTTGTATGGCTCAGTACCCGTGAAGTAGCTCTCAGTTTCAAAAAGGTTGCTGACCCTTGATATATAGTATACCCCAATCTTGGGTGATATATCCTAATCAGTAAAATAACAGTCGGCTAAATTCCGCATAGTGATCTCATTAACTGCGTGTTGTTGCTGAAATACATCACACAGACGTCGGGGGAATGTCAAATCATCAGAATATGTAAGATTTATACATTTGGTTAAGTTGAACGCATTTGCTGTTGAATGCAATTCCTATCACATTAACAATTACTGGTTGAAAACTTGCTGTTAGTGTCTTAAATCATACTGCTGTAAAAGTAAAATTTACAACAGAAATCAATATGCTTAGAATATGGGTTAAGATGGAAAATAATTTTTCCATCCCAATCCTAATCATGTTAATGCAAATTTACCGCAGTGTGGATTCTCAGAAAAAAAGGTACTCTGACATAAAGATCAGCAATACAGTGCAAATAACATTTAATTTCACATTTATACAAAAAAAGGACAGGGCATTTCGATGATAAAATCTGTAGTGAACAATAAGTCGCATCAAAACAAAACCTGGAATTCGGTCATGCTACCTTAAGGTTAAACATTACTTTGTGCAAAGTTCCTTGTTCTGAAATAAATACTTTCTGCAATAGCACATCCAACCATATTCACACAGTCTTTATCGTTATTTATTTATTCAGCCATTTTTTTCTTACTGCCAGCATCTCATAAAAAGGGTCAGTGCTCACAGCAGCAGTGATGCTCTGTATCCACTTGTCCTTCTCCTCAGGGGTTGGCGCCGAGATGCGGTACACCACATGATTGCCCTCTACCAGGCGGCCGTCCGCCTCCGTTTTGCAGGCTTTCATCAGCTGTCTGCTGTTGTTAGGGATGTACAGTTCAAAGCAGTTAGGCTTCCTGAGATCCTTCACCTCACGGATGCTCAGATTCTCCAGCGGAATGATCACCCTGGGTTTCTTATCCGTAGTATGTTTAAAGTAGTAAAGGCAGTTGTCCATCAGGATGAACCACCGCCTTTTCCATGTTTTCACCCGTCCTCCTCCCAGTTTGAAGAGCCAACCCTCTCTGTCAGGGTTGAAGAAGGCATTGTTCCCATTGTCTTCAGGAATCTTGAATGGCTCATTCTTTATGCTCTTATAAAGATTTCGGAGGAGTTCATCTGGCAGGTTGCCTCCATCATTGATTCCTCGATTCATGGAGATGAACCTGTCCACACTGGGCTTGTCTCTCACATTTGGATTATGAAGGCTAGTGTTTAGCATGATTATGGAAAATGAAAGTACATAGCAGGTGTCAATGTTTTGGAAGACTCCAGGATTACATTGACAGTACCTCTGCGCAAAGGCCTCCATCATCCTGTCAATCTTTTGTGCTTCTCCTGGCAGACGGAAACTCCAGAGGAACTGCCTGAGAGCCTGTACCAGGTTGAACCCTGCGAATTGATGAAGCCCAAGAAATGTTTGGAGGACTTGGATATTGAAGTCGTCTCTCTCACCCAGGTAATCCCCAATGGCTGTTTTGTTCAGCCCCTCTCCCTTGTATAGGAGCTGGGCGATGTCCTCAGACGTGTGCCGGAGAAGATTGTTTTGTACCATGAACAGGATACCCTTCTTAGGGTCCATGTTGAATTTCTTTCTTCCCATGGCGACATGCCTATTCTTTTCTAAGATTTGGCTGCGTTTGGTGCTGGATTCAAGGCCCTCCACTTCCATGAGGGCCTCTCTCAGCGCCTCCCGCAGCCTCTGGATCTCCAGCAGAAGGGCTCCTTTCCTCAGCCGAATGTCCTCAAGTTCAGAGTACTTCTCTGGACTCAGGTCCATGGAGACTGCAGCAGACAGGAAAAGGAGATCGTCAGCGGGTGTGGAGCTCAGCAGGTTGGCAATCTCTGCCAGTTTGGTTGTTGGTTCAACTCCCATGGCAGACAGAGTCATCGTAACATTGTTAAGCCCTTGAGCAAGTCCCTTAGACCCAAGTGCTCTGACCCCAAACTCTCCTCACTTCGGACAAAAGCATATGCTGAATATATGTAATCCCAAAGGGCAGTTACAGAAGACCCCAGGACCGGAGTAACGTGGGAAGCAATTACTGATGCCTAGAAGCTTTGGGGCATGCAAATAAACTGCATCCAAAGGCAAATGGCTAATAAAGAATGCTCTGAATGCCAGGCATTCGTCCAGCAGTGAGATCGTAGAGATAATGAATAAAGATAGAAAGTGTGAATAAAGATAAAACATTTTGATTGTATTTGCGAAGCGATGCTGGATGTGCTGAGCTCGCCGGGAAGGTCATGTGGTCCGCATTCCCTCCCCATGCACACGTGATCAGCTCAATCACACCGAAATTGTCGGTTTGCTGCCCTTCGGGGAAACAATCTAAAGGGTGTTACGGGAAAAGTAATCGATGCAAGAGCCAATGATGTTCTCCTGCTGCCTACCCTTGTTTATGTTATCGTTACTGACACAAACAATGATGAACGATAATAAGCATTTATAAGCCATGATGACCGCACCATTAACGTGGAGTTGCACTAACGTCTGTTTTTATAGCTAACCAGCAAGTCAACCTCTCACCCTGGTAATGCAACAGCGCCGGTTAAACAATACGTTTACACAGAGTGCTTGTGATCAGTGGCCTATACTACGAATCAGGGTTACTGGCTTATCGAGGTAACTTGACGGATTTAAGGTACCACAGTTTAAATGAACTTCATATTTGTTCATCGGGATGTCTGAATCGGTGCTAATCAGTACTACGATGCCAGTTATGCAATGTAGTTTTGATAAAACTTTTCTGTCATTTAACATAAGAGGAAAAAAATAATTATACTGTAGTCAAATTGGCTGATATAAAATCGTTTAAAACTGTGACAAATTTTGCCTTTTTTTACAGTGTATACTTCCAGTCACAAGGTAGCAGATACGGATTTCTGAAATAGCAAAGATAAAGGTCAATGATTAATATCCCTCATCTCTTTTAAAACTATAGGTAAGATGCTGTTTTGATATCCTGTCTAGGGTTGGAGTGTAACAGTATTCACAGGAAAGGGGAATGGGATAAAGGGACAAACGGGGTGAGGGCAAGAAGGGAACACCAGTGGACAAAGGGATATTTTTTGTATTTTCATTTTTTTTCATGTATAATACTGACACTGAACAAATAACCCGGTGCAAAAGACTTTGGGAGTGACCACAGCCAAAATAACAAACAAAATCCCCAACTATCAAGTGCGACCCACAGCTAATCTCACCTAAGTGCAAAAGAAAAGGAAAACAAAAGACAAACACTCCACCTCACTCCCTGACCAAATAAACAGAGTCCAACACACACTTGCAAAACAAAATAGCTAGGGGTGCAACGGATCGCGGTTGATCCGTGATCCGTACGGATTACAACCCACGGTTCGGAACGCACGTGATCCGCGGATTAACTCGTTTTTTAAACTTTTAGATAAATAAAAAAAAAATAACCGCAGATAAAACAGTGTTTTCTGCTGATATTGCTTAAATAATAAATAATTAATTACACAGAAGTCGTGTTTACGTCAGCGGAACATGTGACTCAGTCAACAACGATGGCTAGCGACGGAACAGAGGAACTCGAAAAGCCTCCCGCATCATTCAAATCTTTTGTATGGGAGCATTTTGGCTTTCCTGTAAAATATAATGATGACGGAAGAAGGGTGGTGGACAAAACAGTTACAGTGTGTAGACACTGTGGCACGAGAAAGCCGTATGAAAGTGGCAATACATCGAGTATGGCCACGCATCTGAAGCGACATCACCCCGGTGTGCAGACAGGATGCAAACCGAAGCAACCACAGCAACAGCTGCTCACCGCTGCATTTAAGCAGCACTTTGCACCAGAATCAGAGCGGGCTAAAGCTATTACCAAATCTATCGGGATGTTTATCGTGGCAGACATGAGGCCATACTCTGTTGTTGAAAAGAAGGGTTTTAAAAACCTCCTAAAAGTGCTTGAGCCACGGTACGAAATACCCTCGCGCACACATTTCAGCATGAAGGTCATGCCTGAACTTTACGAACAGGAAAAAAGTAAAATCGTCGCAGACTTATCAGATGCATCCTCTATTTCGATCACCACAGACGGGTGGACATCAAGGGCTACCGAAAGCTACGTGACTGTGACTGCCCATTATATAACAGCGGGATGGGAGATGCAAAGTCCGGTGCTACAGACACGACCCCTCTATGAGACTCACACAAGCACAAATCTAGCGCAAATCCTGATAGAAGCAGTAGCTGAGTGGAAGTTAAAGAGACACAATGCATGTAGCAATATCCCAGTCACCACAGATAATGCCAGAAACCAAGTAAATGCAGTGACAGAAGCTGGACTAGGGCCACAGATATCTTGCTTTGCACATGTGATAAATTTAGCATGCCAAAGAGGAATCTCAGTTAACCAGATGGATCGCCTTCTTGGGAGGATTAGGAAGGTGGTTTCTTTTTTCCACAGAAGTACAACAGCAGCTCATGTCCTTAAAACAAAGCAAGAAATGCTACAGCTACCAGCCCACAAGCTCATACACGACGTCACTACAAGATGGAATTCCACATATGACATGTTGGAGCGCTATCTTGAGCAGCAGGCAGCAGTATACTCTGCACTGACAGAAAAGACACTGAAAAAAAATATCAGAGACATTGTCACCTTGTCTGATGATGATGTGAAAGTAGCAGAGGAGGTCCTTCAGCTCCTCAAACCTCTCAAAACAGTCACAACCCTATTGAGTACTGAAAATGCACCATCTGTGTCCATGATCCTACCTCTGAAAACCAGAATTATACAATCCATGTGTGCAAATGAGGAAGACACCAGCATTACCAGAGATGTTAAGGCTGCCATAAGAGGGGACCTGATTTCCAGATACACCAACCCCCCTGAAATACAAGATTATCTTCACAGATCTACTGCACTTGATCCAAGGTTCAAGTCCCTGACTCACATAGAACCAGCCCTACGCGAGAAGACATACACTGATCTCACAACTGAGATTGTGGCTACTGAAGAGGTAAAAAATAATACAGTTATTCATATTATTTAATATTAATATAATTAAGTTATAAAATATTTTAACTATTATTTATGTGAATATTTGATCTTAATTTTGAAAATTACCAGCATATGTTATTGATTGCCTATGAAATATATAACAAGAAATATAGTTAAATAACTCAGTAATTTTTTCTGCAGGGTCAAGCCACAGAGCCAACACCCTCTGAAGAAGACACAGGGCCAAATGCATCTCCTCCACAAAAGAAGTCTGCCATAGAAGAGCTTTTTGGGGATACATTTGTGAAAGAGTCAGACACAGAGAAAACTTTTTACAACACAATCAAAGAGGAGGTAGCATCATACAGGGCAGCAAGCAGTTTGCCAGTGGATGGTAGTAATCCGCTGGCGTGGTGGAAACACAATGAGTGTAAATACCCTCACATTGCAAAAATGGCAAGACACTACCTTGCTGTGCCTGGCACTTCAGTTCCTAGTGAGAGGGTATTCTCCACAGCAGGTGACATAGTGACAGCTAAGAGGTCTACTCTCTCCCCAGAGAATGTAGACATCCTCATCTTTTTGAAAAAAAATTTGTCATTATAAGGTTTGGCCTGTTTTCAGTTCTCAGGTTGTTTTTCAATTGTTGCATTGAAGTATTCAAGTATTGAGAATTTTATTTAAAAATTGTATTTATTCAGCTTTTTCAGTTATTTCTTGGTTTTATTTTTGTAATTTATTTTAGTTATTTTTGATAAAACCAAAAGTTCCTTGCCATACTGTTCTTGTAATAAATGAGAAGCAAATTACATTTGACTCCTCCCCTTTTTGCTGATCCGAAAATTGATCCGATCCGTGACTCAAAATCCGTGATATGATCCGAACCGTTAGTTTTGTGATCCGTTGCACCACTAAAAATAGCAGTCACTCCCTATGCAGCAATACAATCACACATACATAACATACACACAAGTCAAAGCAACAAGGGGGCTAGTGAAGACGTAAACCAAAGAAAACCAAGCGGGGAGACAGCAAGCCAAACTGAGGTCGCGGGGGGGACCGGAGCCTGTCCTTGGAACAACAGGCGTAGGCAGGAACCAACCCTGGGCAGGAGTCAACACTCTGCAGGGCGCAAACACTCACAACTCAGATTTGCCAATTAACCTACCCTGCGCACTTTTGGACTGTGGGAGGAAACCGGAGCCCCTGCTGGAAGTCTTTCCCCATTCACCAGATTATATTGCCAGAAGACTGAAAATTAGATATCAAATACTAGAGTGACATAAAAACAAAAAACAAGTTTGCTTGTAATGAGATGCAAAACAGAAGATTATCTCTTTTTATATTCTGAGAAAACATTTTAACATTTATCCAACCGGTCAAATGGTTTAATACTTCATACAGCAGCATTTATAAACTCATTCCTCAGCCCACCAGACAGCTCCACGTTTTTGCTCTGTCCCAGATCTCTGCATGCATGAACCAAACAGTCACCTTTTACTGCTGTGCTGAGAGCTTGGACAGAGCAAAACTGTGGATCTTTGCAGTGGGGTCCAAGGACTGGGTTGAGAAACCCTGGCATAGAGGAGACTGCAGTGAAAGCCAAGAAAAAAAGAGATTAGAGAAGAAAGTAAAATGCTTCCATTAGCATGGCAAATAAGCTGCAAGTACAGACCCTGTGCTTCCATTACAAACAAAAAGCCTGTATGACCCTCCTAAACACACAAGTCAGATTAACTTAACCAGGGGAAATAAGCATAAAACTTGGCAAAGACTAGACTATGAAAAGGGAAGGTGAACATCATACTTACACGAACTTCTGCTAAAGCAAATGGACAAACCCCTTTTAACTGAATCAAGTTACTTAAGAAAATTAATAATCCAAAAATAAATCAATAAAAATTAAGAAAAACACAATCATGCTTTGAACTAATACTGCAGTCAGTCCTAAATGTTCCCATTACATTCTTTTCGTCACGACGCACACTCGGTACATACTGGTTGAAAACCATTTATAATCCTTCATGTACCAGTCTATGATGGAGCACCCCAACCTGGGCCACCCAGCCAACATGGCAGATTTCTGCCCCCTGGCCCCGGAGACTAACATACCAACCTCTGGAAACAGGGAACCAGGGGGACATGGGCCGCTGACTGGATGGGCGACCAGAATGAGGTGAAGCAGAAGGTAGACTCCACAGCAGAGGACCGAGGAATGTAGAGCAAAACCAGGGAACCTGAAGTGGCAAGAACACAAACCAGGACAGACATATAAAACCAAAGCAAAGGCATCAGTGGCACAGCCCACCAGCTTGTGAAAGATGGCTACCTGGCATCATGAATCCCTTAATCAAAAACCTTTGTGATGGCAACTTTGCCACCCAGGACTGATCCCTTCTAAAGACCTCAAGTTTCAATGCAAGGTTTCCGAAAAGTTTTGAAACATTACTCCATGTGACTGCTGTGGTATTGCTCCAGGCAGGGAAAACAACTTAGGAGAACATTTCCGTGCATGTTGGGTGTTTGTGGTACTGTTGGGCTGAGGGGGTAATTGAGTGACTATTAACCTTTGAAATCCAATTATATTATTTAAACAGGTTAGTAGTTAGACAGTGTGATTTAGATGAGGATAAGGATGTTTTATTGTCATTACAAAACGTGTTCTACATGAAGGGAACAAAATGAGGCACTCAGATCCGGTGTATTAGCAATAATAAAATAAAAATAAAATCGAAAGAACAATACAATGAATAATATGGTAAAAAATTAAAGTAAAATAGAATAAAGACATTAAGATAAATTCCATTAGACCCTCTGGGCCAGGCGCTCTGCCGCTCTGCCGCTCTGCATTGTATTCTTTGCATGTACAACTTTGTACTCCATAATTTTAATATTTAATTACGAAGCCTGAAGAGCAATATGAACTATATCATGCTTTAAGTAAATTGTCTCATCCTTTATTTGACTAAAGTATATTTAACTTCTACAGAACTTTGCAGGCTCATCTAGGATGGAGAATTTCTGCTGCTGAGCGCCTTAGAAAAGATTCTCAGAGGGAGATACGAGTCCTAGGTGCCTGCTGGGTACATATTCAAGACAGAGTTAGGACCGACTTCAATAATTCTGCACTGTCTCCCAGATTAGAGGAAAAAATTGTATTTTACTGAAAATTTCATTTATGAAAGGGTGGTGGGTGTGCTTATATGATTTACAGGAGCCGAGGCTAACAAAGGCACTAAACTGCACAAACAGCCTCCTGTACGAAGTTTTACATGAAAAGGGGCCATGGGCTTGTTGGCGCTATGTTTCTTAGCAGACTGACTAATACAGCCAACTGGACCCGTCTACCTCTTCAAAAACATCAAAATGGGGTCAAAATGGCCCCATCTGTGTTAATTTGCATCATTAATTATGGCATAAATCAATACATTCCAGATGAATTTTAAGGTAATTTCAACAAAAGCCTGTAATATCATTTTCGACCACCATGTGACACCACAAGCCATTGGAAAACCACTAAGCTGTCAATATGAGATTTGGCAGAACTGAAAATATGATGTTAAATGTATCACAGTGCAATAGTTTTAAAAATAAATCACTGACTTTGCATGACAATTTTATGTGTTTTGTCAAATAAAAAACCTGAAGTATTTGAACTTGAACTGATACTGAGCAAAATATTACCTCTTACTTATATGAAGGTTCGCATTATCTATGATGTAGAATAAAAGACACAAGTAAACAATCCATTTCTTTGTTTTAAAGAAACAGATTAGCTAAGAAAACCAATTCCCACCCTGTGGGATCAATGTGCATCACCTCTCTGTTTGTGGCCCCTGCCCCGTGTACAATCTGCCACTGAAGATCCACCGTGTGCTTCTCAATGGGGGGCTTGTACAGGGACCTCCAACATCCCCGCGGGGAAGATCCAGGCCTCAACAAACCTGACCACCTAGATTCCGCCAGTCCACTCAGTGCCCGAAAATGCAGCACTTTAACACAAGCCTGGTACAGACCTTTCTTAGACAAATCTCTAAGAGCCACCTGCTGAAGAGACACGAAAGAGAGCAGCAAACCCACCTCCTCCCAATGACCCTCTACAGCAGGAGGGAAAAATGGGGACTACTGCCTCCTCCCAACTCAAGCACATTCTTAGTTGCCTCTGGTAGCGTGCAGACAATGTCCTCCAAAGCTCTCTGAAGAAGTCTGGGGGAGGGGGAAACATTTCCGCATGTAGGGGGCCAGTGGCATTTAATTATTTACAGAAAATTCCATAGAGCCAATGTAGGAACCTGAGGTCAGTTTAACACAGGTCACTGTCCGTGGTGCTGAAACCTTTACTTGATGGGCTGCTCCTGAACGAATACAATGGCTGGCCAGCGTGCCTCACTATGTGTTTCCACTGACTGACACCTTCACATGTAATGTGATTGTTAACAATGAGGAACATTTTACAAGTTACTACAGGAAGCAATATTTACATGCCTGTAGCTTTCATTTCTCACCACAGAAAACCCCAAAAAAAAGAAATAAGAAATACATTCATGTTATATCCAATATATCACTTCCTCATTTAAAATCACAAAACATATCTGACTGTTAATCTCTATGTTTTAATAATTTCAATAGCATTGTGTGATTTGCTTATTTTTTTCTAAAGCCACTGTGGAAGCGAAATTTAAAGAAGTTTGGTCCCCTTATAACAGCATTGGGTAAGAGAGCCGAGGACTGCTGGGATTGTTCTCAATGTCTTGTTGGTGCCGTGTGGGTTGTCCTGCACAAACAGCTTCAAGTTATGAGATAACATGAGCAGATGCCATTACGTCATTAGTGCTACACAAGATATTGTCATGACCTGGCTCAAGGCCATAAGAAAAAGTGGACCAGTGTTAAATCACTGTGACCTCACACCTCTTCAGATTGCAAGCCCATTTAAATGGCACAGAGGGACACAATGGGTGGCCTGTATCTGCCTCACTTAATGTGCACCAAAGACCTCATATGAGGACCACAAGAGCCACCCCAGATTTATCCACCATCATGAGAAAGACTAAGATCAACATGAATGAAATGGCCTATTTGGGTGTACAATCACCCCCAGACCACTCTGACTGGCTTTGGGTTTTTGAGACAATATGAGAAGGGCAGATGCCCTTTTGCGTGGAATGTCTCCGATTCCTGTTTTTCCTTCTTCCTCTTTTTGTTTTCTTCAAGTGCCAACAAGAGAAATTAATGACAATGCCAAAGCATCTGTAATTGCAACAATTTTCTAGGAAAAGGGGTATGTTTTTTGACACAAGTGCAGGGGTGCCAATATTTTTGGCCATGACTGTAATAGTTACCTACACTAAAAAATGTACTGTTGGATGTAATTAATTTTAAGACTAGTGGTTACATGAAATTACTTTCTAAGAGCAATTTTATTTTGTAATTCAAATTTTTCAAACCAAAAAGTTACAGCACTCTCATATAATACACTTCAGCCATTCACATTTATAAAACAATATGACCAATCACTAGTTCCACCTCCCAGCCATTTATCCTTCAAAAACATGGCCCTAGAAACATTCCCACATTTTCATTATATCTCGTTTCCCATTTAGTCTGTCCAACATTTTTTCATATGAAGCTGCCTTAATCATCTCATCAGTCCATTCCTTTATATTGGGGATTGTTGAGGATTTCAAATGGCTTAATATTACCCTCATGGCAGTTATGAGTCCCACCATCACAGCCATAAACTGTTTATTATTCACCTTTGGCAATTCCACTCTATCTCCTAGCAGACAGAGTCGGGTTTGCGGGGTAAAGTAAAGCCTAGCCATTTGTCCAGGAGACCAAGAACTCTACCCCAAAATGGATATACCTGAGAGCACTGCCACAGCATGTGTAAATAAACCCCCACCTGCCTTCTAAAATTCCAACACTGATCAGTATTAATTAGTCCAGTTCTATTTAGTCTAACTAGTGTCCAGTACTATCTGTGTATAATTTTATACTGAATAAATTTACCTTTTACTTCCCTATAATATTTCCCCACTCTAGAAAGTATTCTTGACCATTCATCTTCTGCATTTTAACACTTGTGACTCAATGCCTCAGCTGCAAAAACTTCCAAAAACTCCCTCCTCCTCCTACATCATACTTACTCTTTACGTCTGATTATGACATAAACATCCCATTTACGAATAAATCCCAAAGACTTTTCACCCCTTTGGATTGCCAGTTTCCATACTTTTTCCTATTTGTATTTCAGGATTGTGCCAAATTGAGGAATATGGCTGCATGTCATGTGATACTTTAAGCTTCTTATGTATTTTGATCCATATATTCCTCGAAAAAGATATTATCGGGTTTTTGTTTCTTATATTGTCCCCCCATTGTGACAGAATGTGCAGAGGTTGAAATAGTGAAGCCAAATTGCTCTTGATAGCTATCCAGTCCACATCAGAATTCACATTCTTCCAGTGATAGTAGAGTCTGGCTATTTCAAATGACATGCTATATAATCTAACATCTGGCAATCCTAGACCTCCCTTGTCTCTGGACGAAGTAATTTTAATCCTAGGTTTTTTCTTTCCCAACAAAAATCTTTTACTATACTCTTGTACTGTTCAAATATCCTTTCCGGAATATTAAATGGAAGCATCACAGAGAGATAATTAACTTGAGGCACCACAACCATTTTAGTAACATTAACTTTCCCCCCATAAGGATAATTTCAATGCTTTCCATTTGTCCATATTAGGTTTAATTTTGTTCAATGAGGGTTCAAAATTCTGAATTATTATTTTGTCAATATATAAACAGATTTAAATTTCATGTTTATAGTTCAATTTTATGTTATATAAACAAAATAATTTTAAGACAGTGCATTTTTTTATTAATTCAACAGCACCCATGTTCAATCCACTTAAGTTTGGAAGGTGTATTGGAAGGTAACGCAGATATTTCTTAAGTGGGCATCCAGAGATATCGTCCCCCCTCCAAGCACCCCTTTTCTCCACTAGTTCTGTATGGAGCTCGACAGGAGGAATGGAGAGGTAGACAAAGGGGTTAGTCTCACACATAATGTAATACAAAATAAAGAGTAAATACAAGTGCCATGAAGCAGAATTGAGCTCCAGCAGACCTCGACTTACAGTAAAGGAATAGTAAGGCAGACATGCTAACAAAACAGCTTTACATATTCCCAATTCCAAACCATTAATGGGCAACCTTAGAGTGACGACGGCTAAAAAAACCTTAGCTATAAGTAGGAATGAAACATTGTGAAAAGCCAAGACTCCACGTGAACATGTTCTCCCCTTGCAGAGTCAGATCACGCATTTGAAGTGTTCCCAAGTGTTTGTGTGTTTTAGGTTCCTGTTAGTGAGGGGTCCTTTGCCGTTCTGTCTGACATCCAACAGAAAGTCCACTGTGTCTCTGCAACTTAAGCTGAGTCAATGTAAGTGTGTGGCTCAGTAGCTCAAGTATTTGGGCTTGTAATCCAAAGTTTGCTGGTTTAAATCCAGCTTCAGATGGATAACTGTATGTTTATGGGCCATTGAGTTATGAAAAATAATCAATGTAGTGAATCACTATATTCTCAAATTACTTGTTGTACTTTTATGAACAACACCATTTATTAAACAAACAAATCTGCATTGGCAGAATGAAAAATTAAAAATTAAAATAAACTATCATTTAAGAAACTGTGGAAAACTGAATTTACAATATTTGTAAAATGAAGGAAGAGTCCATTAACTTAACGGAAAATGTGCTGGTAATTTTCTGCCAGTACATTTTCCGTTTTTTGGTGGAATTTTTTTTTTTTTTTACAGTGTATGATGCGCTTGAATTCACTGAGCTCAAGTGTATGTGAAAATTAATATATTTACATCTAGTATGTTTCATGGCTTCACTATATTTCCCTCTGGAATGATCAGTTTCATCTAACTGCTGATGTTAAAGGCAGAGCTGAAATTTTGTTTAGTCATGACCTCAAAATTTAATTGAGTAGGTATTCTGTACAACCAGACGGAACTGCTGGTTGGGCTGGTCATCACCTGCATCTTCTAAGTGAGGTATAAATGTAAAGTTTCAAATTGCACAATATATATTAATCTGTTTTTAATGTTTTTACAAAATATTTTTTATGTGTTTGCATCTTATATTTCGTATAATGTGCTTGTACATTTGATTCTTCCTTGATTTCGGTGTAATGAAGTGTAACTAGTGAAAAAGAGAGAAACGTTTGGGAAGCATTATTGAGCTGATTGTCCAGAGTCACTTGGGTGATAATTAAGGTCAGTATAAATCACCTATTACCCACTGTAATCCTTTGTATTCCACCCGCACACTCTGTTAACAAAATAAGAGGGCTGAAGTCAAATCAGGTTAAAAAGGTAAATTTGATCCTCCCCCTATCGCGGAAGATGCGTTCCAGACCCATCAGCGATAGGTGAAAATCCACGATACAGAAGGATCATATAAATCTTTTTTGAAGTTTAAGCCTTAAAATACCCCTCCCACATGCTTTAAACACATGTAAACTCATTAAAACACATATATCGGGCTATGTTAAATGTCGGGCTAAGGATATGAGTAACATAATAATAATAATAATAATAAAATAATAATTTTTAATATATATACACACACACAACTTTCTCTCTATACATGTAATGGAATATATAAAAATAAAAACATATATGGCTCTTACACATTCTTTTCATCCTTCTTCATGTAGCGTACTGTTGATTCATTCAAGCCATAATGGCGAACGCCGTCCGCATAACGCTTTCCTTCCCGAAGCACATCCAGAAGTTTTACCTTCTCCTGAATGGTCAACGTCTTCCATCGTAGGGCTTAGAACAAAACGAAAACAATCGGACCACAAACAATGTACGGGATACGCAGAGAATTCTGAGGCGTCGGAGGAAAATCCGCGATATAGTGGGGGAATCGCTGTAATGTGAAATCTGCCAATCCTGGTTTTCAGCATCATGGACAGAAACCTGACGTTTATAGGGACCTAATATGCCCATTTTCACTGTTCATAATTGGATTTTTATGGTCTGCTAGAATAGATTCACCCTTTTAATAGGTGATATCCTAGAATCCAATATATTATTGCAGGGCTGTTTTCATTTGATGTTAACCAAATGTGATATATTTATTTTTACTTTTGATATCTCGTCCTTTTCCCCTTATCTGATAAGAGCCGCTGTCCGCTGAGACAAGCTGGTGTGTTTTTACTGCTCACTGAAAAGTGGGTGGTGCGGACATTGTGTATTACATCACACTATGAGACTGATTGGTGGGCTCTGAGGGGGCGGTGTGACCTGAAAATCATCCATCAATCAACCCAGGATGGGGGGCCAGCCCATCACAGGGCACACTCACACACCATTCACTCACACATGCTCTCCTACGGGCAATTTAGCAAGTCCAATTAGCCTCAGCATGTCTTTGGAATGTGGGGGGAAACCGGAGTACCCAGAGGAAACCCCACGACGACATGGGGAGAACATGCAAACTCCGCACACATGTGACCCATGCGGAGACTCGAACCTGGAACCCAGAGGTGTGAGGCAACAGTGCTAACCACTGTACTGCTCCTGAAAATCATGAACTATTTTAAATGTTGAAGTATTTTTGAAATATTTATTAATTTTAAATATTTATTAAATCAAAACATTGGGCAGTATACATGTTACTTATTAATGAATAAGCAATATAATAAGATTCAATTTTGCTTTCACTACTTAAAGCGCCAGAACAACGTATTTGAAAAATTCAACAGCAATATCTCTTACCAGAAATCAGGAACAGGTTAAGAAAATCCACAGACTTCGTCGCGAGCAGTTTAATATACGAACTATTTCCTTCTACCCGACTCCACACACCTGCAGTATCACTGCGCAGCAGATATCGCCAGGGAGCTCGCGCTTGTGTCTAATGCGCAGTGATACGAGTAGTGTACTTCGATAGAAGCCAGACATTTCTACTGCTGATATTTCCAAACCTGAACAACTCCCAGCAGAACTTTGATGAATAGATAACATTAAGACCCCTCTAAAATATCTTTTAATAGTTTTTTGTGAACCTCCCATTTAAACGAAGTACATCGTGGTGCTCATGAATTTGAAAGCCTAGATGCCTCATCTCGCTTTTCCACAACGAGTCAGCAGCGCCACCATCTTGGAGCGATAATTAGACATAAACAAGCAACATGTCAGGGTGTAGATGGAAAGATCTTTTAGCCATAACTTCTTTACTAATTAACGCATTTATATCTTACAATTATGTAGAATAAATAAACAAGCCCACCACTACTGCCCCCCCAAATTTATGTAGTACTGCTCATAGTATTCTCAACAAAAACTAATCATGCTAGTATCCCGTCAGTATCACAGGATAGTAAACATGTTATGTATCTTATTTGACCGTACCGCAGATTTTTTTACCTGTGAAATGTGGTTCCCTGTTTTCTAGTTTTAACATTCCTCATGTTGTTGCAGTTTCGAAAATAGTCGGTTCACTAAATCATATCTATGAATCCTCTATTTCACAATTACCGCGCCAACATCGCGTATCGCCCAACGAGGCACACAGGGTTTCAAATCTATGGCGGTGCTGCCTACGCTACTACCAGTCACATGACACAGGAGCTACCGAATTCCCGCCAATCGGGAGCCGGCTAGATCAACCACGCCCACCCGTCACATAGAGAAGAGTGAGGCGAAAGAAGCGAATCAGTTTAAAAATGTCAGCATTAATGCGGTATTTAGAAGTCTGGAGATATTTTACTTTAAGCAAGGCACAAAATAAAGTTGTAGTATTTGTAATAAAATTTGAAGATTAGCCATCCCCAAGGAGCTGACAGGAAAGCCAGGTACAGGTTTAGTCCTCCTTAATCAGCTTATCAGTTACTAAATGTCGGCAAATAAGCGTGCCTTTTTCTGTGATTTTTTTTTTTCAGTTTAATTGACACTTAACGAAGTAATCTGAGACCTGAGATATAACATTGGCAACGATGGTCATTTTTACAATCATAGATTTTAACATTGAGGACGTGTGTCTCATGTCATTTTCACATAGAGGGAGTTTAATTGTTTTTATCTGTGTCTGTGTGTCAACATATATCTATTTAGTTATGTCACTCAAATGTATGATTAGTATTGACATTTCCGTAGACTACTATGTTTTAATAAAACTGCATGGTCCTTTGGGAGTTGAGCAATAGAACGGAATTGTAAAGTATCAATAAGAAACACTATTAATGAAGTAGCCGCCATAACCTTTTACTTTGTATGAAGTGTGCATACAAAACACAAATAATGCAGTTGTACTGTTATGTATATAATTTAAAAGGTATACTTGCCAGCAAAAGATTGAGTTAATAAAATTAAATGAAAAGTATTAAGACCCCTTGTCATTCATAGTATTATATACTTCTTAATTTTACAAAGACTTTTTTTCTCTCATATATTTAAGTTTTTGAAGTTGATAATCTGGAAAACTGCTGCCTGGGATCAACTATCCATTCTTGACTCTTGGAATAGGAATTGAAGTCGAATAAAACAGCCTTACAGCACCCTCTTGTGACAAACAGTAATATGGAAAACAGAAGAATTACTAACTGAACGCAACATCCCCCCTTTACTTATGTATTCTTCTTCCTGCAGCAGCACTGTATTCTATAAAAGACACGCCTTACCTGTAACATTTCTTCCTTTAAGGTCATTACACCCCAGACAAAAAATAATGTAAGTTCAACAAAAAACATTGTGCTTGTGCCTTCCTGTAAGTGCACAACCTTTTCACTATGAACTGCCTGTTTTGCTTCCAACAGAAATCATTTACAATTAGAAATGTTCCATTCACTGAGGACCACAGTAAGAGGATCTATGAACAACTGTTATATATTTTACACTGAATCTCTCTTTTCCTTTAAGGTATCTCTTTCTAACCAGAAAATCACGGTCAGAACATACATTTCATTTCTTTGTTTAATTCTGTGAAGTTCCATAGTCCTTGAGCCGATGATGGTTTGTGTGCCCTGGCTGCACAGCTTCCAGTTCCTTAGGCCATTCCAAGCTTTGGCAGGGCTGGAAACTTGGGAAGTCCACTGGGTACTGAGGCCAAATGGGCAGCATGCCATGCTTTCCCGTCAGCCAGGATGGGTCTCGATGGGTGCAGAGAATTTCTAATGCCCTTTTTGCACATGCGCTGGTTTCCACAGCCGCACTCTGTGCCCTTCTCTGAATGAGGGAGTGCGAGCTCCCTGTCTTGCATCACAGTACTGTTTCATGTGAGATTGGCAAAGAGACACCCAGCAATGCACTTTATTATCATGTCACTTAATTATCACTTATGCCCCTTCAGTATCAGGCCAAGTACAAACACTACACAAGCAGAGTATTCTGTGGGGAAAAATTTATGTCCTCAACTGCTGAGAGCAGCGTGCTGGTAATGCTCTGTGCTCATTACATCTGTGAGTTCATTACTCTCTGTAGTGCTTTTCAATGCTGCATTGAGCAGCTGCCAGGATGTTATGCTGCCTCTGAGGATAACTGTTTGTTTAGAAGTAGAATAATTCAGAATCATTCAGAAGATGGATACAGATTTTCTCTTATTAAACAAGACACTGGCTCACTCATAATTGTCCAATAAAAGGTAAGGAGCATTCCTATTGAACAATCATGACTTCTAGTTTAAGTTAACTCTGCTAACTGAGAAATCCTGCTTAGTGGAACACCTCCCTGGTCAGAAGAGAACAACTACAACAACCAAGAGTCACTACCTGGCTTCTGGTTATTGTGCATTAGCTCACAGCTCAGACTGGGAGTCATTTCATAATGAATTGACTCCTCAAGACCAAGCCTTGCAGTGGACTGCAAAGCATCCAGGGACACTGCGCAGCACGTTAAAGGACAGCTCTTATGGAGTGACCACTAAACGTAAAAGTGGGAAAATAAATCATTTAAAAAATTTTAAATGAATAGTTAAGGAAGATGTAGCATTTGATTATGTCCATGCATTTTATAATCTATTCAGTACAGGATCATAGGGGAGTCACAATAGGACATACTGTAAGGAAGGGGAATATTCTGCCAAGAAGGTCAGTGCATCATAGGACTCACTGACAGACACAGACACACACAGGCACAAGGAAATAAGCAGCAGAACATGCATATCACATGCAGAGCTCAGCCATGATGTTAAGAGCACGACACCCTGAGCCAACAAGCCTGTAGGACCTAAGAACAAACTTAGATTTGGGTTTAAAGTTTTCTATCTGGGATTTTCTTGCTGTTGGTACTACAGCCAGACACACAACAGTCTGTAGTCATGATCCTCGTTCCCCAGTAAAATACTCTTATTTTCTTTCATGCGTACTTTGACAAAGACATCAGCTTAATACAATGCATAAGGCTCACAAGTTGAAACTTCAAGAATAGGCACAGACCATGACATCACCTTAAAACCAGCTTGGAAGGTGATGAAATTGTAACCTGGCTGTCTTCATCGCCTGATTTAATCCCCATCGTTAACTATGGGGCCTTAATGTAGCATAAGATTAACCACGATCACAAACATTACACTTCTCAGAGTGGCATCTGGGAGGTTGTCCTGCCTGCTTGTGAGTGTGTGTGTGTGTGTGTTTGTGTGTGTGTGTGTGTGTGTCTGTGAACTGATAGCAGGCTCATGATGGTCATTGACAAGAAAGGGCATTAAACTTGGCAAAAGGGACCGCAAAGAATGGCAGATTGTTATTCTTTATATAAATTCAATAACTAACTAAGTCTTCTTTTATTATTGCTTCTCTTAAAAGAAAAGAGAGAAAAATCCATCAGTTTCTTTTGTTTTCGTTTGTGACTAATTTTCTCTAAAAAAGAATTTACTTTTAGCAAGACAAAACTTCTGAATTCATTTTCTCAGTCTGTCAGTTTGCACGCACACACACACACACACACACACACACACACACAGTCAAATGCATTCATAAATGTATATATATAGCCAGGAGTGGTACTTTCACCACGAAATGTCACCCATGTGCACTGTCTTCGAGTAGTGAACCAGTTTTCAATACAATGGTTAAAAAGGCTCAAACCTTCAGTGCCTCGTTGTGCCATCTCTACCAGTGTTTTTTTTCAACAGGGAAAATACAAGTTGTATGCTGGCCTTAGAAGCACAACTTAAAAGAATAGCTGCCATGCTTCTGTCTAGCATGGCAGAGGGAGTAAAATGGTATGGGACTGCTTTGGTGCTGGTAAGGTGGGTGATTTACACAGAGTACAAGGTGCAATGAACCAGCAAGGTTACCGCTCTGTTTTACAACTCATGCCACCCCCTGTGGTCAGCACTTCTATCAAGCAGCAAGGCTGATTCAAAGCACACTGGTGAAAGATGAGGAATCCAGAGAACTGTCCTGCTTGACTGGCCTACAGAATCATCACATCTCCAGCCTATCAAGCTCATGTGAGACCAGCTTCACCGTGAGGTCAGAGAAAATACCAAGCCAGTCCCACCTCTGGGAATAGCAGGATTGACATTTCCCCTAATATTGTCATAAACGGACAGCTCTAATGGCAAAGGACTGCAAAGCTGTAATTGCTGCAAATATAGTTTTCATACAGTTTGATTAATTGAAAATGAAGATGAAACTTATTGCAATATTTATTATATCACAAAGCAGAAGGCAGCAGGGAAAAGTAAAAAAAGAATCACCCCAGATGGGACTTAAAACCACGATATCCAGCTCAGAAAATCAGGACCGTGGGCGTTTGGCCAGTGGGGCAACCGGCAGACCTGAGCTTACGACCGGGACACTTGACTCACAATGGAAGCTCAGCAAATTATAAGCAAGCCTGCAAAAGTGACATGAATGGATCTGTGTAATCTATGGTAAAATGCATCTTGGGGCCGAGACATTAACACTCACAGTCCATGAGAAGATGACATCCATCACTGGATCTCAGTCAAATGCGCTCATCGAATTTGCGCTATGCCTTTGGGATTTAATGTTTTTACTTAGCTGAAGAGCTAACTGCAAACATTACTTGAATGGGAAATTTAAAAAAAAAACATTTGCATTACAGCAATACGTCACACATGACTATGTAAGGGAATAGATGAAACCCTGAAATGCCGAACCTGAACAAGGTTTTCTGGATTACATTCATAATCCTTTGGATCATCGACGACTGTTCAGCAATAAAACCAATAGGTAATGGACACAATCCACTCACCTACAGTAGAGGGGAGCTTCTCCAACTGCGGTCGTCTATCACCTCAAGGCCGGCAGTTGCTCTTCCTCTGGAGTTTCGCCTGAGTAAAAGAGGTAGGCGAGGAGGTGTACGCTCCAGGTTGAGGAGGCAACCCTTCAGACCACTGCTACTCCCCATCATAATGGCCAATGTATGTTCACTCCAGAATAAAATGGACTTATTGCATGCCAATTGTCGGGTGGAGCGGTATCACCTGTGTTATTGCCCTGACTGAAACCTGGCTTGATGACACCATCTCAGACTCTGAGGTTAGTCTCTCTAATTTTCTGATCTGGCGGACTGACAGGATGTCTCAGTCAGGTAAGAAGAGGGGTGGTAGGGTTGGCATATTTGTCAACGAGCGGTGGTACACATGTACAGATTGGGACATTTTCCAGGGTGATCAAAACCATAAAGTTTCTGTAATTACAGACTACATCAAGTTTTGTATTTATTCCAATATTCCCACCAGAACTGTCTGGGGATATCCTACCTACAGACCCAGTATTACTTCCCATGTTAAGCACAGCTTGAAGGAAAACACAAAGCATTTCTATGCAAGGACTGGTCTTCTGTCCAGTCACTCAGTAGACAAGTAAAGAATGAGATAATCAATGCCAAACTCAAATATAAGAATAGACTGGAGCAAGAGTTCAGTACAATGAACATCAAACAGGCCTTTTGGTTACTCACTGGTCAAATACCCTACCATGACCTTCATCCCATAGGCACTGATCTTACAACTTTTGCTGACTCCTTAAACTCCTTCTATACAATGTTCGATAAGCAGGACTACTCTGCTGTCTGTGAGGAGCTGCTCAATGGCCTTCCCTCTGATGATCCTACAAACCCTCTCTTTACTGTACAGGACGTGAGGCAGCAGCTAAGCAGATGCAAAGCTGGCCAGGCCGCCGGGCCTGATCGTGTACCAGCTAAAGTTTTGAAGCTATTCGCCACAGAACAAGCTCCCATCCTTCATTCCATCTTCTGAAACTCATATAGATTGGTGACCATTCCTACAATTTGGAAAACTTCTACCATCGTCCTAAGAAACCTCGTCCCTCTGAGCTAAATCATTACCGGCCAGTAGCACTCACATCGATAATAATGAAATGCCTAAAGAAAATTATACTCCATATCATCCAGCCAGCTGTCAGACCGCAGCTGGACTCATACCAGTTTGCCTCCTGGGTGAAGAGCAGAACAGAGGGTACTGTAGTATGTCTCCTCCACTCCCTTCTCCAACACCTTGAATCTCCAGGCACCTTCGCTACTGTCCTCTTCATTAACTCCAGTTCCGCTTTTATTATCATTCAACGCCACCAGATGATCAAGAAGCTTCTTCAATTGAACATATCCCCATCTCTCATCCGTTGGGTCCATAATTTCCTCAGCAATAGACCACAGATTGTAAGGATAGGCACAGCCAGATCAGCAACTGTGATCAACAACACTGGACCCCCTCAAGGGTGTGTCCTCAGCCCCTCCTCTTTACACTCTATACCAATGACTGCATTATTTTTCTAACTTTTTCAGTGTGAGATGAAGCTATTACAGAAAAATGTACATTTTTTCTAACCCTTTTCACAAATATTTACAAGGGGTGCCAATAACTGTGGAGGGCGCAGTAGCTTCTCTAGCTATATTTTTATCAGTGAGCTCCCTTGCCTGCAAGTTTTCTTTTACATATTCTGCAGCACCACCTCCCTTCTTGCTTATCTGCTCCCTACTATGTAAATGATTCTCACTGACTGAACAACATTGAAATAATTGCTGTAGTTATGTTACAGTTTACTATGAAATGTTTCTGTGCAACAGGTCAGCAAAAGAAATGGGTGTGCAGAGGCCTAACAGTGAGGATACGTAAAGACCACCATCCTCAGCCTCAGCAAGTGGTCCATCAATGTCAAGCGGATGACAGTGAACAGCAAACCCCACTTCTGCCAACCATAGTTACCCCATCAGCTTGGAGGGAATCAGTGGCTGAGGGGATGAGGAAATCCACGGGGCGGAAGGACCCATTCTCTGTGCCTGAGTACGAGATCCACCACTGGTCCGGAGTGAGATACTGGTCACGAGAGGCAAAGAAGACATCTGTAAATGAAAAATCCATTCTGGACCTTTGTAATGCCCTGCAGTCGTTTACTCTCTCTTGAGGGGGAGCATTTATAGATTTCTAAGGCTAACAGGATGTCCAACACCCAGAACTGTATTTAAACCTTTAAAATTATAAAATAAATTCAGTCTGATATTGTGTCTGCCAAATAGTGTCATCAATTTGCATCATAAATATAACACTTAGCTGATGGTGGACCTAAATTTTCCAAATAAACCAGGAATCATACGAATCATGTCAGTGCACTTCGTACTGAATTGCACTGGTATAGTGATGTATGCAGGGTTTCATCTATTCCCTTACATAGTCATGTGTGACGTATTGCTGTAATGCAAATGAACTTCCCATTCATTTGTGTTCCTGCCACTCTATAGCTAAGTACAAACATTAAATGCCAAAGGCATAGCGGAAACTCGATGAGCGCATTTGACTGAGATCCAGTGATGGATGTCATCTTCTCATGGACTGTGAGTGTTAATGTCTCAGCCCCAAGATGCATTTTACCATAGATTACACAGATCCATTCATGTCACTTTTGCAGGCTTGCTTATAATTTGCTGAGCTTCCATTGTGAGTCAAGTGTCCCGGTCATAAGCTCAGGTCTGCCGGTTGCCCTACTGGCCAAATACCCACGGCTCTGACTTTCTGAGCTGGATATCGTGGTTTTAAGTCCCATCTGGGGTGATTCTTTTTTTACTTTTCCCTGCTGCCTTCTGCTTTGTGATATAATAAATATTGCAATAAGTTTCATCTCCATTTTCAATTAATCAAACTGTATGAAAACTATATTTGCAGCAATTACAGCTTTGCAGTCCTTTGCCATTAGAGCTGTCCGTTTATGACAATATTAGGGGAAATTTCAATCCTGCTATTCCCAGAGGTGGGACTGGCTTGGTATTTTCTCTGACCTCACGGTGAAGCTGGTCTCACATGAGCTTGATAGGCTGGAGATGTGATGATTCTGTAGGCCAGTCAAGCAGGACAGTTCTCTGGATTCCTCATCTTTCACCAGTGTGCTTTGAATCAGCCTTGCTGCTTGATAGAAGTGCTGACCACAGGGGGTGGCATGAGTTGTAAAACAGAGCGGTAACCTTGCTGGTTCATTGCACCTTGTACTCTGTGTAAATCACCCACCTTACCAGCACCAAAGCAGTCCCATACCATTTTACTCCCTCTGCCATGCTAGACAGAAGCATGGCAGCTATTCTTTGAAGTTGTGCTTCTAAGGCCAGCATAAAAGTTGTATTTTCCCTGTTGCAAAAAACACTGGTAGAGATGGTACGAGGCACTGAAGGTTTGAACCTTTTTAACCATTGTATTGAAAACTGGTTCACTACTCGAAGACACAGTGCACATGGGTGACATTTCGTGGTGAAAGTACCACTCCTGATTATATATATATATATACAGGTATGAATGCATTTGACTGTTCATGTGTGTGTGTGTGTGTGTGTGTGTGTGTGTGTGTGCAAACTGACAGACAGCGTGCAAAGGCTCTTAATTTGGATATGTTTGTGAAACGTTCTGCTGCACAGCACAACAAAGAAAAACAACTGGTCAGTGATAATGAAAAGTACAATCAGCATTGTTTTAACCATGAGAGTCCAAATGCTTAGATAAATTGTCACTTTTTCAGTGTAAGTATGCTCCTGAGCTCCATGATTCTGAATGATAGTCGGTTTCTCACTGAACCTCCATGCCACTCTGTTAAAATCTCTTGCCACCCCATTTAAAATTTTCTAGATCCACCACTGTGCCAGAGCTAAGACTTAACAATCTTGAGTATTATTTCAACATAAACTTTGCTTGGGTGCTTCATACTTTAAATTAAATATAAATTATGGCAACGTGCTAAACTATTAAGCAAAATGCAACATATTTGTTTTTCATTTACATAATTATATATGTTGATTATGATTCTTTTTAGTTCCACAGTACATGCAGATACTAAAATCCAAGCATGCACTCTTAGTTTAATTGCTATCAGTTTATATAAAGATTTATAGAAATTTCAGTCAGAGACTAGCTTCTGATATAGAAAGAATATATATAATATAAATATAAATATAAATAATTTTTTAGCCGTGGAATAGTTTTTCAGTGCTGCATGTAGTTTCTCTTTATTGTTTGAATAGGACACACTTACACATCAACAGGTGCAGTGGCAGTTGTGATGTTCTCGCATATGAGAAAATACAAGGACAACTTTTATTAAAGAAAACGAAAGGCTTTACTCTCCATACTCCAGTCAATTGCATGCATAGGCCTACTGCCGCATCTCACTTTGCCAACTTCCGCTTCCGTGCGGCTCAGGAGGATCTGGCTGCAGAACACTGGAAAGGGGTCCACAGCTCAAGGGGACCACCAGAGGACAGATGGAGTGGAACCGGGAACCAAGGGATTTGCCAGTGACTGGCACTCACTGTTGTTTTCGACTACAATAAAAACAGCTGTACTGGCTGAATAATGAGCATACAAAAGGAAAAAAAGACATGGATAGGAATAAAAAGGTAATTAAAAATAGAAAAACAACAACTGAAGGGTCATTCACACTGAACACGCATCTCTGCTCTCAGGACGATGATCCTGCCAACTGCGCCAGACTGCGACAGACCGAACTACAAAACTGTGAACCACTCAGTGGACAGCTGACTACGCCACCCTAGGAATTTCATCCAGCTTTCCATTGAGACTACAGTTTTGCAGTCTGTTCTACCAAACAATGTATTAAAAAGTGCAGTGTTATACATGACACTGTAATTAGTTCAATTCAAGAGATGTACAATCAAGTTATAATAGTATGATTATCATAATCACACAAATATATGAATTCCTCCAATACTGAATTAAACAACCCTTTATGCTGTCCCTTATGTGAATTAGTAAAAATTTTCACACCTTTTTCACCATAGTCAGCCATTCTCTCCATAGTCATATGCAATTCCAATTCCCCCTTTTATTTATTTTATGGCAGACAGACAGCAGTGTATTATTATATTATAATTATATTATATTTATTATAATTATATAATTATATTATATTATAATTATTATATATATCATTATATTAGGGTGCCCCTCGCAGAAGATAAATTTAATCTTATTTAATAAAATTTGTTATATAGCTTCAGATCACAGCTGAAGTCATTTACTGTAAGGTTACCTTTATTATAGAAGATATAACAGCTCCCAAAGTTCTTCATTTGGTACAGAAAACATGCGCCTGACAGATGTTGAAGTTTATTCCGTCTTTATTCTTCTAGACACCGTGAAAAACTATAAAATAAACATATTATTAAATTCCTGCATTACATTTAATCTTACAAGACATTCTAAAAGATCCATGATATTACCGCTAAACAGCGGCTCATACATCCCCGCAATTCCACTTTTCAATACAAGACAACAAGTAAATACAATAAATATGAATTACCGTGTGCGCCTTCTGACCAAATGCTTAGGAGTTATTACAGATCCTGCCTTGACAAGCCGACAAACCACAAGTAGACTCCGGGAATCTCCCAGCATGCATTTACTCGTACCCTATTCCGTCACCATGGTCCACTAGATAAACACAGACATTACAGACGTTTTTAGAGTCTAATGCTGAACGTTTTTTGCTGTCATTTTTCTGCCTGCATATGCTGTGACTGGTGCAGTGAAATTTGAGAATGTGTTTGTGGTCAGTATCATAGCCTCAGACAACAAACCAACGCTGTAGCGTGTCACTGTGTTTACATGTGAGAGGGGTTCCAGTTACATAATGGACTCGTTCTAATTGTTTTGACGGAGCTCGACAAACCTAAAAAATAAATGCTGGTGTTATCAAAAACTATGTCATATAGCTATATTCCAGATTTATTACAGCCAAACACATCTCGGAGCTCCTAGGAACCTCCTTCTCCTTACATTTCCCTCCTTCTCAATCTTCCCTCAAATACTGTTACATTTGTCTTTATTCCACACTCACACCCTATCTTGATCATGCTCTGACTGCATGGCATCCATATACAGGGCAAACTATTTTACAGTCTTATCTAGTATAATAGGACATAAACATTGAATTTGATCGTTATCTTTTATTTACACATTAGAACACAACGCATGAATATGAAGGGATCGTTTGCTTTTGCAACCAACTCCTCCGCAAACCCCCCTGCGGAATACTGGCCGCGGACCAGGGTGGGAATCCCCAAGCTGGAAGACTGTACTGCGTCATGTTAACATTAGCTAGCTAGTTATGGATACAGAGTGCACCGGACTAAAACTATAAAGTACGCATGGTATGATATAGTAAAACACTTACTAACTGGTAATGCATGTTAGCATTACGTTAAATGACCACTTTACTTGTTACTTACCAGAATAGTCTCCTATACGTTCGCCGAATGACAGCAGTTAGAAGGCGGCGCGTTTTTCAGAAACACACCGGAGTTAAACTTACGCCGCGTTATTTACCGGCACTTCTAACACCAACATTTGCAGCCATTAACTCATAGGTGGTAGTAACACTGAAATTACTTTCTCTGCGTCAAAATAAGGTAACACTGTGATTTTGATACTTTATCATTTCCTTTAACTTAACCGTACCTTCCTCCCATTCCTCCGTCTCTGCTTATTGACATTTAGGAGTGTCAGATATAAATTAACGGTGCAAAATTATCAAACACTTAAGAGACAGACACAACACTGAAGAGATGACAAAGACACAGTTTGAAAAGTAAATATATGTTTTATTGTAAATCTCTTATCTTAACTTTAATCTTATCATATGTTAACCTATCTTATATTTTAACTTAGCCTATCTTATTATATTTTAACTAATCTTATTATGTTTTAATTTATCTTATCTTAATCTATTTCATCTAAGCCTCTTATCCGATCCTATCTTATCCTATCCTATATCTATAATAATCCTTAAACAACATCTCTACTATCCCTCCGTCCCCGGCCATAACCCACAAGTCCATCACCAATGTCTCTGTCAGTCTTCCGTCCCCGGCCATAACCCACAAGTCCGTCACCAGTAATGTCTCTGTCAGTCCTCCGTTTCCGGCCATAACCCATGAGTCCGTGCATTCGTTGCAGGAGTTGCTGCTCGGCGGAATGCTGACGCTGCCCCTGGCCTCTCTCTGGTTGTAGATCGCAGGAGCCGTTGCTGTCCGGACGACGGAGGAACTTCAGCTGGGGCCTCCTCCTCGTCGCTCCTTCTTCCTCCAGCGTGGGTAGCCTGTCCCTCCCGCTCCACGGACGAACCCTCTGGCCCTGGTGATTTTCTTCTCTTCCAGTCTGGACAGCCGGTTGTTAAAACAAGGAAAGATTATTGATATAACACATTTTATGCTCTAATTAAAGTGCTCTAATAAAGTCTCTTAAGCCAGGGCTTTACCTTCGTCATGTCAGGCACCCTCCGTGTCAATCGAGGCTTTTCCGTCTCTTCCTTCTTTATCACACCTTCCTTCGTTGATATTTTCACTTTAATTATGATTTTAATTTTAATCTTAACTATTTTGCTGTCGTTGTTCTCCATTGTGAAGACTCTCTTCAAAATACAAGCTTTCCCTCAGATGATCGGAAGAAGTGTGAGAAGATAAGTACATGTGATTCAAAAGTAATTAAGCTGTTGTCACGGACGCCCATTCGTACCATAACAGACAATGCGGTGCTATGCAGCTTGTCGGTGACTTTCGGCCGCGTTCGGCACCGACTGACCGGTCGTGGGTCCGATTCAGCTGTAAGCAGGTTGCCAACTCTGACGCATCTGGCGCGAGACTCGGGCTTTAAGATTCAAACGCACACAGCAATAAATCTTATGGAGAATCTCTATTAATCCATTTAAAACCTAAAACTGGCTACATCAAAAGTGTTTGGGCAGTTTGCAAATCCTAAAGATGATTTACAAGGTAATAAAACCGTTATATAAATGTGAATACGTGTGTAGACTTGTCTCGCCCTTTATTTTATATGCAAAAATGATCATATGCAGGGGGCACATAACTGGTGTGAAAGTACTTATTCGCTGTTTAAACCGATACGCGCGGTAATGTCTTGTAGCAGCGCAAATACGTGTTTAATGTACATTCGCGCTGTTATGACAAGAAATCATTGTGTGTTTTAGCCTTCATGCCCGCAGAAGTAAAAATTAGCTACATAAATGTTAAGATGCACGGTCATTTTTTGTCATAACAGCGTGAATGCACAAAAAATAAATACGCATTTGCGCTGCTACAACAAGGAATTGCCGCGAGTGTACGGGAATGCGTACTTGCGCACCACGCAGTTATGTGATCCTTATACAGTGAAAGATTTACAAATGTGACAAAAGGTCTTCTGTTTGTCCATTAATTCCTACATAGAGTTTTAATCCCGTTTACATGAAAAGATGTACTTACTCTGTCCCTGACTATTCCAAATTTCTTTTTGCAGCAAACTGACAAACCGAATAAGCCCAGGACACTGGAAAATACTTGAAAAACATGGTAAAGTGGATTTCAGCATTTTCTGTCGTTACATTTGTATTAGAATTTTAACAAATGTCTTCGTTAGTACTATATTGTATTTTGCAGGATGTTCCTCAACAGATTGGTTCTGTGGACTGTGGTGCGTTCATGTTGATTGTTGTCACGGATCGGGGAAGCAGGAGCAGGAAGACGGAGAATCGGGAAACAAAGGATTTATTGGGGAAACCAGCTAGGAACACGGGGCAATAGAAGTAGCGACTTAAATGACATGATTGGGGAAACATATTTTGAAGCGGAGTTAAATACATAGGACTAATGAAAACAACTGGAAACAGCGAATGACATCGGGGTTCCACACGAGGTTAACGAGGGGGCGTGGCACACGGGAGGAGCGGACAAGCGGCGCATGACAATTGTAAGACAGACCACCTTGAATCGTTGGACTTGTAATACAGAGAATGTATTGAAGTATTCCCCCCTCCCCTCCCTTTTATCAGTATGCGCTCTGTATGGCCTTTGTGTGTCTTGAGTATTACAAAATGCACCATGAACTGTCTATATTATATATCTATATTATATTTTTATTTATGTCATAATATGTGAATTTGATCTGTTGTTTTGCAGTGAGTTGGAGGGATTTGACAAAAACATCCTTGTAGAAATGTGTGAGGAAGTAAGTTCTTTTCTTTTTGACAAGTAGTGTATCTGTCAGGTTTGCGATGCAACAGAGAAATTAAATATTTTATTTCACTCCTCAGGGTCAAGACTCTGGTCTCCAGCTCACCGCTCTCTGTTACATTTCCATGGCCATGTTGTCCGATAGTATTATTGGATTTTTCTATACTATAGTTTTTTATGTTTAATTATTGCACGCTATATAAATTGTTATAATAGTTTATTTTTCCTTTTGATGTGTGTGTGCTTAAAAGTATTAAATATGAGTAATAGCAAATACAGTTTCCTCAGTAATGTATTTCATGAAATAATATTTTCCCAACAAAACCCATGTTTGCATTCAAGTCTCTTATGGTTTGTACATAATATTTGCAACAATTGTAAATATTTTGCAGAATATGTACTACAAGCCTCTGCAGTTGCAGCCGCACCCATATCCAAATTCATATATGATATATTTGTATATGTGTGTTTCAACATTCCTAAAAACCCTTAGGTTACATAATATATCCAAATATAGGGAATTTCAGTATGAGTCCTGATGTATTATCCATAATGCTGTACTTGCCCTACACACGGTGAGTTTGTAATAGAATCTTAGCCAGTCATTACTGAGTAGTTGTCACGTGTTGAACTCGGCAATTAAAACCCCTTTTTGTAAAATGTCTCTCCTTTGTTACCTACAGTGAGGCTTTGGTTAACTGAAATACACATGAATTATATTTAAAAGCAAGGCATTTTTATCCAACTCCACATTAATATGATGGGGAAAAACGTTATGGTCATATAGTAGTAATGACCTTGTAATGATGCTGCAAGGCTGTATCTCAGCTTCCCACATACAGGTGCATGACTGATTATACATTATAAGAGGCATGAATAAATAAAGCACATGAACACAGTAATCTCACCTGATCAGCAGCAAACCTTCCTTAATGATACAACGGTATTTAGTACTCAAACATTAATCGGCAGGGGGTGTAGTGTTCCTGTATATGCAACATAGCAAACAAGGACTGTAAAGGTTATTTTAAATTATGCCCAGTATCCATTAAAACATGGCAGATGGGCGCCCCACCCTGGGTTGTTCCCCGCCTTGTGCCCATAGTGTCTGGGATTGGCTCTGGACCCCCCTGCCACCCTTAACAGAACCAGTGGGTGCAGAAGATGGATGGACTTTAAACATCATGTTACCTTAGCAACAGCGGTATGTCAGATTGTCTACAGAGCCTATGTGGAAATCTCTACCTGTCTTCTTCAGATTGACTGGCAGAGTGCCCCTAGACACCATGATACTGTGTGATTCTTTAAATTAGGACCCATGGCAAACATTAACTGAATAAATAGTTTGTCAGAACTGTATATGTGGAATTGGGTGCTTTTGATTGGGGTCACCGGGGACCCAAAGCATTTGTTTTTTTTTTAAAACTCATCAAAAGAGCAATTGAAAATATGATACTGATTCATAAATAATTGGAATTTTTAAAAGCACCTGTGAGATATGACAAAAATATACACCTCTAGAGTCTTTGCAGCCCCCAGTTGGTTGGATGAGAGTTAACATCTCTGTAGATAGACAAGATGTTTCAGACAAGGCGTCAGGCAAAATCTCTCATTTTAACCATTTTATTTAGATAATTCATACTAAAGCTCTTGATTTGATAGATTATTTTCTACAGATTAGTATGAAGTCTCTCCTGTGTTGAATTTGGTACATCAGAGTGACCAAGGATAATCCCTCCTGTTTAATATAATTGTCACGGGATATCGCGGGCAGAGCGGCGATCGTGCGGGCAGGTGTGGAATCAGGAAGCAGGCAGGCAGGATTCGGGACGAACGGGGTTTATTATAGGGAATCGGGGAAGGAGACATCAGACACTGACTAACATCAATGACGGACAAAGGACTCGGGTAAGACACGGACTGAAATACACAGGACTGATTGAAAATAAGCAGACACAGCTGGGTACAATCCGGGAAACACACGTGGGTAGGCAGGGGGCGTGGCACACAGGAGGAGCCGACGAGCAGGGCATGACAGAACCCCCCCCCAAAGGCGCGCTTCACCGGGCGCGCCAGGGAGGAGGCGACAGACGGGACACGGGAACCGGGACCTGGAGCAAAAAAAACAGAACCATCAACGAGAGACGGGAAACAGGACCGAGGCACAAAACAGGGCAAGCGACAGGACGTGAGACAGGAGCTGACAAAGGGACGGGAAGGCAGAGAGACAGATCAGGAAGGGAGACACAGCGGGAACAGGAGGAACAAAAGGACCAGGAGTGAACGAAGGGAACAGAGGAGGACGAGGAGCAGAGACGGGAGGAACAAAGCGAGGGGGAGCAGAGACTGGCGGGACCAAGAAAGGGGAAGCAAACGAAGGAGGGACCAGGGCAGGAGAGAAGGGAGAGAAGGCGGGGGAACAAAGGGGAGCCTGTGGGAGCCCCAGCGGGCGACGGGCGGCAGCCGGAGGGGCCGCAGACGGCCGGGAGGCCGGAGCCGGAGGGGACCGAGAAGGGGCTGAGGAGACAGGGCGAGGGACCCGCGGAGGGGCCAGGGAGGGAGTAGGCGGGAGCACCGGGGAAGGGGACGAGGGAGCAGGAGGGGCCCACGGCGAAGGCAAGGCGAGGGGGGGAGCCGCCGTAGGCGGCGACGTCCCCCGACGAGCCGAAGGTGGGGGCCCCGCAGGCGACCGAGGAGCCGCCGTCGGGGAGCCCCCGGCGACCGACCAGGCACCGGAGGGGGGAGCGAGGCAGGGCGACGAGGCACCGGAGAGGGACCCGCAGGCGACAGCCGACCCGGAGGGCCAGGACCCGCGGGCGCCATCCGAGCCCCAGCGCAGGCGAGGCAGGGCGAGCCAGGGGGCAGGGTGGGCGGGACCCCAGTCCTGCGTCTGTGTCCCCTCCCTTTACGGGACACAGACATGACCCCAGGTCGGGGTCGAGTTCGCCGGGGCGAGGGAGAAACAGTCACAGGGGGAGAAGGGACTGGAGGCAGCTGTGGAGGGGGCACCTCTGGAGCTGCTGGAGCGCGGTCAGGACTGGGAGCGCGGTCAGGACTGGGAGCGCGGTCAGGACTGGGAGCGCGGTCCAGTGGGGGCGCCTGCCCGGGAGCTGCAGCAGGCGAAGGCGGCTGCGCAGGCGGCGGCGGCCGCACGGGAGCGGGGTCCGCCGGCAATGGCGGCCGCACGGGAGCGGGGTCCGCCGGCAATGGCGGCCGCACGGGAGCGGGGTCCGCGGGCGGCGGCGGCTGTTCCAGCTCGGGGACGGACGCCTTCTGGAGCAGGATCAGCTGCCTGAGGTCCTCTGCTATCCCGTCGAGTTCCTCCGGACCAGAGGCAGGGGTAAACGCGTCAAAGCCCCTCGTTAGACGCGCTACATGTTCCTCCATCCTCCGGTCTTCTGGGGGTGTCGGTCTCTCCAACACCCTTATGAAGAGACCCTGGAGGGCGAAAAACTGGTCGACCAGGGTAGCCGTCTTCCCTGGGAGAGGTGTGGTGAACGTCTCCGGGGTAGCTGCCGCTGGACGCGGGGCAGGAACATCCGGCGCGGGTGAGGACGGCGTGGCCCTAGATGGCACGCGGGGCACACGCGAGATGGAGTCTCTCCCCGTCCGGATCCCTCCCCAATTATCCAGTCTTTCTGGCCGGTAAGAGTACCGCCCAAGGGGCGGTAGGAGGACGGGGTTTCCCAGCTCCGAGTTCACGAGCAGGGGGGGTTCCTCCTCCTCGCTTTCGGACGGGAGCCACAACCTGGCTAACGCGCAGGCTCCGAGACGGATCTCCGTCTCCTCTGGGCTCCGTTTGGCCCGCTTGCTCTTCTTTTTGTGGTCCGTCATTCTGTCACGGGATATCGCGGGCAGAGCGGCGATCGTGCGGGCAGGCGTGGAATCAGGAAGCAGGCAGGCAGGATTCGGGACGAACGGGGTTTATTATAGGGAATCGGGGAAGGAGACATCAGACACTGACTAACATCAATGACGGACAAAGGACTTGGGTAAGACACGGACTGAAATACACAGGACTGATTGAAAATAAGCAGACACAGCTGGGTACAATCCGGGAAACACACGTGGGTAGGCAGGGGGCGTGGCACACAGGAGGAGCCGACGAGCAGGGCATGACAATAATAATATTAAATATTAAGTTGTAAGTGATATGGTCGGGTTACTGACACAGGGCCAGTTTCTTTGCTAAATCTAACATGACAAGTGGAACATTCCGTCTTTCTCTCTCAATCCAAGTCTTCTCTCTAAACCAGCAAACTTACAATCATTTAACCGTAATTTCCGAACTCGACACCATCTTCACAGTATGTCATTTACCTTCATCTTCACCTAGTTTACAGTAACACTATCTGACGCTACAATACTGTAAGAGAGGAACACTTTTCCCCAATGATGCAGGTTTGTGACTCGACTATACTGGGCACCAGGAATAAGAAACAGCTCACAACAGAAGTCTAGCAATAAGCCTTTATTACCAGGATTCCACAATTCAGCGTCCCTGACCCAATAAGTGAATAGAGCACCCAGGTAACACCGCAACCCCTCACACAATGATCTCAGCACAGCAATTTCTAAAACACTTCACACTCAGCTAAAGCACCCGGCTAAAGTTCACACGTGGACAATAAAAAGGCCTGGGCAGCTCACATCAACACAAGGGCCATGAACACCAAAATCACGTGCGGTTCCTCCTAAACACAAATACACAAGGAAAAAATATTGTTTGATATGAATTGATTTTATTTAAATTAAGTAGTTTGGGGAAGACAGCCCAATCCCCCAAAAACAAAACCCACAACAGGAACCATAATCCAACTCCTAGAAGGAACCACAAACCTTTCCTGTGGCGCCTGGAATCCACGTCGCTGCCACCAATCACGGACCGGCGTCATTAGCTTCCCAACTCTGCGCACCCCAATAACTCGCCGTATGTCCCACAATGCAGTAATTTTCCCCCAGCACATGCGCTTCCACATCTGGCAGCTGCAGCATGGACTCCAAGCACCACCGAGCATATGGGGCCCCCCTTCTTACTCCTTCGCTGACAATTTATGTTGTTCCTCCTTTCCCCTCACAGGTGTTTCCTATTAACCCTTATCACCATCACAATCCCCACCTACACACGCACCCATCTAAGCACACACTGAGATTTTATATGCTTGTATAGTTGTGTTACTTTCTGCACGCTATAATTTTGTTTATTCCTTTCTGAATCTATCACTCCTTTTTTTTCTTTTTCCTGTCTTTTTTTTCTCCTTTTCCTTCTTTTTTCCCCTCCTAATATGTCCCTCCACTACGGCCAGCTCACCCACTGCAATGTTTTTACATGTGTTAAAACTGAAATAAATAAATAAAATTAAAATATTTCTAGAGCCTCTTGATATGGGAAGTCAGAAACGTCAGGCCTATTTATTGAGATCGGCATGCAAGTTACAAGATGGTCTCCTGGCAGCCTATTGCGGATGTTTGGCTCGAGCTGAAAATATATTAACTGTTAGGCTTTAAAAACGATAGCTGATAGCATAAAATGGTGATAGTTTAAAGCAGAAAATTCCATTGTGAAACGTCTTTATCACCCTTTAAAAAACACAGATATTTTTCTCTGCTTTTCAGGTAGCTGACGCTACATATTTTCTGACGCGCGCTCTGTCCGCTGGTGGGAGTGTGCTCACCTGTGTGTGCGCGCACGTGTCTGTGAGCGCGCATCGGGACGGAACTCCGCCATGCGCGAAAGTGTAGAGCAGGGGTGTCCACACTTTTTCAGCTTGCGAGCTACTTATAAATGACCAAGTCAAAATGATCTACTATAAAAATGCAAAACATATTGTTATTTATAGATTTATAGATATTCGTTATTATTTATTGTTGTTATTATTATTATTATTTAATATTGTTTATCATTGTTATTAATTTCCCTTTGGCATAAATTAAGGATTTTTGCATTGAACTGGTGTTTAGTTCCTTCACCTTTCTCTTTCTCAGCTCGCTTTTCGGAGGGAAGTTAATGCCGTAGTTTTTATGAGCAGTCCGAAAATGCCGCTCCACATTTCCCTTCTTCGGAATAGCAATGGTAGACTGACAGATGAAACAAACGCACTTCGAATATGACCTTGTGGGGAAAAAATACTCCTCCTTTCATTCCGTATGGAAGTGGTAGGTTATTGGCTTCGTACTTGGTCCTGCTCCCCCATTCAGTTTTATACCCTCGCTTAAGTTTAGTAGAAATAAATTGGAGGCGACTCGGTTGCTTACTGGAGTTTTGCAGCAGCTGGCGCGGTTGATCGCGTCATTGTTCCTCTATTTTTTATGTCATGCGATCTACTCAGTCTTTGCGATCGACCAGTAGATCGCAATCGATGTATTGGGCACCTCTGGTATAGAGACAAAAATGACAAGCTGTTGTGCAAATAAGATAAATAACAAAAGGCTATTTAATCTGTTTATTAAAAGGACAATGTATAGAGCTCTTCTATAGTAAAAGTAACCTTACAGTAAATGACTTCTGCTGTGATCTGACGCTATATAGAAAATGTAATTAAATAAGATGAACTTGACCTTCTACGGGGGGGGGGGGGGGGGGGGGGGGCACCCTAATATAATGATAGGGGAAACACTGCTGTCTGTCTGCCATAAAATAAATAAAAGGGGGAATTGGAATTGCATATGACTATGAAGAGAATGGTTGGCTATAGTGAAAAAGGTGTGGAAATTTTTACTAATTCACATAAGGGACAGCATGAAGGGTTGTTTAATTCAGCATCGGAGGAATTCATATATTTGTGTGATTATGATAATCACACTATTATAACTTGATTGTACATCTCTTGAATTAATTACAGTGTCATGTATAACACTACACTTTTTAATACATTGTTTGGCAGAAGAGACTGCAAAACTGTAGTCCAGGGGCGATTCTAGGTTCAGAGCTTTGGGGGTGCTGAGCACCCAGAGAGCTGCCCAGCAAGGCAAGATACACTTTACTCGTCACAATGAGACTTTTTCCCTGCCTCTTTCAGTCCCCGCATCCTTAAATGTCTCCAGTTGTCCCGAGTTCTATCTGACTGTCTCCTTTGTGCATTTAAACCCCTGTTCCTCCCTGTCCTTTTCGTCTGTTGTCTTCGTCTCCGTCATCAGTCATCATTTTACCATCTCTGTGCAAGTCTGCAAATTTCTTTATTAAATCCTAAGAGTTTCTCTGTGCCTGGGTCCTTTTCAAAAAACATGACATGACTGTTTTGTACATTTTAACAATTTAATTCCAACATTTGTCTAAGAAAAGCAAAACACTTTTTGGAAAAGTCTTTAACAAGACCATCAAATTTGATAAAGGTTTTTTTTAAAAAATGCTGCAAAAGACCACAACTGCAAAAGAAGAATGGATTGGAATAAAAAAATACATTTCCTAACCTTAATTACCGGAGGAGAGTAATGAATGATGCTAATAGTGAGTAAAAAGTAAACGGAGTGCATTTTTTGGACAGGGATTCACTCTTAATGTGTATGTATAATATAATACAGATACATAAAAAATACCCTCAAAAATAGAACAGTGTGAAATACACAAATGTACAAAATATTAATAAAAAAAATTATAAAGATGGAGGCAACTTTGCCTATGGTACAATGTATGCAATGTATGAAAAGATCTTTACTGCAGATACTACTATGACTCTGCAGATTTGTTTTTTTATTTTAACCTATGTCGCCTCACCTTGTGGCTGGCAAATCTGTCTATCACTTTTTGGTGGTCAACTCTCTCAAGCATCTCTTTCTCAACTGACATCACAGCCAGGTGCTGGAGTCTGCTTTGACCCATGGTCCTTCTCAGCCAGGTATGGAGCCGACGCAAGACACTGAAAGATCTCTCACAGCTACAGCTGCTAACTGGGATTGTTAGGGCAACCTGAATAACAGTTTTCAGTGTGGGGAAGATCTTCTTATCCAGAAGTTTGTATAATGTTAACATATCTGGAATGGCACCAGCCTCACTCTGGAGCTTCAAAAAGTTTTTGGCAACTGCAACTTCCTCTAACTGAAGTTCAATATGGTAATGCAGTGCCAGGGCTGACAAATGAGGCTCAGACAAGAATTGGTTTGAGGTTGGACTACACGCCTGAATCCCATTAAGCAATTCCTGACTAACACCAGAAAAACGCTTCTCAAGTTCAGAGATCATTCTGTCCAGACAAGGAAACAACAATTTCCTTTTAAGCTCTTCTGACACAGAAGAGCCACAGACTTCACTGCCTGCCCCACAGGTTGACTTAACAACAAATCCATCAATTTTCTTTCGTTTCTGCCTCTGTCCAGAAGACTGCTCCAAAACAGCTACCTGGTTTGCCTCACACAAAGCCTTTGTCCTTGCATGAATATCAGTAGCAGTGGCATCACTGCGCTTCTGCTTCAGAGTCTCAACCACCGCATCTTTGTATGTCTGTGCCTGGGCAATATCTATGGTCTCCTTTTGTAGGTATCTGTGTAAACATGCGGTTACAGACAGTAGATCCTTTAAAACAATCAGCAAATACACTGAGGAGAATTTACTGAGTTTTGCCTTTAATCCCACCGCAATAGGTGTGTTGATAGTGGAGAGGCACTCAATTATGGCATGGAAGTTGTTAAGCACAGCCGTTACTGAACGAACCTGGCATGCCCAGCGTGTGTTTGACAGTTGCACAAGTTCACTTTGCTCCAATCCTAATTTCATCTGAGTGTCCATGAACTTATGATGGTTTACAAGAGACACACTAAAGAAGGAATGGAGACTTTCAAGCATGTTAAAGAACTCTACAGTTTCAGAAACAGCTCTGCATGTGTGACATAGGATGAGATTTAACTCATGTGCATAGCAATGAACATATATTGCCTCAGGGTGCTTCTTTTGAAAATGGGATTGCACCCCCCCAACTGTTCCGCTCATGACAGCTGCTCCATCATAGGTCTGTGCCACACATTTCAACTGCTCAATTCCCTTTTCTTGCAGCTGATTCTCAATAGCAGCATTTTTTGAGGCAGCATCAAACTTTGGCATCTCTGTCAGGGCTAGGAAGCTCTCTTTAACTTCCACAGACACATACCTCACACAGAGGGCCAACTGTTCTGTCTTTCCATCTCTGGCCTCATCAGCCATAATGGCATACATCTGTGATTCTGTCATCTCATGAACAATAGCTGCAGTTACCTCTTGTGAACAACATTCAATCATCTCATTCTGACTACTACAAGAGATGTATGTTGTGTTTGATGGGGGTGTGTACCTCTGCAAGAATCGATCAAACTTTTCCAAAAGTTTTATGCACTCACGGAAATTCCCTTTATTGTCACTCTCTTCTGTTTCATCATGACCTCTAAATGATATTCCTTGCTTCCCCAAAAGGCAGGTCACTGCCACAATACGTTCTAGGTACTCCCTTCTTTCACTTACTTCTGCGGCACTTGCTGCCTCTATCTGTTCCACAATATTGCCTTGTGACAGACTTGCTTTGTAGCTGTTCCAATAAACTACACTGTCCTTGTGTGACTGAGTGGATTCATGTTTTTGAAACTTGCTCAGTGCCTTTTGCCAATTACTGACTCCATCGTTCACTAATGTGTCATACCTAAGACTTTTGCCAAAGACTCGACAAGCGTAGCAGAAAGCAGCATTTTTTTTGGAAGAATATTCTAACCATTTAAAGCTTTTGAACCAGTTTTCTTAGAAGGATCTTTTTTGTGTGCCAACCTGAGTGAGAGGGGAGGGTACTGGGACAGTTTTAACTGTTTAGGACCAGTAGTCTTATCCCCCAAATCAAGAGCCATATCTTTGGACTGCTGACTGGAACTCTGCCCTGTCTGCCTCTCCTCATCTTGTTCCCTGGTCTGCTTTCTCAGAGTCTCTCCCTGTTCTTCGCCTCCTTGTGTAATGAGATTAACCAAACAGTAAATCATATCGATAAATAAGAAAATGTAATGAAGGTGTCCTGTTTACATTTCAGAATGAAGTCTAATGATATAAGATCATGATTCTCAAACTGTGGTACCTGGTACGTGAGCTCCCCATTGTGGTACTTGGAGGAAAGTTATAAGAATCTTTTGAAAATAAAAATACTTCAAACGTGTACAATTCAATCAAAAAAGTACAAAACTTTGAATTAAAATACCTAAAGTACACTAAATTCATATTTCGAATATACTAAGCATTGTCTTCCCTTTTCTTCTTGTTTCAATGTCAGCCTGCTAAATTTTCACGTTCTTAGGATGCTCATTCTGACTTAATGCACTTACTTTTTAGCGTAACTTTTCATTTTAGGAACAGATTGGAATTTTGTCTTGTAAGATTTATGAGTTTTTTTTATGAGAGCTTAACATTTTCTCAGGTGGTACACGCTGTAAAAAGTTTGAGAAACACTGATAAGGCAAGTTTATGTGCTTTTGGAAAACATTTAAAGCTGCTGTACAGAAATTATGAAATAAACTAGCTTAAAACATTCTTAGTATATATAATCTGAGCACTCTGCTTCTCTTTACAACTCCTCACTCCACCAGGACACTGTTTGGCACTTTCTGCAAATGTGGGGGGCACGTACTGCGGCAGTCACACAGACTAGATGGTCCAAAAGTTGACCTACCTACTATTGGCTGAGGTTTTGTAGATTTGTGGCTGAACCACAGAAAAATATATCATTAATTTTATTCTGCCCAATTAATGATAATAATGTTATGTTGGAATATTGTTAAAGAGGCACAAACTGCTTCAACACAGTTTGTTTTGCAGATTCTGTATAGCAGCTTTAATATAGAGAGAACACAACTTCCAGATTGTATGAGTAAAATTAGGATCTTTTTCTGTCAGTTTAACAGTTTCTGTTTTGCCTGTCACTGACTATTCCCTGTTTGTTTTCTTACCTGGTTCTTCCTGACCTTGTACTTTCTCCTCACTGTCTGCTCTTTCCTCTCTCCCTCTTTGAACTGACAATCATACACAAATAGATTGTATTCAATTAGATAAAGAAATTACATTAATATAAAAAATGCTATTAACATCACTAATAAAAAAACTCTTCTCTCAGTGTACTTTCAATCAAAAGGCAAATAACCAAACCACGTGTACATTTAATAAAATATATGACTATTTAAACACTGATCCAACATTATTCTTGATTGACAGATCATGATCTTCTACTTTTACCTGAATGCCCGTCCTTTTTTTGAAAAAACTTCCTTATATCCATTATGAACCTGGCTGTCTTTCTGTGCAAAATAAACACACACACACACCAGAAGTTATAAAGTTAATGGGCATCCAGTCAGTTAGCTACCTTAGGTTTAATATTCGGAACATGAAAAAATAACCAGTTTCTCTCGTTCCATTTCAAAGAGGACTCGTAAAATGGTTGGCAATTTAAGTTTTTAGATTTAGGCTATATAAATTTCAATGGGAGCAACAGGACGGTCAAAATGTTGCTGATTTTCCTACAGAGTAGGGCGGATTGTAGAGTAGCAAACATCGTCAGAAAACGTGTTTTCAACACTGCAGTTTACCTGTGAGGGTAATGTTTTTCAGCTAATAAGAGACATGGTCAGACTCCTACTACCTAACTATATAAAGAAAGAGTTACTGAAGGTTAAATGCAGCTAACATGTCCTGTTTTAAGCCAAGTACTCACACCACCGCTGCAATGGGTCTCAGCCACCATTGCTCTGGCAGGAGCGCTGGAGCCAGTCAGAGTAGCGGAGAGTGAAGCTGGAACGAACCATTTTTCGGGGCTGGGGGGGGGGTATCTATACTTGTTATTAAAATATTACATCTGAATGATTTTTCATATTTTAATACTGTCTCACATAAACAGCATGAACTGTCAAAAAAAGTTAGAAATCTTTAGAAATCCTTGGGGGTGCTTTTATTCATTTTGGGGGTACTGAAGCAGCCCCCAAAAATGGGCTAAAATCGCCCCTGGGCAGGACCCTGTTAACCCTAATCCTGGCAAAGTTACAGGGTCCTCTCTGTTTCTCTTCATAGGGGTCTTTGCAGACATCCAGACATGAGCTTGTTTTGCTCAGTGAGTAACACCATGGCCCCACAATTACGGAGCTGTGAGTTCAGTTCTGACCCTGACAAAAAATCAGTATGATGTTGCAAGTTTTCTGTGTTCACTAGTTTCCATCAACAGACTGTGTGAACTGTGACTGTGTGTATACTACTCTGGGTACCTTGGGTCCTGTTGTAAGCTCCCAGCACAGCAGTTCCCTGTACTGGAGAAGCAGTAATGGAATATGAATGGGAATCTACAGTAGATGTACTGTTTACAGTGAAATGTAGTTCAGAAAAAGAGAGAATGTCAACCTTGAGAGGATCACTTACCTCAGCAGTGACATTCATGTCTCTCGTGCCTCTTCCTATCATGTCAGTAGATGGATTGGGACAGCATGGGGGTCATGTAGTCGCTGGAATGGGGTCTGTGGCACTCCTGATATTTTTGTAAGACGGTGAAGGTCTCCTGGTGCTCCTTATTTTGCTGTGTGGCTGCTAGACATGGACGTTATCCAGTGACCAGAGATGAAGACTGGACTCCTTTGGTACTGTGTCTCTTCGGAGAATCCTTGGCTACCACTGGTTTGACTTCGTGTCAAATGAGTGGTTATTCAGGGAGTCCCGCGTGAGTCAGGTTACCTGCATTGTAAGCGTCAGGTACAGCACTATGACCATGTGGCATGATTCCCTGAGGGTGATCCAGCTCGCAGGGTCCCTACTACCCTATTCCAGTGCAATCTCCCCAACCTGACCTGACCTGATCTGAAATTAAGGTAGTGGTCCAAGCTGTAGGTTTACTGACAGACCACTGTAGGTCCTTATCAATGAAGTCTACCATTCTATCAAGACTGAGGATAATAAGTAATATAATTCAAGTGCTATAATAGTACCCTCAAACAGTGATCCTCCTTTATTGGTCTGTAACATACAATATTGCCTGCCCAAGAGCCCACTGAAGCAGGCTCTCAGGAAATATGAAAGAGCTTTGTGGGTGGAGATGTGATCTTTCCACATGATTTCAAGTGAAAACATGAAAAGTCATCTTTAAAACGAAGGCTTTCGCTATTGCAAATGTCACACTATTTAAGGTCTCAGGAAGTCTAGGGGAAGCACAAATATATAGTGCATATAGCTGTGTCTCACATAAAAAGGTTGTGCATACTCTGCTCATATTGTTGAAAATGGAGTAACACTTTGCCATGAATTTTTAATTTTAGTATGAGCCCATATAGTTAAGTCTTGACTGTTTACACGTAAACACTTAAAAAAGATATAGCTGAGGTCCTGGATTCAGTCTCCTGCATTTTCTCTCTAACCCCCTCAAAGAATTTCTTGCAGGGATTAATTCAGTATGTTTTAACAACATATAAAAAGACCAGATGAGTTAGGAGCAACACTTTACTTGAGGGGGCACAAATAATGTCGTAGTATATCCATCCATCTATTTTCCAAACCGCTTATCCTACTGGGTCGCGGGGGGTCCGGAGCCTATCCCAGAAGCAATGTGCACAAGGCAGGGAACAACCCAGGATGAGGGGCCAACCCGTCGCAGGGCACACTCACACACCATTCACTCTCACACACACACCTACGGGCAATTTAGCAACTCCAGTTAGCCTCAGTATGTTTTTTGGACTGTGGGGGGAAACCCCACGACGACATGGGGAGACCATGCAAACTTCACACACATGTGACCCAGGCGGAGACTCGAACCCGGGTCCCAGAGGTGTGAGGCAACAGTGCTAACCAGTGCACCTGTCAGAGTTCGCTGGTTAAAGCGGGTAGTGCGCACAGGCTGACAAGCGGGCAGGAAGCAGGCGGAGTACGGGGAAAACGGGGATTTATTCGGGATCGGGACGGAGCAGACAACACTAAGACTAACTAACATCAATGACGGACCAGAATCTAAGGCAAGTCATGGACTGAAATAGACGAGACTGGGCGAAAATAAGTGGACACAGCTGGGCAAGATCAGGGAAGCACACGTGGGTAATCAGGGGGCGTGGCACACACGAGGATCGTACGAGCCGGGCATGACAGCACCACCATGCCGCCCCTGAAGTAGTACACTCTTACTTAATTCATTAATTAACCAGAAAGTATTAGTTATATACTGATCCCACGTTCGTTCATTCTTAATCATAACAGTTACTGTATTTGTTCATCATTTGTACTTGAGTAGTTACTGAGTTATTACTGAGTAATGTATATTTGAACAATATAAAATATAATAATATATGTGCTATAAATCAACAAACCATTGTCCTTTCCTTTTATCCACTGCAGGGCTGCAGGAAGCAGCATACAGAGGAAATGCCTTGGGCGGGATGGTAGCCCGGATCAGGGCTCACATACTGGCTCACATGTGGGCAATGAAGAAGTAGCACTTCACGTGTACGGGAGAAAAACAGCAGCCAGAGGAATGCTATGCAATCTCAGTGAGAATAAACTCCCCAGACCCAGGACTGGGGCAGGAATTGCAGGATTCTCCTCTAGCATTTATTTTGGCATACTGTATTTATTGCTATTATCCTTGGTACATGTTTATATTTGCCAATAATTGAAATTGAAATAAACATGATTATTATTCATCCATCCTCGTACCGCATATCCTGGAGACGAGGGCCTGGAGCTTATCCCAGGTAGCATAGGACACAATGGTATACTTTTGGATGGGATGCCAGTCCATTGCAGGGAATGCACTCACTCACACACTGTGGGCAATTTAGAGATGACAGTCTATTATTATTAGGATACCTATAGTTTTTAGTAGTTTTCACTATTATTATGCTTTTTGCCATGGGAGTCTATGGCAGCCCATAGAGCTGATTGGCAACTTTTTTGAAATTTGGCACATCGATAGAGGTCAGTTCCAACTATTCATACCAAATTTGGGTTCAATCCATCCATCACTCTAGCGCCACCCTCAGGCCAAATTTCAAGAAATGTTTTTGCCTTATTCTCTTTCTTATCATTCTATGATTATGCTATTTACTTTTAAGTCTTGGTGACATCCCATAATACAGCTCTGATGACCTGATCACATATAAAACACTTCCCACGCAGCACATTATGCTTTATTATCTATTTATTATTCAAACATCAAACTTTAATGACGTCAATGTATATCCCTGACATAAATCACTGACGTGAAGCTATGGACATCATATTTAACTAGCTGACGTTTTAGTATTTTATATAGGATGATGGGTGCAGATCTAACTTAGTGTATAACTTAGTTTCGGCAGTGGTTTTGCTATATAGAGTCCATCGTCATGATCCCATAGTTAGCGGAAGCGAAAATAGTGTAATTAGTACAAGTACTAAAGAAATGTAATGTAATGTAATACCGAACAGCTTTCAAAAATGCGGTACCGCAATACGTTTTTGGCACCGGTATCCCGCGCAGCATAAGTCTGCCTGAGATATTTGATAAAGTGTGGATATTCCTATACGTGCAGCACGAATAAATAAAAACCTCTGCTTTGTATACTTGACAAATCTGCGTGTTTCATCATACTCAAAACCGCCCCAAATAAGCCACGAAATTAACCATGAATTCTACCCTACTGTGGTACACAGCTTTGCTTCTTATGTTTCTTTCACACAAAAAGTTGCAGGTTGACGACAAAACGTGCTCGCGTCCGGACCAGTAAGTGCAACAGGGGGGCAGAACTGGGGAGGGGGGTGGGATGCGATCGTGCTCGGTTGCCGTATAAGGCAGCCGGGCCCAGTGTTGTACGCGCTTAGTCTAATTACAGGTTCTTGTGGGAAGCTTGTGTGATGTATAACCTTGTTCATGTCAGGTTTTGGGCTGGTTGCGAGCGCGATCGCACGGGCAGGAAACAGGCAGGCAGAACACGGGGAAACTGGGATTTATTAGCACTAAAACGGGACGAAGCACGAACATCGACTAACTAACATCAATGACCGACCAGGAACGAAAGCAAGACAAGGACTGAAATAGACAGGACTGGGCGAAAATAATCAGACACAGCTGGGTACAAGGGGGAAGCACACGTGGATAATCAGGGGGGCATGGCACACATGAGGATCGTATGAGCTGGGCGTGACAGTTCGACATACTGATCGCTATGTATCGCGATACAACAGTTTGAAATGTTACCAAAGTGTCATTTTATAATTCCCATATTAAACAAGTTACCGTGCATAGTGCTTTGGGGAGAGACAGACTCCAAGAGTGCAGTTCATTTCACGTGTCTTTAAGTCATTGTCTGATATTATCCAGAGCTGAATGTGTGATTCATGCTTACTACTATATTCTTGCTTTGCAGTTCTTACACAATTTTTTTCTTATTTACTTCTATTAGTAAATAAAAAACTTATAAAACTGTCATTATTATATAACAACTATACGTATTATGATGTTATTATTTAGTTATGTTGTTGCTTGGTTACATTTGATGCCTCCGCACGTGGGAAGCTACCGGTTTGAAAGATGCGGCTTCACTTGCTTTTCTGCACCAAGATGGCAAGGTACGTTGCATTTCTGCTCCCATTTTATATAACTTATCTTATTATTTAGTATCTGTCTTTGTATGTACAGTGGTACCTCGACCCACGAACAGTCCTGATCACGAATAAATCGGGTTACGAACCAGATGTTCCAAAATGTTTTGTACCGGTTGTCGAACCGTGTGTCGAACCCACAAACGTCTCCAAAAGGGTCCAATGAAAGCTCCCCAAAGAACCACCGAAACGCGAAGAAATGTCCTGTATAATAATAATAATAAAAAAAATCATATTTTCGAAATTACTGCATTTGACTGTTACTTAGTCTTTTAATGTTGATTGTTTAGTTTTTTGGGGGGATGTTTTGTGGTTCTTTTCCGTGTTTTGGCGTCTTTCGAGCGACCAGCGTATGCTCAGTTTTAATGTTTTATTTAATTTAGCATTTGTTAGCATGTAAATGTAAATGTATGCTCTCAGTTATATGTGCACAGTGTCATAATTTGATTGTACGGTAGGGGGTGTTGAGTTGTATTGCGCGTGCTCGAAGTATATATATGTATGTATAGAGTGACCTAAAGAGAAAGTCGGCGTTATGTCCTAGTTCATGGTGAATAACGTGTTGTGTGAACTTATTTTTCCATGTGTAAATCCTCTATTATTGTTAGTCTTCTCCCGGTTTTCTTACCGCTGCACCGACAGTTTGACGTGCCAACAGCATTATTTGTTACAAGTAAGGTTATTTTAATTTAAGTCTATATTCTTGGTCGCGTTCTCCCCATGTCGTCGTGGGCTTTCCTCCGGGTACTTGCTAAATTGCCCGTAGGAGTGCATGTGTGAGTGAATGGTGTGTGAGTGTGCCCTGCAATGGGCTGGCCCCCCCATCCTCGATTTTTCCCTGCCTCGTGCCCATTGCTTCCGGGATAGGCAACCCAGTAGGATAAGCGGTTTGGAAAATGGATGGATGGATTCTTGGTCACAGAAAAATATAAAAAATTGAAGAAAATTCAGCGTTTCTGAGGTTTAAACATATTGAACATAATACATATTTACATTATTTGAAATGGGAGAAATTGATTGAGGTCACGCACTTTTCAGGTCAGGAACTAAGTTCGTGAGCCGAGGTATGACTGTATATTGAAATATGTTTGTGTAAAATTCAGTATATTGTTTGGATTATATTTAAATTGTATGTGCAGGTTAGTTAGTGTCATATGCAGGGTTGCCAACCCTCACTCAAGATGTCTTGTAGTCAGTCTGTTTTGTTCCATTATAAACCTAAAATTAGCTCCATCAAAAGTGTTGGGGTAGTCTACAAACCCTCCAGACTATTTACAAGGTAGTAAGACTGTTACACATATGGAGATGAATGTGCAGACTTGTCTGGAATTGAGAATCTCACGCCAGCCAGCTGACCAAAGATAGCAGCTCTGCCTGTGCAGTAATGCGGTTGTTGATTGGGAAGGTGTGGGTCAGTGCAGAAGTGTAGTCCACATGTCAGGAGTGACTGACAGCTCCATTGCATTGCCTGTATGTTGTTTTTCCTCATTCAGAATCAGACGATTTGAGAAAGCTGTTTGCTGGAGCGACGACAGATACTGGGCAACTTGGGACAAGTGGGGAGAGGTGATTGACTGGGGAGATGAGAAAGAGCTGTGCTCCCCAGCAGAATCACCTTCTGACCAGGCTGACAGTTCCACGGAGTCACATTCCCGAAGGCGAATTGCCAAGGCAGTTAGCTGGACGGATGATGCTTATTGGGCAGCCTGGGACAAGTGGGAAGAGATCATCTGCTGGGGTGATGAAGAGGAGTGCTCCCAAGTAACTCCACCCACTAGCCAGCTTGGGAGGGATAAGGGGATAGATGTACATGGGTTGGAGGCTTTTGTGATGAATAACAGGACAATCTCCATAAAGCCTGTAGACAACCATCGAGACAGTCTGGAGATAGGAGCTGTGCTGGTAGACCTCTGCCAGTTTGATCTCGAATATTTAGATCAAAGTAAATTTGATTTTGAAATTGTACAAGTACAAATTGGAGAAGTCAAAGTGGAGGAGACTGGAGAAAAGGCTTTTGAAAAAGCATTTGAATTGGAAATTGTGGATGTGGCAGTAGAAGTTATAAACAGTGAATTCCAGCTGAATGCTATAAATTTGGATATTGTTGAAACTAAGGTGGACAAATTATTATTGGAAGAACTGATCATTGGCGATTTAGAAGCAGGCAATGTGAAGGTGTCAGTGTCAAATGGCAATGTGGTGAAGGTACCCTTAAGGTACCCTTCACCACAGAGGAACAGAAGGACCAGGCAACCTTAGACCATACTCTCTGGTGGTTGACTCGTGGCAACTGGACTTGTCTCTGAAAGTTAGAAACGTTTCGCTGCTCATGCAAGCAGCTTCTTCAGACTGAGGGAGGTAGTAAGTGTCCACATATTTATCCTCCTGGGTAAGTAGTCTAAGGGGGCTCATTGAGTGAAACAAAGTGGGGGGGGGGGGAGTTGCGGGTAGATGTAACCAGTCCCTCCTACTCCAATAGAGTGGGTCGTTAAGGGTGGTCCACCTGGTGGAGGTGTGAATTGGGTCTGTTTTTTTCCTGGGAATTATTTTTGTTTTGGCAAATGATGAGAGGGCCGCAGGTTAAATTGGAGACAGGTTGTGCCTAATGCCTCTACCTCTGTTGAGTGAGGGGTTGTGCATTTGCACATGCAAAGCTGCTTGGACGAGCGGTGAAACGTTTCTACCTTTCAGAGAGGTACAATGTCTTTGGATGTCTTTTGTCTTGTGCAGTCTGGGAGTTGACTGAATGCTGGGGCGGGGGTAGCTTTTCCTTTGTAGTGGGGTCCGGTGGGGCGCCTTGGGCTCTGTGGGGCCCGGTGGTGCTGCTGCCTTGGGCCCCGGTCTGGATGGGCCTGGGTCCCCCTCCCTGGATGGATTTCAGGGAATGGGGAGTGCTTATGGGGGTCAGCGGGGGAGCTGGCTCCGGGGGGGGGGAGAGGTATTTTGCCCCCCCCCCATTCCTTTCCTCCCCATCCCTAAATGCTTCCCTCCTCCCGCTCCATCACACCACCACACATGTAGGGCTTTGAGGTGTAGGTGCGTTGCTGGGATGCAGGTTATGTATTCCTCCTCTGTCCCCTCGCGACCACCTGTACCTCATTCATACACTACAATGTAGACACTCTCATTACTTACTCTCTCATGACACATACATTTAGGGCGTTGGGGATGGGCACACAGAATGGCATCCAGAGGGCGGTCTGTTCATTCAGACTTACCTCTGGTGCCAGGGCCCACATCTCAATTTTAATCACACATAGACATTGAGGGCTCTGGGTAGAGGCCGATCTAGCACCAGCTGTTGGTCGGCAGGGGGTGGTTAGTGCCATGCCCTTCACCTGTTTTAAAAGCACTTTAGAACAACACACACCAACACCACATCTGAGCGGGTGAAGGGGGGCATGGGGTCTTTTCACACCCCCGTTCCCTGTTCGCCATTTGGGGCTGAGAGGAACAGCTGGCCGTCTGGTCGGGGTCTGGGCTGGTGGGCTTCTCGGCTACTGCGGGGTCCGGGGTGATCTTCTGGTCTCCTCGCCAGAGGAAAAATAGGGGTCCACATAGAGTATATATGGGGAGTGAGAGTATGTGTACAGCGTTCATTTCTGTGTGTCTAAATGTTGGGTGAATGTGTAAATATTTGTTTATGTCTGCATGAGGGTGGGAACGTATGCTTGTATATGTGTGTGCCTGTTTGTCTATACACACGTGTCAGGTTGGGTCCTAGACTCCACCTGAAATAACATCTCGGGCACAATAAAGTGGTCCTCCGCAGAGGGGGGGTGGTGGAGGGAAAAAAAAAAAAAAAAAAAAGCTTGTGACCCACCGACCGATTTCTTATTTGATTACTGTTGTTCCTTGTCTTGTTTTTGACCCCTCGTGGTCTGCTTTTGTTTTTATTAGTGTCTCTAGTGTTTATCCCCTTTCCTCCTTTGAATCCCTGAGTGAGTCGTCCGCTCTCTGTTTCTGCTTGCTCCATGACACGCTGTCGCTCTCAATCCGCCCTGGACCTGTGACAGTATTTCTGTTTTTGCTTTTGTTTGGACGTACTGAGTTTAGGATACCTAGCTTAGAAGGAATAGTTTAGCCTGTCATGTGTAGCGTTGTTAAATGCGCTGATATCAGTGTTATGTCACAGTACCAGAAACTTAAAATGGTACATTTTGTTTTCTTTTTGTTTTCTTGCAATTACTACATACAAATGTTTAATGTTTTGCTGACATCTAATTAGAAAATAAATGCATTTATGCTTTAAATGATCTTTTTGTTGTCTTCAATCATTTCAACAGGTGAAAATGACCTGAAATCAATGAGTTTGAACACTGGACACTACATTCCGTGTTTGTGTATAAAGTCATGTTTAGCATACATGCGAGTTCATTCGTATCCTTTTCCCCAGAGACAAAAAGTAGGCTAGGCTAATGGGAAAAAAACACACAAATATATAGACCTAATGTCAGTGTATTATTCATGAGGTTTTGTAATATCTGAGACCAAATTAAACTTAATCTGTGTATTTAATGGATTTATGTGCTATTGCTACTGGTTTAATTGGTAAATAGGCCTTTTTCCAAGCAATTGAATATTTAAATGGGAATGTTTTACGTTATTGATTTAGCTTTAATCATGAAGTACCAAGCTTGATATCAATCCATGTCTAATGTGACATATTCAGGACATGCAAAGTCTATACACATAGGCACAGACTATGGCTGGGATTCGTGTGGCCTACCCTGCAGATGGGAGGCCAACACTGCATGGTATATATTCTTTAAATTTATTTAATATTAGTTACATAATTACTCATATAGACCATGTTAATACTTAATAGTGCATGTAAAGAAAATTATACTCTCATTTGACATTAATGTGTGGAGTGCATGTAAGTATGGAATATCCATCCATTGGCTGTAGCACTTATCCTATTCAAGGTCAAAGCCAGAAGCTATGGATGCAAGACTGGGACAACAGGAGCTGACCCTGACAGGAAGCTCATCTCATAATGATATTCCCCACACCGTGCTACTTCTTGCAGAGCTTTGCTGGGGTAGGTGGTGTGGCTATCATACCAGCCGGCGACGCATCCAGTTAGGATGCTCTTGATGACACAGTTATAAAGTGTCCTGAGGATAAGGGGACTTGTGCCACACCTTTTAGCTCGTCGGAGGTAGAAGGGCCGCTGCTCTGCATTTAAATTTTTCCCAATATGATAAATGTAGCGTAGGAAAAGTAACCATATCAGTTTACATGGGCTTCTACAGGGGGTTAAGTATCCATCCATCCATTTTCTGAAGCCACTTAATTCCAACTGGGGTTGCCTGGGGTCTGGAACCTATCCCAAGAACACTGGGCACAAGTGGGAACCAACCCTGGGGAATCACCAACACACCACAGGGTGCACACACAACTACAGGACCAATTTAGACTCACCATTCAACCCCTCTTGAATGCTTTTGGACCGTGGGAGGAACCTACAGCGCCTGGTGAAAACTCAGACAAACAGACAACAGTGCTGTGGAGGTGGTCAGCAGCGTCAGATTCCTGGGGGTGCAGATAACTGACAGTCTGGACTGGTCACCAAACATAACATCACCGGTTAAACGGGCTCCGCAGCGTTTGCACTTCCTGTGCCGGATGAAGAGAGCTTTCCTCTCCCATCCTCAGCACCTTCTACCGAGGCACCATAGAGAGCGTGCTGACCAGCTGTATCTCCATCTGGTTTGGCAGCTCGAAAGCCTCAGACAGGAAATGGCTGCAGAGAGTGGTGAGGCCTGCAGAGAGGATCATCGGGACTTCTCTTCCATCCATCCAGGACATTGCGCACAAACACTGTCTCAGCAGAACCTGTGACATCATCAGAGACTCCGCCCACCCCCACCACGGACTGTTCACCCTGCTGCCCTCTGGGAAGAGGCTTTGCAGCATCAGGACCAGGACAGTCAGATTCTCTAAGAGTTTAATTCCTCAAGCCATTAGACTCGTGAACTCTCAATACCTCAAGGCAGCCCCCCCCACCCCAGACTCCGCCTCTCTCCATCCATCCACACGTCACTTTCCAGAGCTGCTTTTTTTCAATTGTCTAGTGCAATATGTCTGAAACGCTGATGTACACTGGTGTTTGCTGCTATAGTGCTGTTGATATATTTTTATGCATATTCTATGTTAATTCCACTATATATTCTTTTTTAATTCACTCTGCTGGGCCGATGATGAGTCAATGCAACGTAATTTTGCTCTGATGTGAACTAACCGGTGTATGTTCTGAATGACAATGAAGTAGCTATTCTATTCTATTCTATTCTATTCTTTTCTATGTCTGGATAAGTTTGGGCTGGAATACAGAGAGAAGCTGGTGGCCAAAGCAGTGAAGGTCATGAGTGGCAGATGCTCTGGGGTCCAAACAGGAGTTAGAGAGGTTGCCAGATATGCATTTTATGTTCACTGCAGCCCACACTGTTTGCATCTTGTCATTGTTGACTGCGTGAAAAATGTCCCTGTAGCTGCATGTTTTCTCCTCTTTGCTGGAAAGACTGTATGTGATCATGTCAGGCTCATATGTTCACAAGAAATGGCTGGATGTACAGAAAGAAATGTTCAGTGGGGCCCAGGGGAACTGCAAAGGCTCAGTGAGACTAGATGGGCCTGCTGCCGTGCTGCGTGTAGAAACCTTACGGAGAGGCTGAGTGCTGTACTAAGGCTGCCGGGAGAGATTTTAGATGATGCCGATCCCCAGAGAGCTGCAGAAGCCAGAGGACTGCAGTCTCAGATTGACTTGAATTTTGTAGGGCTCCTTGTAGTGTTCAGAAAGGTGCTCGGTCAAGCAAAGTTTCTGCCAGACGTGCTCCAGTCACCTAAGGCTGATCTTCGCAAAGCAGCCGACCTGACTGACACCCTCAGAAAGACCTTTGGAGAACATAGCAAAGAGGACAGCTTTACTGAGCTGTGGGGTACAGTGACTGAAACATGCAGTGATCGCCGCATTTCTGCCACTGTCAAACCAAAAAGAACCAAACACACCTCAAGCAGACCATATGATCGTCTTGTCACATCTACACCTGGACAGCAAAGACATGTTAACAGCAAAGACGCCTTCAGAAAAGGAGCGTTTATTCCCAGCATGGAGTCCATAATGAGGGAGATGCACAGGTGCTTCTCAAACTCCAGCTGTAACATAATGAGCGGCATACAAGCACTAAGCCATCAGACAACGACTCTTAAAGGAGGAGCTGCTTTTGTTAGTGGCTGAGGCAGGTGGCTCTGATTTGCAAGGCTTGGAAAGTGAGATACAACAGATATAAAGACTGGAGAGAAACAGAGCAGATAGTAAAGTAAAGCCATGCAGTCTGACAGAGTCAGTGAGGATCCTGGCTCCTTTAAGGACGTCTTCTTTGGACTTTATCCTCTGTGTGAGATTGCTGTTGTTTTGCCAGTGAGGACTGCAGGCTGTAAGCGCAGCTTTTCAGCATTGAAACTTGTAAAAAATCACCAGCGATCAGCCGTGGCAGATGAGCGTCTGTGGAATCTAGCTGATCTCAGCACTGAGAACCAGCCTGCAAAAGCACTTAATGTAGATGTTTGTGAAACGTTCTGCTGCTCAGCACAACAACCGTTGCCTTAAGGCGTCTTAAGAAAAATGTGGTCACTGTAAAAGTTAGTGCACCACCTTTTACACGGTGGAGACTGAATACATCATTACTAGAGTTATTTTTAGAAGTTATTAAAAAAGATTGGACAACATTTATTGAAACAAATGACCTGCCTGGTATCTCTGCTTACAGACTCTGGGAGACGTCAAAGGCTGTAACTGGAGGTAGAATAATTAGCACACAAAAAGAAAAAGGAAAAAGCTCTCGAGACAGAACTAGAACAGAAAATTAAAACTTTGGAATCAGCACATGTTTCCTCCCAAGAAAAACACCTTCTCAGTGAGCTGAGAAAATGTAAAATAGAATTAAGTAAAAAAAGAATTAAGAGACAAAAACCTCTTTCTGTCACAGGTATGTGCTCCATGACATGATCGATATAGACTCCACACTCCCTTTCCAGTGTGTCACTCTCCCTTTCCAGTGTGTTACACTCCCTTTCCAGTGTGTCACTCTCCCTTTCCAGTGTGTCACTCTCCCTTCCCAGTGTGTCACTCTCCCTCGTGTTTTCGGATCCGAGTGGAGCTTGTGGTTACACACCAGCTGCCACCAGTTGTTATCCTGCAACATGAATGATTCTGTATTTGAATCTTTTCATCCTCAGTCTGAGTCTGAGTTCTTCGAGGAAAGTCATCAAGTGGTCGAGAACCTATGAAGGAGATGAGGAGCTTGTGGTCTGTGGTCTGGAGTGACGTCCAATCCCAAGAGACATATGATCATTCACTTACAGGCCCGTGTCACACCAAGGGCCTCTTTTTTGATCAGTGTGTATCGGGTTTCACTGGGAGTCAGACTCCTACACAGACATGTACATCACTGGTCTGTATTCTCCATCTGGCTGCCTCTGCATTAGCCCTCCTCCAAGGCTGTATGACGATGCATCTGCTGACACAGGAGTTTCTCTCTTTTGATCAGTGTGTATCGGGTTTCACTGGGAGTCAGACTCCTACACAGACATGTACATCACTGGGCTGTATTCTCCATCTGGCTGCCTCTGCATTAGCCCTCCTCCAAGGCTGTATGACGATGCATCTGCTGACACAGGAGTTTCTCTCTTTTGATCAGTGTGTATCGGGTTTCACTGGGAGTCAGACTCCTACACAGACATGTACATCACTGGTCTGTATTCTCCATCTGGCTGGGGGCAGCCAGGGAGAAAACCTGCCAATGTAGTTCACCATCCCCACGATGCGTCTCACTCCTTCAGTACTCTGAGGTTTGGGCATGTTGATAATGGCTTTAATGTTGTCGGGATTCACCTCAGTCCCTTTAGCGCTTATTTTATGTCCCAAGAACTTCACTTCATTCACTCTGAACTCACAGTGTTCATTTAGAGTGAGGTCTGCATTCTCAAACTTCTGGGGAACTTTGCATATATTTGCCAATTACCAAAATGTCATCAGTATAGCACATTGTTCTAGGTGTGCCTGAAACAATCTGAGAGATTCTCAGCTGGAAGTGCTCGAGTGCCGAGGAGATCCCAAAAGGCAGTCTGTTAAAACGGTACCTGCTGAAGGAGAGTAATGAAGGTCATCAAGGGCTCGGAGTCTTTATATGAGGGTATCTGCCAGAATCCCGATCAGGCATCCCGTTTGGAGAACGCTACTGCCCCGTCCAGTTTGGCAAGTGTGTCATCCACAGCTGGGAGTATGTGCCTCTTTCAGTAGACACTTCCATTGAGTCTTGTTAGGTCCACACAGATCCTAATATGTGGCAGAGTGGGCTAAGCCTCGGAAGATCGGAAGGTTGCTCCATCAAGCCTGGCTTTGGCAGAATAGCCACATGTCTCTGGGCCCTTGAGCAGAGCCCTTAACTCCCAGCTCCATAGGTGCCACTGCAGGTGGCTGCCCTTTGCTGCCAAGCTGACTCTCACCTCCATGTGTACAGAGCTCCATGTCCAGGGGCTGACAGTGCATATGGTGATGCCACCTCAGCTAACTCTGTCTTATAATACAACTTCCTGCTGATTCACCTGCCTGTTGATTTCGGCTGTTAAAATTTGCTCTCTCATATATTATAATGTGTTTAATAATAAAATACTCAGCCAGGGCTTTTGGTTTTGGATACGTCCATTTCTTTCCACTCAGGCTACCCAGATACTCGTCCAGTCCCTCGTCATCTCACGCCTGGACTACTGCAACTCGCTTCTAGCGGGTTTACCACTGCGTGCCATCTGTCCCCTCCAACTGCTTCAGAATGCAGCTGCTCGACTTGTTTTCAACCTTCTAAACTTCCCACACCATTCCTTTGCTGCGCTCCCTCCACTGGCTTCCTGTAGCTGCCCGCATCAAATTCAAAACACTGATGCTCACATACAAAGCCAAAAATGGTCTGGCACCATCCTACCTAAAAGACCTCATCACACCCCGTACTGCACCCCGATCTCTCCGATCCTCCAGCACTGTTAGACTGGTCCCACCACCCCTCAAGGCACAAGGACGACACACATCTCGGCTCTTCTCTGTCCTGGCGCATTCAAACTTCTCTGTCCTGTCTCTTCATCCCCCTTGATGTCCGAACAGCAGAAACCTTGGCTGTCTTCAAGCGACAACTCAAAGCTTTCCTTTTTCAGAAATACCTGAAGTAGTACTCTGTATTCTTACTCAGCTCTTTTCCGTGTGTGTGTATGTGTACAACAAAATAATAATTATTGTTGCACTTTCTCAACAGTGTTCAGATAGATGGCATTCATAGCCTGGGTCCTTATTGAGCTAGTATCGGAAAAATTCATCGCAGCGTCTTAAAGCACTTATGTAAGTCGCTCTGGCTAAGGGCGTCTGCCAAATACTGTAAATGTAAATGTAAATGTCTCTGCAAACTATTTCTGTTCGTCAGACAAAACCAGCGTGTCATTGCTTTTCTCCCCAGTCATGTACAGTAGCGAGTTGAATGGTCTTCCTCAGTCCGTTCAGATATTCCTGAAGCTCCTCGAAATCACTCAAAGCATCATAGGCACTAAGTCCAGCTGCTTGGCCTGTCAAAATTGAAGCTTCCTGGAGGTTCTACTGAAAATATCTGCTCCACCTCTCATGTTATTTTCTTTGCTCCCCTCTTGGAAACGCATCTGTAAGCTGGCCAGCTCCCTCACTTACTGTAGCAGGCCCTAGTATTGCCAGATCCTCTGTATTTCCTCTGACCTTCAAACTAATGTTGGTTTTCTACTCACGGGCTCCTGCTGCCGATCTTCTGACCCCATGTATAATATTCTGCTGTGAATCTTAGAATTTCCAACAGACCACGACCACAGATGCATTCAGACTCAGCCTTTTACTTCTGTATCCTCTCCTTTTCCTGTATCTCCCCTTACCCAATGCTTTAGTGCCCCCTAGTGTCCTGACATGGTTCTGTTATAACACTTGGTGGTGGTTATAATCAAACCCAACCCCCCGGCCGGCAACAGAATAATTCAGCCCTGTCATTTTTATGTCTTCTGTAAATATAAAACTTACCAAAGAATAGTGTCAGAATGGCAGGATGCACCTGTGTGTATGCAGACAAGTGTCCATGTTTTATACAGTCGATGGGTCAAAGTATATTCACAGACAAAAGAGGCTCACACTGAAACATAACAGAAAAGAGTTATAACTTTCTGTTTAAATTTCTCAAAGCAAAAGAAAGCTTAATTTATCATTAAATTTTGGAAATATACAGTAACATTCTAAATGTCCCAGACTGTTTAATATATCGATCACTTTAAATTTGTATTTCTGATGCACGTCACACCCAGGGTGAACCCCTGCCCTGTGCTGGCTGGGATGGGCCCAGGCTCCCCTGCAACAATGACCCACATGTGGATGGATGGACACTGTATGTACATTAGTCAGCCACATATGCTGTATGGCTTTGTTTTCCGGACAGTCTGGGCTACTCAGATATGTCATAATCTGATGTGTAAATGCTGACAGTCTTGATATCCTTATCAGGAAAAACTACTTGTGCATATAGATATTTCTCAATTTTTAGTCTCATCTAATATAAAAATTGGGCAATAAAAAGCTTATTTTAGTTTATGGTCCACTGGATAAACACAGACATTACAGATGGTTTTAGAGTCTAATGCTGAATGTTGTTTGCTGTCATTTTTCTGCCTGCATATGCTGTGATTGGTGCAGTGAAATTTGTGAATGTGTTTGTGGTCAGTATCATAGCCTCAGACAACAAACCAACGCTGTAGTGCATCACTGTGTTTACATGTGGGAGGGGTTCCAGTTACATAATGGGCTCGATCTAATTCAACTGTTTTCAACTGTTTTTATAAACTTTTTTGAATACATAATGCAAAAATATGAAGGAATTATCTTCTTAATAAACAGCATATTGCATTTTTTGAGTGAATTTCCATTCCTTAATTTATAGGCTTATAACGATATAATTAATAAAATTGGGGCAAACATGCCGTTTTTCTTAAAAAGTCCATGAAACATTGAAAATTGTTTTACTCTGTCGTTGGTATGTATAAAAAGTCGCTAATCTGTTTGGAATAAATGTTTGTTTCCAGTAAAATTCTCTGGCTTCTTTTCCGAAAAGTGGCTCTTCTCAATTCGGTTGCCGACCCCTGAGCCAGACTGACATCCACTGAGCTGGACAGAAGCATCTGTCGTGAAATTGCTAAGAGTGGCTGCATGTCTAAGCTTTTCTGTCAGTGTTCAGGTAAACAAACTATGTATAGAAATTAGGTTTTCCTTTGGATAAGCAGACAGATGAAATATCTGTGTTCAGTAATAAAATGAGTTGAATAAGTACCTCCGACTGTCATTCTCTTTCCCATGCGCTCATGCTTTGTGTGGCTCTGCACTGCCATCTGCTGACAGAATAAAGTAGCTGCACCCAAGACATGCTAAAGACATACTGGAGAATTTCCACAGCAATAGGCATGTTCGTGTTCATTATAACCACATTCACGGTGCCTCCTGTTGACAGGCTTGATTGTAGCACATTGCTATGAGTCTTCAGTCAAACTGACACAAATGTATAATATTCATGGTAACTGATATTGTATTTCTCTCCCAAAGCACCTTCTGAAGTAAGAATTGTGCTTTTGGGAAACACAGGATCTGGGAAGAGCAGCACAGGAAATGTTATCCTGGGGGAAGAGAACGAGTCAGTGAAGATGGTACTGAAGTGGTTTGGGGAGGAAGCCCTGAAACACACAGGTGTCCTCTTCACACAGGCTGATGGGCTTAAAGAAAACCAAACCACTGAGGAATATGTGAAGGAGAACAAGGATCTGAAGGAACTTGTTGATAAGTGTGGAGGCCGAGTCCATGTCATTCAC